>NC_090302.1:16764166-17107500 GCF_039906515.1 Pseudorca crassidens | reverse complement strand
TATTATCAGGTGAAAACTAAAACAAAAAGATACGTGCTGGGCGAGATAATTCAACTTAACGTGGCAAGGACGGCAGAAAGTCTGTGGGAAGCATAGAGAATTTGAGAAAGGCTAGTTTGCAGTGAATTGGAGCTTCCCAAACTGAGTGCTATCTCTGGATCCCCCTCCACTATGTGGACTTACAGTTGGATTTTCAGTGCCAGAAGAGGAGCTCGGGGACCTCCTGTTTAACTCCTTGCGCTGTCGCTGATTCACCAGGAACATTTGGTCATTTGTCTCCCCTGGTTGAGTCCCTGTTTCTTCACATATAAAATGAGGGGGGTGGACTTGACATGTAATTTAGCAATTTTCAAACTGTGTTTTTAGAACAGAATCATTTCTTCAAACACAGCTTTATACAGAAGTACAAGTAGAACATGCCTAGCAAATGAGAGTGGATATTTTCGTGGGCATGGGGGCCACGAGCCCCACTTATACTCCTGCCCCTGCCCCTGCCTACCTTCAGTAGCATATGACTCTGCGGTCCTAAGGACATTCTGTGAGACCACAGAGGACAGGTGCTGTGGGAATTTCAGGAGCTTGGTTTGCTGGACAGCTCTTTCCTGACCAGCTTCCAAAGCTGGCTTCTGATCAGGATGGCTACTGGTCATGCTTGCTCTTTCACCCTCATCACCAAAAAAAAAAAAAAAAAACCAAGACAGGGAGAGCTGATAAGAGAAGCAAAGCTTTAGAAAAGAAGAGGCAGCCAAAAGGAATCCTGTCCACTGCCATTTCATTCTCACACAGGGACAGCATATCTACTAAGAGGCCATCCCCATGCTGGGCTGGAAACACAGGCAAATATCATTATTGTTTGTATTTGTTTCCTCTGACTGCTGTAACACATTACCACAAATTTGATGGCTTAAGCCAACAGGAATTTATTCTCTCACATTTCCGGAGGCCAAAAAATCCAACATCAGTTTAACTGGGCCAAAAAGCAAGGTGTCAGGAAGGCTGTGCACCCTCTGGAGGCTCTAGGGGAGAACCTGTTCGTGTCTTCCAGCTTCTGGTGGCTGCCGGCATTCCTTGGCTTATGGCCACGTCACTCCAATCTCTGCATTCTCCACTGCTGTCTAAAGTCAAATCTCCTCCTGCCTCCCTCTTATCAGGATGTTTGTGATTACTTTTAGGTCCCACTTGGATAATACAGTGTAATCTCTCCATCTCAAGAGCACCAACTTAATCACATCTGCAAAGACCTTTCTTCCTTATAAGGTGGCATTCACAGGTTCCAGGGATTAGGATGTGATTTTGTTTTTTTTTTTTTTGGTGGTGGTGGGGCATTATTCAGTCCACCATACTGTTGTTCTTTATTTATAGTCACGATGCAAACTTTAAGAATGCAAACAAGTACACCCGATAACTCACCTTGGAAGCTTTTTAAACTCTGCAAAGAGAAAATCTCCAGGGCCCCTTTGTCACTTTGCTCATCTGTTCCTTTTGTGAGAACTACACTCAGTTCTCACCCCAAATACAAATACACTTGTACATAGTCTACTCACCCTGAAGAATTGATATGAAAATAACTCATCCAAGACGATTTCTCAGATCACCCCAGTGCCTGAACTCACTTTTCCTGGGAGAGACTCACAGAAAACACTAGCTGAACTGTCATGATCTCATTGAAAAGTGGTATTGACAGATGATGTTTGCGTAGCACTAAAACTCAGGCATAGGGCTGATGCTTCAATGAATAACATCATTGCATCCTCACAAATACCCTGTGAGGTAGATCTTATTTCCATCCCCATTTACAGAGACAGGAACACTGAGACTTGGAGAGGTTAAGTAACTTAACTTGCCCAAGATGGATTAACCAACCAGGGGTGGAAAGAGATTCCAGCCCCACCCACATGTATGGTTCCAGAATGGCAGCTCTCAACACAATCTATAGTGTCTACTCCCTGCTCACTGCCCACCTCCCAAGCCCATTCCATCCTGCATTAATTAGTTCTCTACCAACTTTCTCTTTCCTCCTAAACTGTGCCTTTCTTAAAGGCTGAGCTAGCACTTTCTGCAGATTTGTACCCCTCCTGCCACTGGCCTAATCCTTGGTGCCATGAATAAGGGAAAAATAATAAAAGAAAATTAAGGAAGAAGAGATCAAGGAAGGTATGGAGAATAGGAGAAGAGAAAAGGGAAGGAGGAGGGGTGAAGGGCTAGAACCACTCAGAAAGCATCACCCGGAGAGTCTGCCACTTAGATGTTACTCCAAAAATTCCTGAAGCAGGAGAAGCCAACTCCCAAGGTGGCCCCACCATTAGTTCTAGTAGAGAGACATATGGAAAGAGGGGGAAAGGGAGGAAGAGAAGGAGGGGGAGGGGGAGGGGGAGGGGGGGAGACAGAGAGAGAGAGAGAGAGAGAGAGAGAGAGAGAGAGAGAGAGAGAGAGGAGACAGACCTCCAGCATAGCACGACTGAGAAAAGAAGCCAGAGAAACTACACAACCGTCTACCCAAACACGTGGAGGGAAAACCCATTCCCAAAAGCAACATTAACAAGAGAAAATTAAACCCTACACCATGGCACAGCTAATAAGACTTCAAAGCCCTCTGCATACAGAAATGAATCCTTCAGGCAGGTTGGGAGCGAGGACGCTTTGTGCTGAGGGTGATGAAAGCAGAGGCAGAGTGGAGATGCCGAAGCCTTAATGAGCCCCGAACCCCAGAGACCCCGTCCCTCCCCAGCTTCGTTCACCCCCAGGACCCCGGGAGTCCCAAAAGGAAAAGGGCCATGTTAACTCTGAGCCCCACAGACATCTGGGGAAGCTATCTGGATTCTGGAGCACAGCAGTGCCCAGGGGCGGCCATATTAATTTGTGTGTACACACACCCCAGGCTCACACACCCCGCAGAGTGACACAGACACACAGGTAACACCTCTCCCTGCTTCGAAGCCCTGTTTCCTTCTTGCAGTTCCCCCTGTTTCTTGATGATTTATTTTGTTTTCATTTCTTCAGCCCCCAAGCCTGAAGCTAAGGGAAGAGGAAAGAATGAACATGGGTTTCAACTCTAGACCTAAGAGTAATGAAAAGCGTGAGGCAAGAGTGGCGGGGAGGGAAGAGCCGGCGGAAGTATTGTGAGCAATACTAATGCCAGCGCTGACCTCCCATGGCTCATTTCTCCTAAGGGCCCCAATGCATTTTTCACCCAAACATAAATTACTTTTACTTATTTATTTTTTTCTCCAGAATGTGGAAAGCAATGCTGACACGTGCAGCCTGCACAAGAGTGGAGGACATCCCCCATCACCTCCCCTCCCGGGGCACGGACAGGTTGTGGCTGAATGAAGAGACCCAGGATCCTAAGGGAGCCAGGGTGACAGGTGGGAGGGTCCATCAGAATAAAAGAAGCCACCCCAATGTTCTGCCTTGGAACTGTGTTTGCCGCAGCACAAAGGAGCCCAGGCAGGGAGTGCCTGGAACCAAGCCTGTGTCTGGTGAATCCCCCGGCCTGCAAGGCTTGCCCTTAATGCTCACTCTTTTATCTTTTTTTTTTTTTTAGTTATTATTATATTTTACATTAATTTTAGTCATGCAACCAGTATATGCTGAGTACCTAATATGTGTCAGACATAGACTAGGTTCTGGGTGTTCAGCGGAGAAGAAACAGACAAAATCCTTGCCCTTATGGATGTATGTAGAACATAACCAAGTGTGAATCACAGCCACAGCTGCTTTGAGAGAGCTCTCCATGTACCTCGCACAATTCTAAGTGCTTAAGACGTAGTAAATCATTTCATCCTTACAAAATCCCTGGATGGGAGACGAGGAAACTGTGACTCACAGACTATGAACTTGCCTAAGGTCGCACAGCTGGGACGTGGCAGAGCTGGGTTTTCAAACCCAAGCAGTCTGGTCTTTATCCAAAAATCACAACAAAACAAAACAAGGACCTACTGTACAACACCTGGAACTATACTCAATATCTTGTAATAGCCTATAATGAAAAAGAATCTGAAAAAGTATATACATATATACGTATAACTGAATCACTTTGCTGTACACATGAAATATTGTAAATCAACTAAACTTCAATAAAAATTTAAAAATAACTTTTTTAAGTGCATGGTTACAATCGGTGTTAAGTGCCAGAGTTAAATGAACAGCCTGCAACAATAGAGAATAACTGAGGCAGATACTTTTTTAGACAGGACAGTCAGGGAGGGCTTCTCAGAGGAGGTGACACTGAAACCAAAGGAGGTGACAGATGAGAAGAAACTGGCCATGAGGAAAGCAGGAAAGAAGTTGATTTCAAGAAAACACGCACCCTTCCTTAGCCCATTCTCTTTTATCTCTTCTTCTTTCTCTCTTCTACCCTATCCCTGTACTCTGGCTCCTCCATTACTAACATTCTCCATTCTGTAGTTTTCTCTCTCCCCTCTAACACCTTCCTAGTCCCATTAATTAGATCCCTGCACCCACTATGCAGGTCTTCTTGTGGCTCCCACTGTGGCCTATAATTTTAATCTTCACTTCGCAGTTAGGCAAACTGACGGGCAGAGAAAGGAAAGGAGGAGAGGGCGTGATGACACCAGGCATCTTCTAGATTTTATCTTGTCTAATCCCCCGTGGAGACTCAGGGGCGTTATGACATTTGCCCAAAGCTACATGGCCCGTGGGTGTCAGTCAAGACTAAACTTGTGTGCACTGATTCTCTGTCCAGTGCAATACGCTATTCCACCAGTGTTCTGGTTACTTTTCAAAAGCATTTGCAGATATCAAATCAAGGCACAGCATAGAAAACTAGGAAACTGAGTATGACCAATATAGCATGGATTAGTTTCTCAGGTAGCACCCAGAACTGCACATCCTACCAAGCTCTGAACTTGACCGCCTATTTACACAGCATTTGTCCACCCATCAACCAAACTAACACGTTCACCTGCACTCACCCTCTAGAATCCTGTTCTCTTAGTGCAGGAAGGGTTGCCCAGTTCTCTCATTTTGCAGACACAGAAACTGAAACCAAGGAAGAATAGAAGCTCAGTTTACTGGTAAATCATTAAGCAGAAATAAACCATTAAACTGCCCTCATATGTTAAGGAGGAATATAAGTGCCTTAGATTTTCTCCTCCATCTCCTTCTCTTGCCAGGGATGTGAATGAATCTGCCCGAAGCCATCTCTGTATTCTCAAGGGGATGTACCTACTACATCAGTATTGAAATCACACAGATTTGGGTTCAAACTCTATCACTGCCAACTCTGACCAATTTACTTCATTTCTCTGAGCTTAACTTTCATTGTCTGTAAAATGGGGACACTCACACCTACACATTTAAGGTTGGGATGAGGATTAAATGGGGAGTCATGAGAAGAACTGGAAATGATGGTGACAAATAATCTGTGCTCAGTACAGATGCATTCCCTTTTAACATCTGGGGAAAATGAAATGCAAGGTAACTGACCAGAGCCAGAGATGCAGGTAAGTATCATCAAACTGGGCGGCGCTTACTCGTCTACCACCAACCTACAACCTGAAGGGTATCCTGCTGCTTCAGTGGTGTGTGTTACCTGAGGCAGGGTGACCTAGTATATCTGGTACCCATGGACATCCGAGGAGCAGATTTTGGAGTGGAAATGGTGGAATATTTAATGGAGGTGCTGTCAAGGAGAAAAGGCACATGCAACATGGCTCCAAAATCATTAAGGGGCTCCCGGTTAGGAAGCATTCTCTACAATGACAGACTTCAGGGAGAGGTGAATTTGTTGAGTGTGACACTTTAGAAATTACTACCTAAACACATTATACTGAGAGCTCACTTGTAAATGGCTCTCAGTAATCAGAGAGGCACTTCCTAGTTCAGTATCTCATTTGCTCTCACCACCACCCTGGGAGGTTGTCCCTGTTAGCCAAGATTGTATCAATGAGAAAACCATGCTTCAGAGAGGTTAACAATTTGCTCAGAATCACACAGCTGTTTAGTAAGGTCTTCTGCTTTGTGTAGTGCAATTCCCTTTTTCCACTACACTCAATGCTCTGTCCTTCATATATACATGTCTTTCTGGAAAAAAAAAAAATAGGTAATAAACAAAAAGTAAGAAGATGATGGCTATAACCACGCAAAGACAGAAGCAGGTTCTCAAGGGCAGAGAAAGTGTGAATTGCTAAAAGGGAACGAAAAGGTGCATTTGACCTCACGCCTCTTGGGCAAAGCACTCAGCACCAGATGACAAGGGCAGAGAAGGCCCAGGGACCTGGGTGCTACATGTCCAGCTTTCTGAAAACTAAACTGTCATAGTCATTTAGATTCCAAAGCCCTGTGCGTGCCGCTTAGCTGGAATCTAGAGGAAATGAAAAAATGCTAATCAGAGTCTATTACCAGATCAGAAGATTACACTTAATCTACATTCTCATTATTTTTAGTGTTTCTAACCAACACTGCACCAAGCTTAAAATCAGGAAGGAGCACAATCTATTTATAAGTAAGTAGGTAGGTAACTGGGGGGACCTGCTCAGCCTGGGCCTGAGAGTTCAGGTCAACCCTGCTCCCAGGATGGGGAAGATTAAACAATTTGGCCAAAGGAAAAATGAAGCAGGGATTCAAGGCAATTTTCCAGCCACTTCAATCTAAAATTTTTCACTCTGACTGAAGAAGCAACACAACTGAACACAAAAAATATTGGTGATTTGCTGTATCTCCCTTTTAACTCTACACATTCTTATTTCAATTCACCACTCTTCTGCATCCATGTGATCCAGGAGGTGCTGGGCGATGTCACTTACATTCTTGTTTCTCAAAATATGTTCTGTGGAACCCTACATTTGTTAGACATTAATAGGAAATAGAGTCTTCTATGGTCAAATAAACTTAGGAAATACTGAGACGAGCAAAGAGAAATGCATCTATTTCCTGTAAAGCTGCTCAGAGCGGACTTCCTTGATACACTGATTTGTACTATGAACCTCTAATGTGTCTGTATATGTGTGTGTTTGGGTGTAGAGAGCCATTGGCCCACACGTATCCTAGACCAGAACTTGAAAATTCTGGTTTTGATTGTTCCAGCTGTATTCTACTGTGGAAAAAAGAGAGGCAAAGAAAAGAACTCGAAGCTTTTACGTTACAAGTGCCAGACACTTTGTGTAAAGCCAAGGGCTTCATTGCTATGATATTAGGTTGGAGTATTTCATTAATAACTGATTTCTTAATTCATGTTTTACGACCCTGTCAGCATATAGAGGCATTTGTCTCTGCCAAAAAAGAAAGTGTGTGTAGCTTCTAATCGTTTGCCTCCCCTCCCTCTGCCCCATTAACTTGGAAAAGAAGAACCAGTGGAAAAGGTGGACGAAAGTCAAAACAATTGAGTTGTCTCTTTATGGATTTATCGAGTGACAACTGGTGCCACAGAGAGCTAGGCGGGGGCAGTGAAGCATGTCGGGAAGGCCATTGATCATCAGGCACATGGGTCAAAAGGGATTTTATCTTCTGTCCTCAAATCTAAATGGCAAGCTCAAACACAGATGCAGCAGACAGGGGCTAAGGGCACTGGCAGAGACTCCGTCCCCCCCTCGCGAGCCCCTCCCATGAAGAGGTCTCCAAGGTCAGAGCAGAGTAAAAGCACCCAATTTGGGAGAAGTTAACTTGGGGTCATATTTATTGCTGAGCATCTGTCATGGACTAAATTCTGAGGAGACAGACAAATGAGACATGACCCCTGGCTTCAGCAGTCCACTGCTTAATGGAGGGTGGGGGGAGGGATGGCAGACAAGTGACTGCCAATGGATCAGAAGAAGTACTGAAAGGAAATAGCTCCCTGGTCTTAAGGGGCTAGGAAGGCTCAAAAAAGGAGATGGTTATGCCCCCCTACAGGAGGTAGAGGTTGATTCCGCTCTCCCTCAATGTAGACCGCACTTAATGACTTGCTTCTAAGGAACAGAATAAAGAATATGAAGAATAGTAACTTTGCAGTGGAGAAACCTGGTAGATACCACCTTAACCAGGTGATCAGGGTAACATCAGGTTGAGATCATATACTCTCTGGTACGATACAATGACCTCTGCAGTGTGCTTCTCCATACCCACATGACCTCTGTCTGATCATGAAAAAACATACCAAACCCAAAATGCGGGACATTCTATAAAATACGTGACCAGTTTCTTGAACAACTGTTAAGATAATTAAAAAAAATAAAAGAAGAAGAAAGAATGGAAGGAAGGAAGGAAGGGAGGAAGGGAGGGAAAACTAAGAAACCATCACATATCAGAGGAAACCAAGGAGACACAATGATTAAAAGCAACACAGAAACATGAATTGGGTTCTGGGAGTGAAAAAAGGGCATTAGTGAAAATCACGTGAAATCTGAATAATGTCTGTAAGTTTAGTTAATGGTAACGTACAAGGGTTGATTTCTTAGTTTTTCTCTTTTTTTCTTTTTTGAGACGTATTTTTCTATTAGTTATCTATTATATACATATTAGTGTATCTATGTCAATCCCAATCTCTCAATTCATCGCACCACCCCCCACCCCCTCTCACCCCTTGGTGTCCATACTTTTGTTCTCTACATCTGTGTCTCTATTTCTGCCCTGCAAACCAGTTCATCTGTACCATTTTTCTAGATTCCACATATATGTGTTAATATACGATACTTGTTTTTCTCCTTCTGACTTACTTCACTCTGTATGACAGTCCCTAGGTCCATCCACATCTCTACAAATGACCCAATTTCGTTCCTTTTTATGACTGAGTAATATTCCATTGTATATATGTACCACAATTTCTTTATCCATTCATCTGCCGATGGACACGTAGGTTGCTTCCATGTCCTGTCTATTGTAAACAGAGCTACAGTGAACACTGTGGTACATGACTCTTTTTGAATTACGGTTTTCTCTGGGTATATGCCCAGTAGTGGGATTGTGGGTCATATAGTAATTCTATTTTTAGCTTTTTAAGGAACCTCCATACTGTTCTCCATAGTGGCTGCATCAATTTACATTCCCACCAACACTGCAAGAAGTTTCCCTTTTCTCCACATCCTCTCAGACAGTTGTTCTTTGTAGATTTTCTGATGATGCCCATTCTAACTGGTGTGAGGTGATACCTCACTGTACTTTTGATTTGCATTTCTCTAATGATTAGTGATGTTGAGCAGCTTTTCATGTGCCTCTTGCCATCTGTATGTCTTCTTTGGAGAAATGTCTATTTAGGTGTTCTGTCCATTTTTGGATTCTGTTGTTTATTTTCTTAATATTGAGCTGCATGAGCTGTTTATATATTTTGGATTTTAATCCTTTGTCCGTTGATTCATTTGCAAATATTTTCTCCCATTCTGAGGGTTGCCTTTTCGTCTTACTATAGTTTCCTCTGCTGTGCAAAAGCTTTTAAGTTTCATTAGGTACAAATTTGTTTATTTTGGGTTTTATTTCCATTACTCTAGGAGGTGGGTCAAGAAAGATCTTGCTGTGATTTATGTCAAAGAGTGTTCTTTGTTTTCCTCTAAGAGTTTTATAGTGTCTGGTCTTACATTTAGGGTTCAATCCATTTTGAGTTTATTTTTGTGTATTGTGTTAGGGAATGTTCTAGTTTCATACTTTACATGTAGCTGTCCAGTTTTCCCAGCACCACTTATTGAAGAGACTGGTCTTTTATCCATTGTATGTCCTTGGCTCCTGTGTCATAGATTAGTTGACCATAGGTGCATGGGTTTATCTCTGGGCTTTCTATCCTGTTCCACTGATCTATATTTCTGTTTTTGTGCCAGTACCACGTTGTCTTGATTACTGTAGCTTTCAAGTATAGTCTGAAGTCAGGGAGTCTGATTCCTCCAGCTACGTTTTTCTTTCTCAAGATTGCTTGGGCTATTCAGGGACTTTTGTGGCTTCATACAAATTTTAAGATTTTTTGTTCTAGTTCTATAAAAAATGCCATTGGTAACTTGATAGGGATTGCACTGAATCTGTAGGACGCTTTGGGTACTAGAGTCATTTTCACAATGTTGATTCTTCCAATCCGAGAACATGGTATATCTCTCCACCTCTTTGTGTCATCTTTGATTTCTTTCATCTTACAGTTTTCTGAGTACAGGTTTTTTACCTCCTGAGGTAGGTTTATTCTTAGGTATTTTATTCTTTTTGTTGCAATGATGAATGGGATTGTTTCCTTAATTTCTCTTTCTGATCTTTCATTGTTAGTATACAGGAATGCAAGAGATTTCTGTGCATGAATTTTGTATCCTGAAAATTTCCCAGATTCATTGATTAGTTCTAGTAGTTTTCTGGTGGCATCTTTAGGATTATCTATGTACAGTATCATGTCGTCTGCAAACAAGGACAGTTTTACTTCTTCTTTTCCAGTTTGTACTTCTTTTATTTCTTTTTATTCTCTGATTGCAGTGGCTAGAACTTCCAAAACTATGTTGAATAATAGTGGCAAGAGTGGACACGCTTGTCTTGTTCCTCATCTTAGAGGAAATGGTTTCAGTTTTTCATCATTGGGAATGATGTTTGCTGTGGGTTTGTCATATATGGCCTTTATTATATTGAGGTATGTTCCCTCTATGCCCACTTTCTGGTGAGTTTTTATCATAAAGGGTGTTGAATTTTGTCAAAAGCTTTTTCTCCATCTATTGAGATGATCATATGGATTTTATTCTTCAATATGTTAATATGGTGTATCACACTGATTGATTTGACTATAATGAAGAAGCCTTGCATGCCTGGAATAAAACCCACTTGATCATGGTGTATGATCCTTTTAATGTGTTGTTGGATTCTGTTTGCTAGTATTTTGTGGAGGATTTTTGTATCCATATTCATCAGTGATATTGGTGTGTCATTTTCTTTTTTTGTAGTATCTTTGTCTGGTTTTGGTATCAGGGTGATGGTGGCCTCATAGAATGAGTTTGGGAGTGTTCCTTCCTCCACAATTTTTTGGAAGAGTTTGAGAAGGATGGGTGTTAGCTCTTCTCTAAATGTTTGATAGAATTCGCCTGTGAAGCCATCTGGTCCTGGACTTTTGCTTGTTGGAAGATTTCTAATCACAGTTTCAATTTCATTACTTGTGATTGGTCTGTTCATATTTTCTATTTCTTCCTGGTTCAGTCTTGGAAGGTTATACCTTTCTACCAATTTGTCCATTTCTTCCAGGTTGTCCATTTTATTGGCACAGAATTGCTTGCAGTAGTCTCTTACAATGCTTTGTATTTCTGCAGTGTCCGCTGTAACTTCTCCTTTTTCATTTCTAATTTTATTGATTTGAGTCATCTCCCTCATTTTCTTGATTAGTCTAGCTAAAGCTTTATCAATTTTGTTTATCTTCTCAAAGAACCAGCTTTTAGTTTTATTGATCTTTGCTATTGCTTTCTTTGTTTCTATTTCATTTATTTCTGCTCTATCTTTATGATTTCTTTCCTTCTACTAACTTTGGGTTGTTTGTTCTTCTTTTTCTGGTTACTTTAGGTGTAAGGTTAGGTTGTTTATTTAAGATTTTTCTTGTTTCTTGAGGTAGGATTGTATTGCTATTAACTTCTCTTTTAGAACTGCTTTTGCTGCATCCCATAGGTTTTGGATCATCGTGTTTTCATTGTCATTTATCTCTAGGTTTTTTTTTTGATTTCCCCTTTGATTTCTTCAGTGATCTCTTGGTTATTTAGTAACGTATTGTTTAGCCTCCAGGTCTTTGTGTTTTTTATGGGTTTTTTTCCCTGTAACTGATATCTGATCTCATAGCACTGTAGTTAGAAAGATGTTTGATATGATTTTAATTTTCTTAAGTCTACCAAGGCTAGATTTGTGACCCAAGATGTGATCTATTCTGGAGAATATTCCGTGTGCACTTGAGAAGATAGTGTAATCTGTTGTTTTCAGATGGAATGTCTTATAAATATCAATTAAATCTATCTGGTCTATTGTGTCATTTAAAGCTTGTGTTTCTTTATTAATTTTCTGTCTGGATGATCTGTCCATTGGTGTAAGTGAGGTGTTAAAGTTCCCCACTATTACTGTGTTACTGTCGCTTTCCTCTTTCACAGCTGTTAGCATTTACCTTATGTACTGAGGTGCTCCTATGTTGGGCGCATGCATATTTATAATTGTTATATCTTCTTCTCAGATTGATCCCTTGATCATTATGTAGTGTTCTTCCTTGTCTCTTGCAACATTCTTTATTTTAAAGTCTATTTTATCTGCTATGAGTAGTGAAACTTCAGCTTCCTTTTGATTTCCTTTTGCATGGAATATCTTTTTCCATCCCCTCACTTTCAGTCTGAATGTGTCCCTAGGTCTGAAGTGGGTCTCCTGTAGACAGCATACATATGGGTCTTGTTTTTGTATCCATTCAGCGAGCCTGTGTCTTTTTGGTTGGAGCATTTAATCCATTCACATTTAAGGTAATTATTGATATGTATCTTACTATCACCATTTTCTTAATTGTTTTCGGTTTGTTTTCGTAGGTCGTTTTCTTCTCTTGTGTTTCGCACTTAGAGAAGTTCCTTTACCATTTGTTGTAGAGCTGGTTTGGTGGTGCTGAATTCTCTTAGCTTTTGTTTGTCTGTAAAGCTTTTGATTTCTACGTCAAATCTGAATGAGATCCTTGCCAGGTAATCTTGGTTGTAGGTTCTTCCCTTTCATCACTTTAAATATATCATGCTCCCTTTTGGCTTGCAGAGTTTCTGCTGAGAAATCAGCTGTTAACCTTATGGGAGTTCCCTTGTACGTTATTTGTCGTTTTTCCCTTCTTGCTTTTAATAATTTCTCTTTGTCTTTAATTTTTGTTACTTTGATTACTATGTGTCTTGGCGTGTTTCTCCTTGGGTTTATCCTGCCTGGGACTCTCTGCACTTCCTGGACTTGCTTGACTATTTCCTTTCCCATATTAAGAAAGTTTTCGACTATAATCTCTTCAAATATTTTCTCAGACGCTTTCTTTTTCTCTTCTTCTTCTGGGACCCCTATAATGTGAATGTTGGTGCATTTAACGTTGTCCCAGAGGTCTCTTAGGCTGTCTTCATTTCTTTTCATTCCTTTTTCTTTATTCTGTTCCCTGGCAGTGATTTCCACCATTCTGTCTTCCAGGTCACTTATCTGTTCTTCTGCCTCAGTTATTCTGCTATTGATTCTTTCTCATGTATTTTTCATTTCAGTTATTGTATTGTTCATCTCTATTTTTTTCTTTAATTCTTCTAGGTCTTTGTTAAACATTTCTTGCATCTTCTCGATCTTTGCCTCCATTCTTTTTCCAAGGCCCTGGATCATTTTCAGTATCATTATTCTGAATTCTATTTCTGGAAGGTTTCCTATCTCCACTTCATTTAGTTGTTTTTCTGCTGTTTCATCTTGTTCCTTCATCTGGTACATAGTCCTCTGCCTTTTCATTTTGTCTTTCTTTCTGTGAATGTGGTTTTCATTCCACAGGCTGTAGGACTGTAGTTCTTTTTTACTTCTTCTGTCTGTCCTCTGGTGGATGAAGCTATCTAAGAGGCTTGTGCAAGTTTCTTGATGGCAGGAACTGGTGGTGGGTAGAACTGGCTGTTGCTCTGGTGGGCAGAGCTTAATAAAACTTCAGTCGCTTGTCTGCTGATGGGGCTGAGTTCCCTCTCTTTGGTTGTTTGGCCTCAGGCAACCCAGCCCTGGAGCCTACAGGCTCTTTGGTGGGGCTAATGGCAGACTCCTGGAGGGCTCACGCCAGGGAGTACTTCCCACAACTTCTGCTGTCAGTGTCCTTGTCCCTGCAGTAAGCCACAGCCACATCCCTGCCTCTACAGGAGACCCTCCAACACTAGCAGGTAGCTCTCGTTCAGTCTCCTACGGGGTCACTGCTCCTTCCCCTGGGTCATGGTGCACACACTACTTTGTGTGTGCCCTCCAAGAGTGGAGTCTCTGTTTCCCCCATTCCTGTTGAAATCCTCAATCAAATCCCACGAGCCTTCAAAGTCTGATCCTCTGGGAATTCCTCCTCCCATTGCCGGACCCCTAGGTTGGGAAGCCTGACATGGGGCTCAGAACCTCCACTCCAGTGGGTGGACTTCTGTGATATAATTGTTCTCCAGTTTGTGAGTCACCCACCCAGTGGTTATGCGACTTCATTTTATTGTGATTGCGCCCCTACCACAATCTCACTGGTAGGCGGCTTCTCCTTTGTCTTTGGATGTGGGCTATCTTTTTTGGTGAGTTCCAGTATCTTCCTGTCGATGACTGTTCAGTAGTTAGTTGCGATTCTGGTGCTCTTGCGAGAGGGAGTCTTGATCTCTTATTTTGACAAATATACCAAAGGTTGGCATCTTACATTTGTACATGTACAAATGTAAGATGTCAACTTTAGGGGAAGCTGGGTAAAGGGTATATGGAACATCTCTGTGCTGTCTGTGCCAATTTTCTATATATTTAGAAAACTATTCCAAAATTTTAAAAATATATATATATAAGAAGATAAAAAGATATGGTGCTTAAGAAGGGTTTTGAGAGATTAATTACTCCTGTAAAGCAGTCTGGGGGAGGGAGAAATAAAAACCACAGGAAGACACTGTCATCAGAGGGAAACGTGTACAGCATGATGATGTGTTCAGAGCACTTTGTGTACCTGCTATGGCAGGAGGGCTTGCTGGGCAGAGGGAAAGAGACTGAGTATCAGAGACAACAGCACAAAGAATCTACTAATTTAGGTGAAGGATGTTAGTGAGTCGATGAATGTTTTGGAGCAGAGAAAGCCTGTCGGATAGGAGCAAAGTGTCTAGAAGTCAGAGGAGTGGCAAAGACAACCAGCAAGTCCTGTTTAATATGGAAGCAGCAAAATGGGGAAAACAGCAAGTATAATAAAATCACAATGAAGCCATCCTATGTGGGCCCTGCTCTGATGTGACTTCTATGTTGAGTGGCAGATGGGAGATAGTGAAATGTTTTTCATGCTTTTGACTTGAAAGCGTAAAGACCACAAACGTGGAAGCCTGTTTGTTCTGCTTGCAGCACCCATGTCTACACTGCTACTCAGAGAATTGGGGGAAGGATATGGGTAACTGGATACAACTGAGAAATGGAGTCACAAACATTAAGATAAAGTCATGATGGCAAATCTATCACTAGATAATGAAGAAGTAGTAGGCTTTGGGGAAACTGATCATGGCAAACCCAACTCAAAAACCTTAATAGCTACCTAATGTCTCCAGAGTAAAGTCCAAACACCTAAGCCTGGTATTCAACACCTATTATATTTGCAATAAACTACCTTTATATCTCACTTTCTTCCTTGTTGCTTTACTACAGATATTTCAACTCTACATCCTATAAAAATAAAAACTTAAATTTCCAATTCTTGTACGTTTGTGTAAGTTGTTCTCTCAGCCTGAGCTGCCTTGAGTCCAGATCCTAATACTTCATGCACATGTCACTGCATCCATGAAGGCTTCCCTGACCACACAGACAGTACAGATTGTTCCTCCCTTCAATTTTCTACATCCCAGCTTTCTTATGTAACTGTTTTAGGATGTATTCCATTTACTATGGTTTTGGTTTGCTGGGAGCATGCATGTCCATACCTTATCAGTATCTATATTTCCATTGCACCTTGCACACAGGTGTTTAAGTAAATAGTGTTGGTTGGCTACCCAGTGCTCAATTCCTAGCCACGTCTTCTCTCTATAAAGAATGAAAAAGCTCACTTTCCCAGACTTCACTGCAAAGAGGTGGCCATGTGACTCACTTTTGGCTAATGAACCATAAGGTGAAACCTTTGAAGGCACTTCTGGAAAAGGCTTTTCTTCTAATAAAGGAAAAAGCTCACAAGGAAAGCTGCTTTCTGCCTGCCCTACCCTCATCCCTGCTTTAGATTATACGTTAGTTCATGAATCTTGGGGCTCTAAAGCCACCTGGGAACTGGGAATCCCAAGGAGAAGGCTACGACAGAGAGATTCCAACCCTGGGTACTGCAGTCTTCAGCTGCAAAGTCACCAATCTACAAACTTTTTGTCACATGAGATGATTAAATGTCCTCACTGTCTAAGCCTCTGGGATACAGGTAAAAGTATCCTAAGTAAGACACTGACTAATATCTTTTTAATTGAACTGAATGTGAGAATTCCCTATCATTTGAGTCCCTTTAAGAGGAAACCCCGGATTTCTCAATGTACCTCCTTCAGAGAGAAACAGTCCCTTGCGACTCAGAATCTATGCCTCCAGCCCTGGAAGGAGAGAACACAGAGTATGACCCCAGAAAACAATTACTCTCATGTGAATTTCTAATCTGGCCCAAGATATGCTATCCAAGGCCAAGTCATAATCTCCTTATGACTTCATCTACTTTTAAATGTCAAGTGCTGATTTTCGCCACACTTCCCGAGAGGAATTATTAGTTTAATGAGGAGCACAGGCCGGCGTCCGCATCCTAGGAGTTGCGACACTTGAGAGGCATTATCTCCACCGACCTGGAACCTCCCACACATTAAACAGGCAGAGGTCAAATAAAAGATTCTGCTCACATTCCACAGTCCAAGAATCAGAGCTGAGCTAATGGGCCCAGAGAGAATCAACGACTGGCAAACAGTTGCTGAGCTTCTAACGCACAAGGATCCGGGCACCGAGAGGGTGGTTGACAGAGATGAAGGAAGAGGGGCAAGAAAATTAACACTGCCGAACAGGAAACCTCATCCCAAGAGCTTTATCTTGGGCGAGTCTTCTAATTCTCAGCATAATCCTAGGATTTAAGTATTAATACACCCACTTTATTGAAATGAAGCTCAGAAATTAAGTAGACGATTCAAAATCCCATCAATGAACCAAAAGGTGGAAACAATCCAAAGGTCCATCAGTAGATGAGTGGGTGAACAAAACACGGTATACCCCTAAAATGGAATACCATTCAGCCATAAAGGTATTAAGTTCTCACACATGCTACAACTTGGATGAAGTTCACAGACATTACGCTACGTTAAAGAAACCAGACATGAAAGGTCAGATATCGAATGGTTCTACTTATATTAAATGTCCAGAAGAGGCAAATTCATAGAGACAGAAAGTGGATTGAGAATAGCAGGGGTTGGGCGGGGTAGGGTGGTGGTTGAGAGAGAGAGAGAGAGAGAGAGAGATGGGGAGTTACTGCTTAGTGGTTGCAGAGTGTCTGTCTGGGGTGATGAAAAGATTTTGGAAACAGATAGTGGTGATGGTTGCATAACAATGTGAATGCAATTAATGCCACTTAATTAACTGTACACTGAAAAAATGGTTAAAATGGCAAATTTTATGTTATACATGTACATATACATACGCTGATTTAAAAAACTGCATCACTACTAAATGTTTTGACAACTCAAAACCTATTATGATTCTGAAGTCTGTAATCTTTCCAGAAAACCATAAAGAGGTCCTCAAAGATTTAATCCATTGCTGTTTTAATCCATTTAATCCAGCACTTTCTTCCACAGTGAAATGTTCTACATCTGCACTATCTAATACGGTACTCACTAACCACATATGGTTACTGAGTACTTGGAATGTGGCTAATGTGCCTGAGCAACTAAAAACTTAATTTAATTTAATTAATCTAAATACTAGCCACTTAAGCTCCGAAGATAACCAGCACAACCTCCAACCTGTCTCCTTGATTTTGGTCCACGTCTACCTCCAATCCATCAGGAAAAGCAGCCTTAATAACAGCAGACCCGACCATGTCATCTGCTTTCCAAAATCTGCACTAAATAGGAAACTTCAACACATATACTAAGCGAAAGAAGCCAATGTGAAAAGGCTACATACTGTATGATTCCAACTACATGACATTCTGGAAAAGGCAAAACTATGGAGACAGTAAAAAGATCAGTGGTGCCCTTCCACCACAAAAAAAAAAAAAAAAAAAAGATCAGTGGTTACCAGGGTTTCAGGGAAGGAGGGAGGGATGAATAGGTAGAACACAGAGGATTTTTAGGGCAGTAAAACTACTCTGTATGAATAATAATGGTTGATACATGTTTTGTCAAAAGCCACAGAACTTACAAGACCAAGAGTGAATCTTAATGTACACTATGGACACTGGGTGATAATGGTGTGTCAGTGCAGGTTCCTCAGTTGCAAATGTACTGCTCTCGTGGGGGGAGCTGCTAGTGGGAGATCCTGGGAGTGGGGGCAGGGGGTCAATGGAACTCTGTACTTTCTGCTCAGTTTTGCTATGAAACTAAAACTATTCTAAAAAGTAAAGTCAATTAAGAAAAAAAACACTGAAAGGTAAAATACCGTTAAAATTCACTCGTCATCTGGCTCCTGCCTCTCCTCCAGTCCCTTTCTCATTGCTCTGGAGATTCACGCCATGTGCCAGTTCCCTAAACTCACCAGCGACTTCTCCCGCAGACCATGTTCGCACATGCTATTCCCTCAGAGTTGAATGTTCCTCATCTCTCTACTAGAGCTGCTCGGTAGACTCCCTCATATCTTTTAAAAACCAGAATCCCCCTCTTTGAATACTTTGCTGAGCCATGAAAACTGAGTTAACACCCCCTTCCTTTGCCGGTCATGCACTGAATAAATATCACAGTTTTTATCCTTGCTTTGTTACTGATGTTCTCTTTTAACAACCTCTCAGTTGTTCCAGGGTAGGTCTTATTCCTCCCCACCAGATCTTGCATGACCTGGCCGCAGGCAATCTCTTAAGGCCCCATCACGCCTCCCTTCCTCCAGCCAAGCACTGGCCTTCTCACCATCCTAGAACACCAGAACTCCTCTGGCTGCTGGCTCTCTTCCCTCTGCTTGGAATCCACTCCCCAGCTAAACCTCAGCAAACTGACCTCAGACTCCACCTCTTGGGGAAGCCTTCCCTGATTTCCCAGCCTAAAATAAACAACCCAGTTATATACCTTCTCAAAATATTCAATGCTTTCTCCTTCAAGGCATTTACTAAAAATGTGTCTCAATAATTACTTATAAAAGTATTTGTTTAGGGCTTCCCTGGTGGCGCAGTGGTTGAGAGTCCGCCTGCCGATGCAAGGGACGCGGGTTTGTGCCCGGGTCCGGGAGGATCCCACATGCCGCGGAGCGGCTGCGCCCGTGAGCCATGGCCGCTGAGCCTGCACTTCCGGAGCCTGTGCTCCGCAACGGGAGAGGCCACAACAGTGAGAGACCCGCGTACCGCAAAAAAATATATAAAAACATTTTTAAAACTTGTTTAGTTCTTATCTCCTTCTTCAGGCTTTAAGTTTCTTACCCTGTTGTCCTTCTTTTTCTTCCCCCCACAGTTGTACCCATGGTTCCTGCCATATCAGACATTACCAGTATATATGTGAATAAATGGATTCATTTCTCTATCCTCCAGAGACCCCTCTAGGGTCCGGGTGGGTGATAATTATTATCTGTAAAATGACTCTATTTCTTTTATCTCCAGGGTCTAGGACAGTCTCTGACACAGAATGAGTGGTCAGCAAATTCAGTATTTGTTGCATGAACGAATGAATGAGAAGTTCAGAAATCCTTGCATAAATGAATTATTCCATTCCTTCATGGTAGAAACTCTTGAGCACCATTCGCATTTCTGACTGGAGACGCCACTGCAAGTGTATGCAAAAATAATGTTATGAGTAGGATGACAACAGTTCTTTTCATTTACCAAATATTTTTCAAGCATGCTCTCTCACCTTATTCTTTCAGTAATGTCAGTGTTGGGTGATAGAAACCCACATCTAGAAATGGGTAATGGAGTTCACAGAGAGAACCTGACCTGCCACGTATAACGTAGTGAGCGAGGCGCCAACCAGATGCCAGGCTGCTGGCTCCCAGGGTGAGAACAGAGGCTGAGAAGCTTCCATGACAGAGAAGCAAATGAGCCCTCTTGATTCCTGGGGACCAGAGCCAGATGGGGAGAGACAGAATGGACCCTGATTACAATCTGAGGGGGATTCTTCTCTGAAAGAGAGTTGATTGGATTGTGCTGTAATGCCAGAGTCTGTGGGCAATCAAACACCCTCTGGCTACCTCTGAGCAGCTGGAATTGGAAATTTGGAGGCAGAGGCTGGCCTGCTGCTGGGGGACAGGCTGGGGGACACAGGAGCACCACAGCTTCAGGCTACAGCTAAAGCGGTGGATGACAGATTTACCCATTCACAGCATTGCTAATAAAAAATGCTTCCCCCAAGAACCCAGAGAAGGGGAGCAGCCTGTCCTGGGGGTCAGGGGACAGAGGAGTAATGGAAACAACCCCTTACAACTGCAGAGTGTGCAACAGGTTCCAAAGTAATATAACTTCTAGGCTCATTAGGTCGTCCCCCAAACCCTACTGAAATCAGTGTTATAATGCCCACTTTATAGATGCACACACCTAGGCTGGTAGAGGGGAAATGTCATGCTCAAAGTTATAGGGTGTAAAGGTAAGGCTGAGACAAGAGTTACAAGTCTGCCCTAGTCTGTCTCCAAGTACCCTGTGATCAATCCAAAGCACGAGTCTCCAACGTAAAGTCAAAATTTTTAAATACTGAGAGGGGTTGGATTTTCCCAGGAAGATGATCATGGATCTGATTCTTCTTGTATACCTACTATGTGCCAGCAGGCACTCCATATGGGCCATCACTTACAACCTGTGCGGACGAGACTATTATTTCATGTTTGATATGATGAAACTGAGTGAGGTTCTGAGAGGCAAAGCCATTTACTGCAAGAGGCAGGGCCAGCAGTTAAAACACACCAAGGTCTTTAGACTTCACTCTGAGAACATGAGAAGCAACAGCCATGCAGGAAGCCAGCTCCTTTACCTTTTCTCAAGAAATATGCCGGGACTGGCTCTGCAGTACAATGAAATGGTGGTACCATGTCTGTTCAATCTGATTTCCCATTTTTATGGGCTTCATGTAAGTATTGTTGCTCAAAAAATAAAACAAAGTTGAAGTATGTCAAGAATGGTTAGGAAAGGGGCATTCAGAGAAAAGATGAAAGAAGGTAAAAAAAAAAACCCTCTTCATATCATCTCAGCAAAGATAAAGAATTGAATAAGAAGCATGTCCTGGCAGGGCGGATTATCCATCAGGCACTGTGTCTGGAGCCTACAGACCTTTTAGGAACCAACAAAAATGTTTTAACTTTTCTTGAAACCAGAAGCAAAAATA
Organism: Pseudorca crassidens; assembly: GCF_039906515.1. NCBI lineage: Eukaryota > Metazoa > Chordata > Mammalia > Artiodactyla > Delphinidae > Pseudorca > Pseudorca crassidens. The sequence goes on along the minus strand of NC_090302.1, from coordinate 17,086,450 downwards.
ATGTTTAGTTCAAAGAAAATGTCTCCATTTGTGATGTTAATATCTTCATCTTTATACAAACACAATTGTACAATTTTTAAAGTAAATGATAATAATAAGATATATATTTTTTTTAATGTTATAGAGGAACAGCCCCCAAAGGCAAAAGCGCCTAGTCCCTCAAATGTCATAAAGCTGCCTGTACGCTGACTTTGTTACTATACAACCTTGGCCATTGAATGTGGAGCCAAACTGAGCTGATGAGGATTCATGGGATTGGGGAAGAGTGCTTTCAGCTGTGTTCTGATGGGCACTTGCATGGAATTATCATGGGCAGACCTGAGGTTCTAGCATTACCAAGAGGATTGGAATCGGGCCCCTGGGTTCATGTTGGCACTTCGCCTTTGGCTATGCCAAGCTGAGAAGAGGCTAAATTAAAGTTACCTTTGGCTTCATCGTTTTCTCCATTTCAAGAATCACACTTATTATGGGTCCTTGGAACCTAATGGGATTCTGGAGGTTGAAACCAATACCCAATCAATGGCTAAGCAGGCCTTTGATGCCTAACCCAAACCCTGCCTATTCTAGCTACAGTCCTTAATTTTGCTTTTTAAGAGTGAAAATCTGCAAGTGTTGCTTTCCTGGCATTGTTGCAAGGATTTCCTTCTAATAATGTCCTTCTGGAAGCTTGAGTATATAACCTCTTGAATGGACAGAACACTTGAATGGCAGAACACTTGAATGGCAGTGAGAAGACACAGACTGCAGTAACAATTCCGTCGTAAATGTGTGTGTGACCTGGGCAAGTCACTTCCCCTGCTGGGCCGTGGTTTCCCCTATCAGAAAAAGGAGAGTTACAGGCATATATAAATTTGAAAAACCTTTCAATACTGAACATTTAGGATATCATGGATGATCCTATCACAGATCCACTTATAGTAAAATCAGTGTTATAGTGAGGGTCTATCATGTTTGGTGTTTAAGAAGCTTCTTCTATCTAGTTTGTCCAAAAGTCAGGATATGCCTGTTAGTTTCTGCACAGACAGTATCATTTCTAAGAATTTGCAGAGAGACAGTAAAGGTCAGACAGATTAGGTAATACACATACACACACTCAAATACATACACACATGTACACACACACACACACACACAGAGTAAATCAGGGGCAATGCAAGGTTCAAGACCTGGGGACAGTATAGGGGTGCGGGCATGGCTATATCCCCTGCTTGAATTGTCATATTACAAATACCTCCAACCCAGAGTTGAAAACTCTCCTTCTGGGCATGACAGCTGAATAAGAAATTCCATTTCCTTTCCCATCATTTGAATGAGAAAGGGGCCAATATTAAACTGAGGGCAATTGTCTTTACATCACCCCGGGCACCACCTCTAATCACAAACTTGCGGGCCACCCACCTCCGGTGGCACTGACATGGAGTGTGGAAATTAGCATGTAATTTGCAACAGGAAGTGCCTGAAAGTGGTTTTTCAGCATCTGCTCTCTAGTAGTCCCAAGAGCAGGGGAATGAAGAAAGCTCTCGGGGCTGCTGGAGAACCGTAATCTCCTCCAGTTGCATCCAACACTTCAACAGCCTCCCCCCACATTCCTCAAACAGATCTCCTTCCTCTGCTTCCCTCATCCTGTCATGCCTCTCTCTATACCTGCTGTTGAAGTTCTACCCATCCTTCAGAACTTCCCTTCATAAATCCCACTTTTCTCCAAGAACCTGCCTACCCCAACTCACCTCCCACTCCTCTGCTCCTGACAAGTCAATTTCCACTACCTGTGAACTGGGAGGGAAGTGGGGAGTTAAGCATGCTTTGAGTTCAACCCAAATACAGTTACTCTATGAGTAAACCCTGGTTGGTCCCTGATGTCGTTCAGAGCCCTTTTTTCCACGTAACGCAAGGCACAGACTCAATGATAAACACTGGCTACTGTAAGAGGATCAATCTTATATTCTGGACCCCTTGGTTATTGTTCCGGTTCTGCCCCTTCCCTAATGCTGTGCCCTTGGTCAAGCCCCTTCCTGCTACCGAGCCTCAGATTCCCCATCTGTAAAATGGGAAGAAAGTGCTTAAACCTTGATGGGTTGTTTTGAAAAGAAAGCAAAATATGACTGCAGGCAATGATAATGCAATATAGATGCCAGGAATGATATTACTACCACTCCAAAAGGAACAACCGGTGTGTTAAAGAAAGTAACAAAGCCGATATTCCTCCCTTTTCTTTCTTTTCTCAAGAAAGGCAAACGCTGTCTTCCAGTTGTACCTATTATATGCTGAGATAAGGGTTTAGTCATTCAGCTGTGAGTTAAAAGATAACCATTAAATATCTACACACCCATCGAGGTTCCAGAGTTAGAATACCATCAAAACGCCATACGAAGAACTGGCCTATATGGCTTAACACTGCTGAATCCTATGGTTCTTAAAAGCTACGGGTTCCTGTCTGGAGAGTGAGAGCGTTTTGGTTAACAGCCAGCACAGTGTCAGTATGTAGTCAGTATTTGTGAAATTACTGCATGAATATTGAACAGAAACTTTAGTACGGCAGTACAGATTTGGGCCAGGTTCTCTGATGAGAGCAAAATAAGTTGAAAAAGGAAGACAGGAACTTAGACCTAAACTATCAGAGGCAGGAGAGAGGAGTGAACTCAGGGATTACAGACTCAATTCTGACCTGGTCTCCCTGTCTTGATATGAGCCTGTATAAGTAACTTTACTTCTCTGAGCCTCAGTTTCCCTGAAAGTCAGGAGTGAAGGATGCAATGACTATATAAACCAAGGACAACTCGATGAAGAACAAAATATAGAAGCAGGAGTTAGGAAGTCAATAAGGGTGGACGGCAGCTTTTCTCAGCAGGGATAAACCAGGGGAAAAGAGAAAGTGGATGCAAACCCATTGGCTCCTACTGATTGCTAAACACGAAGTAGTAGAAATTGATGAGTGTCTTTATGACTCACTGAGTCCCAGGACATGTGGGCAGTTGTCCAGCACTCGGAGATCCTTGGATTACACTCTGAGGTTAGGACCCTCTTAATTTCATCCTTCATGTATCTGTCAAACATTTATGGAGTATGTCTGGCCCTGTGCTAAGCATACTTACTGAAACGAATACGAGTAAATAACCCCTGCTCTCACAAAGCTTCTGGTCTAGTGGGTAAGAGAATTAAACAGGTAATGAAAATGAAGCATAATGTAGAAATCAGGAAAGAGTCCAGGGAATATGGGAATATACAACAGGGGGCATCTAACCTAGCCAGCAGAGAGCATTTCCCATTTGAAACACTGTGCAAGTTAGAACTGAAGGATGAATCAACGGGAGTCAGTTAAAGAAGAGTGGAAACTATACCAGAGGAAGGAAATAGCAAGCGTGCTGGAGACACACAGCTAAGTAAGATGTGATTCCTGCCCTCATGACACTGCCAGTCTAGTGGACAGAGTGCAGTCTGAGCTGTACAAACACCCGGAATCACACGAAGTTCCTTCCCACCTCATGACTCTGCATCCACGGTGGGCAGGGTATAATGCCGTGGACACTGAGACCAAGCAGCCAACCTCATTTCAAGGCTTGGCTTTATTAGTAGCCTTCGTGTGACCATGAACAAGGCACGCCCCTCTCTGGCCACACTCGCCCATCTTTTAAGAGGAGACTATTCCAGACCACCATCTACACCTTTCTACACTGAAAATGCTATGCTCCAGAATGACTTAGCGATTTTTAGGATTTGTTCTTTACTTCTCAGAGAATCATAGTTGTTTTTTTTTTTTTTTCTTCTTCTTCTTCTACTTTAGGCCCCTTTAGGTGGAATGGGTGACATTATTTATTTCTCATATCCTCAGGACTTAAATCCCTCAATTATTCTAAATCTTGCCCCGGCCTGCCATCATAAATAAATTCTCAGTCCCAGGGGCATGGAGATAAACGGGGGCTGCCACTCCTGTGACCTCCATCAGGGATCTGGCTCCTCCACAGCCCCAAGGAAAATGTTGTACCAAGTCAGGCTGGAGGCAAGCAGGAAACAAAAAAAAAAAAAAAAAAAAAGGAAAGAAAGACATGGTAAAGTAGGGCATTTGCAAACAGACAAAAGAAACAGCTTCCCTCTGGATACATCTCAAAGGCCCCCAGCATATTGAGGGAACTGAATTTTGGATCTCTGTTTCTCATTCTCAAAAGGAAGGAGCCAGCAAAGCCAGGCAGAGCAGGAATTCCCAAAACCTGGGGCCATGCAGAGCTGACCTGGAGCCCTACCCCATTCAAAGCTGTGTGATTTCAGGCCAGTGATTTCATTTGCTCTGAGACTTGGTTTCCCCTGCTGGAAAGTGAAACCACCATCATTTCCTCAAGGAATCACCGTAAGGGTAAAACGAAGCCGCATAATGAAGAGTAGCTGAAGCTAAAGCAAGGTGGGGCTCTGTGGAAAGCTGGCAGGAAGTGTCTGTGGCTCCCAGCTCTCTGGTGCCAGACACCTCACGTGGGGACTTCTCCAGCGCCCAAGAAGAGAAGGGACAGCACAGTCCAGCGTAAAGCATACCGGCAATGGAGTTACACAGTGTTGGGTGTAAATTTTAGCTCCACCCATCTTTAAGACTCTAACCCCTCTGAGCCTCAGATTCCTCATCTGTGAAAAGTAGTATCTACTTAAGGTTATGAGGATTAAAAAAGACGCTGCATGGGCTTCCCTGGTGGCGCAGTGGTTGAGAGTCCGCCTGCCGATGCGGGGGACGCGGGTTCGTGCCCCGGTCCGGGAGGATCCCACATGCCGCGGAGCAGCTGGGCCCGTGAGCCATGGCCGCTGAGCCTGCGCGTCTGGAGCCTGTTGCTCCGCAACAGGAGAGGCCACAGCAGTGAGAGGCCCGCGTACCGCAAAAAAAAAAAGATGTTGCATATCAAGTATGACCCCTGGCACATGAAGTGTGCGTAGTAAATGGTGGCTAGCAAAGATTCAGAATCTCACTGGTTTCTATTTGATCCCTATCTGCTGGGTATCCTCCATGTGCTCTGCCCCATCCCCAAACCATTTTCTGTGATGCCCTTAACCCCAGGATGCTGACTGACCTCTCCAGACCATATCACGCAGGTTCTCTTGCCTTCTGCTTCCAGGTGGGTTCTGCTCAGGAGACGCACTGGCAGGAGATTGGTGAGGAGCAGGTCAGAGTATTAATCATCCTCACTTGCTCCCTGTTGAACTGTGTTCTCAACACAGCGAGTACGGACCCCATATGGCCAGTCCCTGTAAGCGGGGTCCCTCTTCTGGCTCCTTTGGGGCGGCAGGATCTTTCCCCTCGAAAAGAGCAGTCTGGCTCCTATTTTTGATGTTTGACCAGACAGTTTTTAAGCCTCACCTTTCCGTCTCGCCTCTGTGCTTTATATCTGAACAAGCTCACAAGAACGCCTGAATGCTCCCTCCTTTTGGCACTGGCTGGAGATTCAAACTCTGCAAGCCTCTGCCCATGCATGGGATCTCTCACCCCAGCCCCACCTTGAACCACAATCAAAACTGAGGCCAGTCCCTTTTGCTGGCTCGCAAGCCATTTGGACCTGTTGAGAGGCCTACCCGGCTCACCACAAGGACTTCAGTTATGTGAATGATCAACCCTTTCATCGTGTGTGTGTGTGTGTGTGTGTGTGATCATCGGACTCAACACCTAAACCAGATTTGGGTGGGAATCCCTCCTGCTTTTGCCAGGAGACCGAGGCACCCCAGATGCTAATCTAGAATGCCTCATGACCCCGGGTCAGTCCCCTCACCCATGCCACACCCTCCATGAAACTCTCTACCCTCTTCTGAGTGTGTTCAGAAGGGAGCTGTCTGTTTCCTTCCTGGGCCCTGAATGATATAACACCGAAGGTCCAGGGACTTCCCTGGTGGTCCAGTGGTAAAGAATCCGCCTTCCAACGCAGGGGACACGGGTTCGATCCCTGGTCGGGAAACTAAGATCCCACATGCTGCGGGGCAACTAAGCCCACGTGCCACAACTACTGAGCTTGCGCGCAAACTACAGAGCCCAGGTGCTCTGGAGCCTGCATGCCACAACTAGAGAGAAGCCCGCGTGCCGCAAGGAAAGATCCCGCATGCCTCAACGAAGATCCTGCATGCCGCAACTAAGACCTGATGCAGCAAAAGTAAATAAAATAAATAAATAACACTGAAGGTCCAGGAGCACGTTCACTCATCAAGCATCTGTTCATCACCTACTTGTACTAGTTACACTGGGTCTGAGGGGCAGATGGCCTTACAGCAGCCACTGTGGAAAACAGTATGGAGATTTCTCGAAAAACTAAAACTTGAGTTACCATATATATTGGTCCAGAAGTGGATCAGCGATTCCACTTCTGGGTATACATCCAAAAAAAAACAAAAGCACTCATTTTAAAAAAAAACATGCACCCCAGTGTTCACTGCAGCATTATTTATAATTGCCTAAATGACCATCAACAGAATGGATAAAGAGGAGGTGGTATAGATATAGATGTAGATAGACATATATAGATATACACACACACACAATGGAATACTACTCAGTCATAAAAAATAATCAAATTTTGCCATTTGCAGCAACATGAATGGACTTGGAGCGCAGTATGCTAAGTGAAGTAAGTCACACAGAGAAAGACAAATACTGTATGATATCACTTGCATGTGGAATCTAAAAGAATACAACAAACTAATGAATAAAACAAAAAAAAGCCAACTTCCATATATAGAGAACAAACTAGAGTTTACCAGTGAGGAGAGGGAAGGGAGGAGGGGCAATACAGGGATAAGGGAAAAAAAGGGTTATTACAGGATTATACGAAATCATGAGTGTGAAACTTCTGAAAATTGTAAAGCACTATAGAATTTAAAGACTTTCATTCAATAATATATAATTTAAAAATAAATTAATCAATAAAAAATATATGACAACAACCACCAAAAATTCATCCCCAAGGGCTTGTGTTGCAGGCCACAGGGCACAGTTTGCTGACTCCTATCTGCTATCACACATGGGAGGTTAAACCAAGAAACAGATCAGGTGGGTCTTCCTTTCTGTGAGCAGAGGAAAACACGAGCCTTATAAACTTGTTTGAATTCTCCGACAAGTTTAAACAAGTGTGGAATAAAAGGCAGGATGATTTACTTAGTTTTTCCAAACGCTGTTGACGAGGTACCTCCTAAAAGACTACAGAAGATAAACAGCCAGGGGATGGGGTGTAGAACAGGAGGCAGTGAAGCCTCAGGGAATGAAGTTCTGGCAGCTTCGAAGAAGCAAAAAAAAGCTAGTTGGAGAAGCGCAAGAAAATCACCCTAGACTAACAGACGTGGCTGGGCTCAAACTTGGATTACAAGGTGCCTCAGGAACTCTGAGTCCCCACACCGCAGCATCAAGGACCCTGTGAAGAGGCTCGATAAATAAGAAAACCGGCATCACTGGACTCTCCCCACCTCTGTTATGCCATTGCTCCTATACCAGTTAACATTCGCTACAGCCTGTTTCAGCCCCAAACCTCAGGGATCACGGTGGATGTTCTACTCATGCTATACTATACGTCCATCCCATGTCAACAGGGGACCTCCACTCACTAGTCTCTCAATGACCCAGGCGGAGCGGGCAGCCACCAGGTCAAATGTTGCCAATCTCCACATGAGAAGGAAAGGGAGCTCTGCAGAGCTTCCCCTGACAGGTAAAATGGGCTCTGGCCCAAAAGTGGCACCGATCACTTCTACTCACAATGTAGTTATTGGAGACTTGCAAAGAACAGTAAGCCAGGAGGACAGGCAAGCCTAGCATGAACTCAGAAAGGAGAAGCATCAGAAAGCCTTGACAAAACAGTACTCAGAGTCTGGCCAACAGAACCTCTCAGGAAGCCTGCCGTGTCCTGATGATAGGCGAGGCTGAGCTTTCTAGCACAGGGAGAAGGCAGCTTGAATCCGTGGCGGAAGGCACCAGCCTGGGAGTTGGTAGGTATCCCCTCCCTGCTGCGCGTGTGTGATGCTCTCTGAGCTCCTTCTCAGCGCTCTCCCAGCACAGAGTCACCTCGGCGGGATGTGACAAGTTAACACGGCATTCTGTTTGCTCTGTGCTCCTGATGCGTTACATAACTTATTAGCCCTGTTCTGCAGTTATCCCAGGCCTCTGCTCATTTCCCCTTGCAAACTCCTTGAGGGCAGAGGCCTTGTCTGACTCATCTTGCAAAACCTAGCATACTTCTTTACATACTGGAGGCGCTCACCGCATGTTTGTTTAATAAACGAACAGATTAAAATTTCCAAAAAACAATGACTTCCAGGACTCAGCCCAGCCAACTCTGTGGATGTCCCAATGAATGCATACAATGATAATAATGACGATGTCAGTGATCAGCTAATAATATTAATGATAAACATTAAGAAGAAAATAACATGTGTGGAGCGCTTTCCAATTTACAGATCCTTTTCACCTTTATTCTCTCTTTTGATGTTTTCATTAACCTTGTGCGGAAAGCAGAGCAGAAACTGTCATCAGCATCTTAAAGATGAGGAAACTGAGGTTCCCAAGAGGGAATGGGACTTTCCCCAAGGTCATCTAGCTCGTTAAGCTAGAGCTGGGCACTTTTTGCCCATGATCTTTCCGTAAGAATTTTTCTCCTCTCCCTAACTCCTCCCATAACAAGGGAATAAGCCCTTACTGTTATAAGTGGACTCAGTCTTTCCCTGCATCGCGCAGATTAGACACCTGAGCCATCCTTATGACCTTGGCCTTGATCTTGGTGTGTGAACTCCCTGCCCCCACCACAGCCACCGGCTTTGCCTTCCTGCTCCAGCAACCCCCACTCTCTGGGAACACCTGCTCTGAACTACAAATAGCATCAACTACATCTTCTTCCGTGAGTTCTGTAATGAGTGGGGACATTACCAGAGCAGAATGGAGGCTCGGGCTTACACAGACTTCACTACCTCTCCTTTTGTGTGTTTCAGAGCAACAATGATAAACACAAAGCAACTACAATAAAAACAAGTCATATTACTGTACAGGTTTCTCTGGACCATCTCCTGGAAGAGTGCTTTCGATGAAGCAGGGCCACCCATTTCATCGATGAGGTTTGTAGACATTAAGCAATGGGAAAGGCGGTCTGGTGACGATTTGTGAGCCTGAGGCCTACGAGTCAGCTGGATCTGGTTCTAGATCTGGCTCTGCCACTTACGAGCCCTGTGACCTTCAGCTCCTCGCTGACACCTCTAAGTCTCAAATTCCTTCTCTGCAAAAGGAGGGGCATTTTCCCCATCCTCTTCGGGCTGCTGTAAAGATAAACGAGAGGATGCATATGAAGCTCTCGCACAGGCCCTGCTCACAATAAACAATGAGTGCGTGAGTCATTTCCTCCTGTCTGCCTTCCCTCTAGATGGGAAGTTCCTAAAGGCTGAAGTCCTCTCTGCTCATTCACAGCCGATTCCCCAGAATGTAACACAGGGCCTGGGTTATGGTCACTGCTCATCAACTCTTGAAATGATTATGGGACTTGATTGAGTGCACATAGATATTTATCTATCAAGTCACTGACACTCTTGCTTCTCGGACACATAGAACTTGGCTAGCTTTCACCTAATGTTATTTTTAGGTTCAGTTAGAATCACAGAAACCTTGAGGAAGAAAGGACTCTAAGCCAGCCCCATCCACGTGCAAAAGTCATCTCTACAAAATGCCGTCTTATTTCCACACGATGAGCTCTGTACAGTATCCCTCTCCACGGCGTGCAGTATGTGCTCTTTTAACAAACAACTTCCACTTGTAACTCTTCAGTTTCTCACTTGTAAAACAGATAGCAACCTGACCACAAGAAAAATGAATCAAAAATGGCTTTCCTGTAGCTAACCATCTGGGAATGGACATGGCTTAAGCAGAAACTAAGGATCAGGAATTCACACAAGTAGTGTAATATTTATGTAGTAACTCTTCATTGACTTTGGAAAAGTACAAGAATTGACAAGAATACATCTGAGAGATTTAGAATTCTTCTTAGGGGTTTGAAAAAATATACCATGAGCATATGCACACACAAACACACGTGCATTCACAGTTACGAATATCACACCCAATACAAACTAGAGAAGGCATCCATTGAAACAAAAACAAAACAAGAGTCACAGGAGTTTTTTTTTTTTTTTTAACCTGCTAAAAGTAGCCAATATACTAAATAATGACCTCTTTTCGCCTGGTGGTGGGAACGGCCAAAGGAGATTCTCATACATGGTTTCCATTAGGAGCCTGCACCTCATTCCAGAGGGTTTAGACTAAACTAATGCCACGTATTTTGGAAGGAAAGTATATGATTATACCTTCCATCTCCCTTATTAATCTTCCCAATGTATGTAACAGACAAGGTTTTCACATGATCACTGGGTTAAGGGCACAAGTGGGTGGGAGATAGTATCCTAACCCTCTGTTGAAAAGGAAAGTAAACAGCTCTCTTTTGTCTACATAGAACTGTTTGGTTCCCCAGGGACCATAATGACTGTCATGTGCTGTTTAAGAGTTCTGATCTGAAAAACTTGTACATAAAAATCACGCAGGTTTTTAACATGTTGGTTTATAAATATAAAATCCCATTATCACAAAGGCACAGTGAGCCAAGTCTCCAAAGATTACTGTGCATTTCGCACGGGAGGAAGCATGATCAGCTGCAGGCTTAAGAAACGCCCCAAACCTTGATGGCAGGTGTCGGCACAGAAGAGTCCTGGCTGAATTTAGGTCAAGTAAAATGGGGCAAATCCACATAAACCATCGTTTACTTAGGGGGAAACGAAAGTGCTGCTCACGAAGACAGAAAATCTTACAACACACACAGGATAATACTTGCCAACAAAAGTAGAGGCCAGCTGGGATTAATGAATTCTCTAAGTGTTCTTCCCTGCCACGGCTATTCGTTAAAACTGGAAGAGTGCTATTCAAACGTAAAGCATTCTTCTTCTTGTTAATAATATTATTTTATTTTTCTAGGCACCAGTGATCCTGATTGCTCTTGGAATCCCTTGGGAAATGAGTCTCTATGTAACGTGATTATAATGATTCATTATATTTGTGTTCGGTTTTGCAGCTTGGAAAGCACTTTTCCATCCATTATTAGTATTATCATTACTACTAATAATAGCTACCATTTATTGTGAGCGTTTTAGGGTCCAGGCACTGTTCAGTGAACAGTAAACACAATATCTCTAATCTTTACAATAACCCTACAAGGAGGTTGTAACACTAGTTCTATATGCGAGGAAACCAAGGCCCTTAGAGGTCAAATAACCAGCCTAAGATGACGCAGCTCATAAGTGGCTGAGATGGGACTGAAACTCCTGCCTGCCTGACACCAAGATCCAGGCCATTTTCACTCTAAATATGGCATTTCATGTGACCTTCAAGTTACTTGTTAACTATCTATTATCTGTCATCCTCTTAGACTAAAAACTCTTGGAAGGCAGGAAACGTATCTTATTCAGAGTCCTAACATCATTACCTAGCACAAAGCTTGGAACACTGTAGGCACTTGACCAATATTTGCTAAAAGAATGAATGAACACATGAGCAAATGAGTGAATTCTTACATCTCTTCTGAGGCAAGGAGATTACTTGATATGTTCTCTGTTAATAAACAGGGATGCTGAAACTCTTAAGAGGTGAAGCGACCTCCCCAAGGGCACAGAGCTGTTAAGTGCTTGGTGCCAGGACCCCACCCTCAATCCTCTGACTCTTGGTGTGATTGGCCATCCGCAGGGCCAGGCTGCCACCTGATAGCATCAAAAACATGTCTATTTGCTGTGTCATGACACATTGGTTGACAAGCAGTAGGCAGGAGCTGCAGGCCAGCCGTAAGCCTACGTATACTGTCCACCTCCCTCCACACCCCCATCTCTCTCTCAGCCCAGGTTGGAAGCCCACGAGTGATTGTGGGTATAAACGTGGAGGCTCCTGCTTGGGGGTGGATGAGGATGCAGAGGGTAGTAGATGGAGAGCTGACAGTTTAGGCAGCCAAATTCAATTTGAGGGAATTTGGTTCAGTGCTTTCCATTTAAAACACTCTAAGAAAAATAGAATTCCCAGGACTAAAGAAGAAAGGAGAAGGAAAAAAAAAAAAAAAAAGAACACTTTTCAGCCTGCGCGGTCAATGCAAAGCAAATCAATCACACTCTTTCTCCCAGGCCCCAGCAATGCCTCGGTGAACACCAAAGGCCCAGGGCCCCTGAGCTGCAGGCCAGTCCTCAGGGTGGCAGCAGTGGGAGAGAGAAGGAACAGGATGGGAAACAGACCCACAAAGGGTTAACTGCAGGGCTTCCCTGGTGGCACAGTGGTTGAGAGTCCGCCTGCTGATGCAGGGGACACGGGTTCGTGCCCCGGTCCGGGAGGAACTCACATGCCGCGGAGCGGCTGGGCCCGTGAGCCATGGCCGCTGAGCCTGCGCGTCCGGAGCCTGTGCTCCGCAACGGGAGAGGCCACAACAGTGAGAGGTCCGCATACCGCAAAAACAAATAAACAAAAAAAAAAAACAAAAGGTTAACTGCAGTCCGGTCCATGTTCAATCATCCGAAGGAACCTCTACAGTTTAGAAACCATTTTAACTACATTCGGTCATTTGATTCTCACAAACACCTTTGGAAGTAGGTGCTACTAGAATTCCTACTTTATAAATAAGAAATGGAACGGGAATAATTAAGTAATGTGCTCAATATCAAACAACCAGCAAGTGGCTGGGATATGAACCCAGGTCCCTTGAACCCCGTAGGCCAAACTCTTAAACTCCACATTAGCAAATGGCCCTCATGACCCAAGGGAGAGCTAAGACTAAATCCAGCTGCAAGTACCACATGCCCAGCTGGGGGCATTCTGTTTATTCCAATGCAAGCTCATCCCAGCAGAGGGACTAAAAGGGCCTATGTATATTTTAATATGGTAATGTCACCCGCTGCCTTGCCTGTCCCATCCAAGCAAAACTTGAACAAAAATAGCAATGCTTTAAGTTCCCTTAGTACCGTTCCCGTTAAAAGTGTCCTGTCACCTGCAGACAGGGAGGTGGGGAGCCATGTTTCCAAGGAGGACTGACTGAAAGGCAACAAGGCACAGTGGTTAAAAATGCAAACTCAGTAGCCAGATGATGTGAATTCGAATCCCAGTTCACCCTGGATAGCTGTATGACGTTGAGCAAGACCCGTGACCCCCTTGTGCCCCAGTTTCTTGATCCGGAAACCAGCATCACAGTGCACCTCACCCCACGGAGTTGTAAGGATTAATGAGATAATACCTGAAGCACTTAGTGTCTGGAAGATGGAAAGCATTTCATAAAATTTTGTTATTATCATCGCTAGATGTCAAAGCGCTTGTGCATCATAGGATGCAAAGTCAGGGAGGCCCTTGCAGAGTCTTCTCGTCTAATTTTCTTATTCTGCAGAGAAGAAAACTCAGGTTTGGAGAGAGGAAGCCCCTCCTCCCACCTCAGCTCCAGAACACTCAGAGAACCAGCGATGGCTTCCTGTGCCCAGATGGGGGTCTTTGGCTGCAAATGCACACTTTTCTCAAAGTCTCCTATTCCCACAGGACCGCTCGCCTGCAAAGAGCTTCCCTCTCTTGCTTGTGAGAAGTGGTGGGCTGGCCTTGGCTAAGTAGAGTTTTCAGGCAACCCTTAATGCTGCTTGGCAAAGCAGCTACTGGTATTTCCAACATCTTGTTGAACACCCTCGATCCAAGAGCTGCACGAGGCCAGACTGCAGTCCCCAGGGCCAGTGTGGGCACATTAACTTCCAGCCAATGCAATGACTCGAAGGCTGATTATGTGCTTGGTGGAGTAGCCATGTGCCTGGCTTTTCCTCTCTCTTTCAGATGCCCCTTGGTCATTTCATGGCTCATTGACTCTGTCCCCCTAGGGGGTGAGGAGGGGAGGGGAGAGCTTCTGAGTGGCTGATCAAACACTGGTACTAGTTAGCAACCCTCACCAAGGCTTCCAGTGCAATGGCTGTAACACGAACCCCATTCATATGGACATTTGAGAGTTGAGGGGTGTTTCCACAGTTGCAAACTAGGATCCTGGATTTGGAGGGTGCAAATCCTTAGTGCTGCCACTTGTTAGCCATGAAATGTAGGCAACTCACTTTATCTCACTAAGCCTCAGTCTTTCCATCTGAAAACTGGGAAGAACAGTAGTATCTACTTCAAAAGACTGCAAGAATTACATGAGATGATAAATGCAAAACACACAGCACAATGCCTGATATATGGTAGGTAATGAATAAGTTTTATCTATTATTAAAAAATATTTTTTAAAAATACATTCTGGCTAATGTATGCTCAAAATCCCAAGGTTTTGCAGCTCACCACCCCTTCCCGGCTATCTCCTGGCTGATGTTGGCTGTCTGGAGGAATACTTTGCAAATTCATCTGGCAGGTTCCTGTCTGCAAGCACACTGGAAGGTAGAAGCATAAAGTGAAAATTTGAATGTGGAGACAGATTTCCACTCAGTTCCCATGGTTCTAACCCTTCTAAGTTGTAGCATTATGTCTGGTAAGTCACTGAACTTCTCTGAGACTCAGTTTCCTCATCTCCCTACTGGGGATGATGGCATTTCCTGATCTGCCACCATAAAATGAGTGTGGGAAAAGGTGATACACACATTTTTGTTGCTGTCACTAGCATTGTTATTTTTGTTATTATTATTATTATTAGTGAAGGAGCATATTCATAATTATCGAATGCTAAGCATAAGTAATGCATTTAAAAATTTACCCGGTTTTACGTGCAAACTGAACAGTTAGTGTTAATCATTCCATTTTATAGATGCGGAAATTTACATCTTATAAAATACCTGGTTAAACTCTCACTTCTGTAGTCTTCTCTGATGTCCACTTGCTCCAACTGTCAGTCTGGCTTGCATTCCCTTAGCTGCTAATGCAATCTTTAACATTTTACTGTTTGTTATTTGAGCATGTGTTTATCTACACGAGGTGCTCAAACCAAGGACAGAGCTATCTTCACTTCTGCCTCCCGGGTATCTCACATGGTGCCTTGCATTTAATAGACATGAGTAAATTATTGCCCATTGCAGTGAAAAACCATAAGGTCAAAGGATGGGATGCAGACCAGTGAAATGTGCTGGTACAATGTGAGAAGCATCTGCTCAGAAAGGTCTCTTTTGAAGGGGGAATGTGATTTCAGAGAGGCTGAGATAATCAAGAGTTCTTAGAAGGAATCCAGGTGGGAAATCAGAAAGCGAACTGGAACATATCCCTGCCTTCATAATGAGGAAGAAAGGAAATTAACGATGACTCTAAGGTGGCAAAGATCCTGAACCCGTCTTTGATAATCTGTCTTTTGCCAGAAAAAGGAAAAAAAAAAAAGGAAAGAGAAGAAATGTGGACAATTAGGAAGTAATTAAGTTCTCACAGAAACAGCTATGACAGAACGCAGTTAAGGGGATACTTAGCGATTTGGGGGAAAACACAAATCAGCAGGTTGGACAGCATGTATCCTAAGGTGTTCCAGAGAAGAGCTAGTATAGTTAGTGAAGCACTTAACAATTATTTCTGAAAAGTCACTGTAGAAGAGCAACAGAACATACACTGAATTTTTTTTAAATATCAAATATCATGTTGATCTTTTAGGCAGAAGGGAAAAATACATGAAGTAGGAGTTTTAAGAACTAAGAGGAGAGGGAAATACCTCCAGCTGGTATGTGACAGGCATTGTCAGACAGAGCATCTCATTCAATCATCCACTTGCAAGCCAGGCTTGGGGTCTTCCCATCTTCCAGACCAGGAAACCAGACCTCAAGAGGCGGAAGAAAATTGCCCAAGGGCAGCCGCTCGTCCCTGCCTGAGCTGGAATTCAACCCCAGTCTCTGCCTTGCTCTGGCAGGGCCCATGTCTTACCATTTTTATTGCCCTTCTACACCAAGGATTAACAAATTGGACACAGCCCAGTTTGGAAACAAAGGAATTATAAGACTGCATAAGGCTGGGGTTATAAAAAAAAAAAACAAAAAAGCACCCATCACAGCCCATAAACATGATAGCTTTTCAACAGAATTACGAAGACAGTGGATGAAAAGATCACAAAATGACTTAATCTGGACCACAATAACTCAAAAACATTTCCCGCAAAATTAATTCAAATGGACTGGGAGAGGCTGTATAACTGCAAGACTCAAAAATTAGCTCAAAGGTAGTAAACAAAGGATAATGGTGGAAGTAATTCAAATACAAGGGAAGGCACTAAGCTAGGGGAGCTCGGAGCCCCCCACAATGTCATTCTATGAATCCTCCTGTCTGGTTAGTAATGCACAGCAGGACTGGGTGAAGGAATCTTGTTGAACGGAGCCTCATTTGAGGCCTGGGGTTAATAGAAGTAAGGTCCAGATAAGGATATTTCCTTTCTTACCATTAGCACCTACAAAAGAGGAGCTGTGGGCATGGCATAAAGGAGGAATTAGGCGGGACAGAAGCCTGAATATCTGGATGTACCAAATACCACTAACCCAGAATTGGAGGCCCATTATGTCAGGTCCTGCCTAACCACTGTGGTCCCCACCCTGCCCTTTCCAGTTGACCAGCAGGCTGATATTTAGAACCAATTCTTCCTGCTGATGGATCTCCCTGAGCTCTAGTCCTTACCCAGACTCATCTGTAAGGTGTGGGATTTACTCTGATCATACTAAACCAAACTCCCTCCCACCACAGTTCAGTTTATGCAACAAGAATCTCCATGAACAATTATGTGACATACACTGCATTAGATCATAAAGATAGAGAGATGGACAAGGCAGGAGTCTGCCTCGCCTTCCAGAAGCTCAAGCTAGACAAGGATGTTTGAGCTAGGGTCTGCACAGTGTATTCATTGAACCTTGCTTGAATTTAGGTTCAGAAGATTCATTGTCCTTCATAGAGGTTTAGGCATATTGTCCAAGATCACAGAGTTGGCAAATACTAGAGCTGGCATTCAAATCTCTTTGGCACAAAAGCCCAAGTATTCTCCACTCTACCACACAGGTCACCACAATCATCCACCGCCGATATCTGTACCACCAGTTCATGGCTAGGAAATTAGGTCATAGGTCAAGGAAATTATGTCATAGGTCAAGGAAATGAATCATTTTCATGACTGAGCATCTGTTTGGTGCCAGGCGTATTGCTTAGCACGTGGTCTTATGCAAATTTCACAAATCCTAATGAAGCGTCATCACTAACCTCATACAGCATGTGAGGAAAGGGAAGCTCCGAGATGCATAAAGTCACCCACAGCTTGTAAGTACAGAAGTGAGAGATTCAAGCTCCATTTTGTCTTGTCTGCCTTATAGACGGTAAGAAGCCCACCATTTAGTGAGGATATGTATCAGTTTCCTATCACTGCTGTAACAAATCACCACAAACTTAGTGACATAAAACAACACAAATTTATGATTTTACAGTTCTGGAGGTCAGAAGTCCAAAACAGGTTTCACTGGGCCAAAATCAAGGTGTTGGCAGGGGTGCCTTCCTTTCTGGAGGCTCTAAAAAAATCCCACTTCTTGCCTTTTCCAGTTCCTACAGCTGCATACCTTGGCTCCTGGCCCCTTCCTCCCCCGTAAAAGTCTCTCTCTGCCTCTCTCTCCACATCTCCTTCTCAGACTCTCAGGCTAGTGCTTCACTCTTAAAAGGATTATATTGGGGCTTCCCTGGTGGCGCAGTGGTTGAGAGTCCTCCTGCCGATGCAGGGGACACGGGTTCGTGTCCCGGTCCGGGAAGATCCCACATGCCGCGGAGCGGCTGGGCCCGTGAGCCATGGCCGCTGAGCCTGCGTGTCCGGAGCCTGTGCTCCACAACGGGAGAGGCCACAACAGTGAGAGGCCCGCGTACGGCCACAACAGTGAGAGGCCCGCGTACCGCAAAAAAAAAAAAAAAAAAAAGGATTATATTGGGCTCATCTTGATAATCCAGGATAATCTTCCCATCCCAAGGTTCTTGAGTTAATCAATCTAATACAAAGTCACTTTTGCCATAGGCCATACCACACTCATAGGTCAGGAGATTCAGATGTAGACATCCTGGGAGGGGGAGTTATTCAGCACACCACAGGACAGCAGACACACACATGACTATAGTAGAAACTATAAATAGTAAGTCCACTGTCCTAAAGAAGACACCGGAGTTCACAGAGGTAAAGCGAGGCTTTTGGGACATGTGTGCAAGTGGCAAAGGTAAAGGAAGTCTGAACCCAGATCAGTCTAACTTCCAAGTCCATTTCCCCCCCCTTCCCATGACACAGCCTCCAGGAAAATGTCAAAGCTAGATAAACCATTTGGCACAGTCAGACAGAGAGGCAGCCAAATCCCAATGAATAATCATCAGGGAAGGTTTCAAGACAGACTCAGTGATTCTCTGGGTTGGCAGGAAGTGGCTGTGGAGGATCTGATGCTTTGCATCTTTGGAAATACCGAGAAATACATGTTTGGGGGTTAGTTGAATGCTGATGCCTGTAGCTAAAGGTAACAAAATAAATAAAATAAAACAAACTAAAATAAATATATTTTTTTTAAAGTCCTCCTCTCAGCAGTCACGCACAGTGGGGGAAAAAAACCTGGGCTAGGCAGTCAGACAGCTGCAGATTGAAGTCCCAGCTCCTGACTCCAGCTATAAGTAGGTTATGTCATGGCTCTGGGCTCAGTTTCCTCGTTTGAAAATAGTGACAACAAGGTCTTCTTGGGAAGAGCTGATGACGTGCCTCCCCAATGTTATATCGAACACAGAGTAGGAGTTGAATAAACGTGGGCATTTTAATTTTCTCTCTTTCTCTGTCCTGACTCACGATTCAGAGTAAGAAACAAAGACAAGTGGGCTTTGTTCGAAGAAAGACCGCTAGCCGTGCAAGTAATCTTTAAAAAAACAGCCACTCCTTCCTCTTGCCTGAGCTCCAGGCGTGGATGAAGGCTTAAGAGACACAAGGCAGACAAAGGAGGAAAAGCAGGCAGGTGGAGGGAAGAATGCAGCCATCCATCTGACCAAGCGAGGATGAACACAATGCATTATTCAGGGCGTTGGGTGGTGGGCCTTTGTCAGGAAGGGGCGAGGGAGCTGGAGAGGTCCTTTGAACTCCTCGGGACTTGGCCGATCTCTGAGCGAGGCCAGATGCCGCAGCCCCTATTAGTCAGCTATTTGCCAGCCCTTGGCCATCCACTGGGGCCTTCTCAGGAAACGCAGGGCTCTGAGATGGGCAGGAGGTTAATCAAGCCACCTCTCCATTCTGGAAAGCCTTTTCTAAAACCCTGTTTGAAAGCCATGCAAGCGCTGAATTGCAGGAAACCAGACGCAGAAGGCACTCGGGGCAGGACCCGCCTGACCTGTAAACGGAATCACTAATAGCTTGCAGAGGGTGTTTTGAAAGGTGATGGACAGCATCCTGGACCCACAAAGATACCCTTAAAATTCCACTTCGACAATCTGAGTGTGAACGGGTACAGCTATTTTGGAGGGCAATTCAGCAGTATCTATTCAAATTGAAAATGCTCATATTCTTTGACCTAGCAATACTTGTCCTAGGCATCTAACCTACAGAAGTACTCACATACAGTAGAAAGCTTTCTATACAAAGAGTTCACTGTAGCATGCTTTTGATACTGAAAGATTAGAAACAACATAAATGTCCATCAATAGGAAAACGCACTGGATAAATCGTAGTATATCCATACTACCAAATGAGGTCATTAGAAATGAGGTCGATCCAAATGTTCCGATATTGAAAAATTTCCTATTATCTCTCAGTGAAAAACACACACAGGCAAGTCTCAGAAAAAAAGAGCCATAATCCTGCATATAGTAAAAGCACAGATATATACTTGAACTTACTCACATATGTGGATGTAAATAAAGAGAAAAGTAATTGGGATGGATATATACCAAACAAACGGTGATTATCTCTAGGTAGGAAGGGAGATGGGGGATGCCAAGGGCAGACTGTTACTTTTTACTCCGTTTGATTTTATTTTGTTTATATTTTTACAAAAAGAATGGCTTTATATATTATTTATGTAATTTAGAAAAGTGTAAATTTAAAAAATGAAGCTCATTTCAACAGCTGATGAGAGTGGGGAGAGGCTCAACAGGTGGATTCAAGTCCTGTATTTCTTGGATGGGGAGAGCAGAGACTGAGGGAGTGATCTGTCCAAGGTCACTTGGTGGGTTCAGAGAGTAGACTCAGGCCTCCTGGACCCCAATCCAGAGCTGTTCCCACCACATTCAAGGTCTGGATTCCTTGGGTATCCGTGTTATGAAGGAACATTCCCACTAGATAGCAGGAGAACTTTAATTATTATGAGACTCCCGGGGAACGCGTGCTGTAAGTGGCCTGAATCAGGATGTTATCTCTGCCACTGATGGGGATAGAAGAGGAGAGTTATACAGGTAGTTGTAGAAGTCCCAGTAGGGGATTACAGATAGAGAGAGAAACCAAGGAAACTTTGGGAGACCATTGTAAGTTAATGATCGCTCAAGAAAGCTATTGGAGGGCTTCACTGGTGGCGCAGTGGTTGAGAGTCCGCCTGCCGATGCGGGGGACACAGGTTCGTGCCCCGGTCCAGGAAGATCCCACAAGCCGCGGAGCGGCTGGGCCCGTGAGCCATAGCCATTGGGCCTGCGTATCCGGAGCCACAACAGTGAGAGGCCCGCGTACCGCAAAAAATAAAAAAAAAAAAAGTTATTAGAACATCATGGAACGAAGCAGCCTTGCTTAACTATAAGGCCATGAATAAAAGCACGACATATGCCCCACTTCATTAGGTGAGAGAAAAATGTTACTACCCTTCTACTGATTTGAATAAGCGCTATGACAGTCTTAGTTTGACCTAATAGGATCAGACACTCTCATGCCTGATACAAAGGAAGAGCTGGTGTCATAAGCCTGACGTCTACTGGAAGAAGGCGGTCTTTCCCCCTCCCCGACTTCCTTTTTTTTTAACATCTTTATTGGAGTATAATTGCTTTACAATGGTGTGTTAGTTTCTTCTTTATAACAAAGTGAATCAGTTGTACATATACATATGTTCCCACATCCCTTCCCTTTTGCGTCTCCCTCCCTCCCACCCTCCCTATCCCACCCCTCTAGGCGGTCATGAAGCACCGAGCTGATCTCCCTGTGCTATGCGGCTGCTTCCCACTAGCTATCTACCTTACATTTGGTAGTGTATATATGTCCATGCCTCTCTCTCGCTTTGTCACAGCTTACCCTTCCCCCTCCCCATATCCTCAAGTCCATTCTCTAGTAGGTCTGTGTCTTTATTCCTGTCATACCCCTAGGTTCTTCGTGACATTTTTTTTTCTTAAATTCCATATATATGTGTTAGCATACGGTATTTGTCTTTCTCTTTCTGACTTACTTCACTCTGCTTGACAGACTCTAGGTCTATCCACCTCATTACAAATAGCTCAATTTCGTTTCTTTTTATGGCTGAGTAATATTCCATTGTATATATGTGCCACAACTTCTTTATCCATTCATCTGCCGATGGACACTTAGGTTGCTTCCATGTCCCGGCTATTGTAAATAGAGCTGCAGTGAACACTGTGGTACATGACTCTTTTTGAATTATGGTTTTCTCAGGGTATATGCCCAGTAGTGGGATTGCTGGCTCGTGTGGTAGTTCTATTTTTAGGTTTTTAAGGAATCTCCATACTGTTCTCCATAGGGGCTGTATCAATTTACATTCCCACCAACAGTACAAGAGGGTTCCCTTTTCTCCAGCATTAAAACATTCTCTATATGTTAGTGTGCACCTCTATCTCCACCCCCTACCCCACAATTCTCTGAATGCCTTTGGATCCTTCCTACTTATCAGGAGGAAAAAATAAATACGTCTTTGGGTCAAAATGCTGTCATCAGGAACAAAGGGTTCCATGTGCTTCTCCATCTCTGGGGTCTGGAGCCAGAGGGTCTGCACAGGAAGGGGCATGTGAGGCTAGACACCCCTTGGAGGAAAAAAAGGCACCCAGGGCTCTGCAGCTTGCAAGAAGGAGAGTCACTAACCTGACTCAGGGAGAACTAGCTTCAAGTTCATGTAAAGACGTGGCCTTGACAACGTGAGGTGGTGGTGATTGGCAGGCTCCAAGAGTATCTCCCCAACCAGCCTGCGTTGGATGCCTGGAATTCCATCATTAATCCTTCCAGTTAAAGCTTCCAGGCCTTTGTTAGCACGTAAATGTTTCTCTTGGGAGGAATAATAAAATTTAATCCAAGTGAACAAGCATTTACTGACAGTTCCTTTAAACCAGGCACTTGTGAGGCATAGTGGGACATCCAAAGATGAATAGGATACTTTCCTGTCTTCCAGGAGCTTATAGCTCATTAGAGCAGTAAGATGTGTGCCAACCAAACTTAAAACAAGGGAGAAAACTCAAAAATAAGGTAAAGAAGAAAGAAAGTTCCATAACTGCCCTTTCTTCTGTATATTTCATCAAGAGCTCAACTACAGTACATATCACCTTGGGGGGCTTTCATCAAAATGGTTCAACATTTTGTACTTTATTTGAAATAGAATAGGTAGCCATGGATATTTTCCGAGTGGCATGATTTTTTAAAGTATTTTACGAAGATCAATCTGACAGTTCTGTGGATGATGGGTAAAAATGGCAAGGCTAGGGGCCGAAAAAAAGATGAGAAGTTAATGTGAAAGATTTTAGAAAACAAGAAACACAGGTCATGCGAGTATACAGTAGAAGATGAAGGAATCGATTCATGGGTTTTTTCAACAGATTTTTTTGGGGGTAGGGCACTTACTACATGCAAGGCAGTGTGCGGGACCCTCAAAATACAACAGATGAGTTCTACCCTCCCTTGAGCTCAGTGTTGACTGTGGGGGTCACAGAATAATCCAACATCATAAAAATACATATACGATTCAAAAAGCATGATAAGGATTCTGGAGGAAAAGGTCACAGGAAGCTATGAAAGAACGGTAAGGCCTGTTCTAGTTAGGGGTGATGCCATTGGGGGAAGTCTTCCTTAAGGGGTTGATATTTGATTTGGATCTAAAGGACAAGGAAGAAAAAACTAGGTGAATAAAATACCACCTTCATCCCACTAGGATGGCTATAATCAAAAAGACAAAGAATAAGAAGTTTTGGGGGCTTCCCTGGTGGCGCAGTTAAGAATCCGCCTGCCAACGCAGTGGACACGGGTTTGAGCCCTGGTCTGGGAAGATCCCACATGTCGCGGAGCAACTAAGCCTGTGCGCCCCAACTACTGAGCCTACACTCCAGAGCCGGCGAGCCGCGACTACTGAAGCCTGCACGCCTAGAGCCCGTGCTCTGCAACAAGAGAAGCCACCACAGTCAGAAGCCCATGCACTGTAACGAAGAATAGCCCCCGCTCGCCGCAACTACAGAAAGCCCGTGCGCAGCAACAAAGACCCAATTCAGCCAAAAATAAATTAATTAATAAATTAATTAATTATTTTTTAAAAAGTTTTGTTAAGACTGTGGAGAACTGTGGAGAGTTAAGACTCTGGAGACTTAAGACTGTGGAGAACTCAGAACCCTCATGACTGCTGGTAGGATTGTAAAGTGGTGCAGCTGTTTTGAACTTTTAGAACATTTCATCACCCCAAATGATGGGAGTGATTAGCATTCCCAAAAGAGGGGAGAAAATATATTGATCACCGTGGGAGGGGAGATGTGGTCCTGTGGTTCATAGGAGAACTGGTCAAGGTCAATGTGGCTGGCTGTTGGGAGCAAGGGAGAATGATGGTACCCAAGACTAGAAATGTAGACAGGGGTTGACCATGGGTACTTTTAGGCCACTTTAAATAGCTTAGTCTTTATCCTTAGAATAATGGGCTATTGGTGGGGAGCTGTATGTGTGTCATACATTCACTTTGCCTGTATTAGGCAGCATAAATTGGATGGAGTCACAGAGAGGGTGTAGAGGGTGACCAGTTGCACAGGTCAAAGCAAGAGAAGGTGTCAGGTCAAGAGAGGGTGATGGGGGTGGGCGTGTGTACATGGAGGGGACAGGCTATGAGTCTGATGTTTTGCGAGTGGATGATGGGGAGGATTCTGAGTTCACCAACCAGGAGGAATAGCAGGTTTGGGCAAGTAGAACAAGTCTGTTCTACAGTGACATTTAGTTAGCATCTACACATCTACTATGTGTCAGAACTGAACAGGGCGTTTTATATCTGTACTTCTTTTAATGTTTGCAAGAAACCAATGAGATTGGTTTTATTATTCTCCCATTGTTTAGGGAGGAGAGCTGAGGCTCAGAGAGGCTAAGTAAGTTGCCCAAATACAAAGAAGTGGTAAGCGGCGGCACAGGAATTCAAATCCAGTTTTGTCTGATGCCAAAGTTCTTTGCACCTTTGCTCAACACTATAATGCTCCTAGAGCAGGATGGCAAATGACCTTCAACAGATACTCAACTCTGATCTTTTCGCAGTGACTGCCTGTGGCACTGGCTTGAGGTGAATTCTGATCCCAAATTCAGGCCAGCAGGAAAACACACCATGAGTGATCAGGAATCGAAGCCATGGGCACAGAAAGAGGTGAAAGCACACCGTATTTCCATTACCGCTCTGGGAGTTCAAAGAATAAGACACAACGTTCTAGCTAAAGGAATTAGAAATAGCCACTGGTAAAGTACCCTTATACACAACAATAGATGAATCGCAAAAACAGTAACTTGAGCAAAGGTGTCAGAAAGAAGAGTGTATAATAGATCAAGGAGAAACTTTTTGAGTGAAGGGTCAGATAATCAACAGGTTAGGCCTTGGCCAGATAATCTGTCACAACCACTCAACCCTGCCATTGCAGCCTGAAAGCAGCTATAGACAATACACAAACCAACGGGCATGGCTGGTGCTAATAAAACTATATATGAACACCGAAATTGGAATTGTATATATTTTTTATGCATCATTAAATATGATTCTTCTTTTGATTTTCTTGCCAACTATTTAAAAATGTAAAAACCATTCTTACAGGGAACTAGATTTAATATCCTGTGATAAACCATAATGGAAAAGAATATGAAAAAGAATGTAGTGAGATATATATATATATGTATATCAGAGTCACTTTGCTGTACTGCAGTAATTAACACAACATTGTAATTCAACTATACTTCAATAAAAAATAAATTTAAAAAAAAGATTTAAAAAAAAGAAGAAATAAATTTGGACACAGATACAAAGAGAAGGAAGACGGAGGCAGAGTCTGGAGTGATGTGTCTACAAGCCAAGGAACACCAAGGATTGCCAGCAACCACCAGAAGTTGGAGAGTCACAAAGCAGATTCTTGTTCAGAGCCTCCAGAAGCAATCAGCCTTGCTGATTCTTTGATTTTAACTTCTGGACTCCAGAACTGTGAGAGAATATATTTCTGTTGTTTTAAATCACCTAGTTTGTGATATTTCCTAGCATCCCTAGGAAACTACCACAGTGTAGCTCCTTCCATTTATTTGTGCTCTTGCAAAACACAAATTGCTTCCTATGACTAACTTTAATTTACATAAATTATATTGTTCTGTGGGCAAAAAAAAAAAAAAAAAAACGTTTATTATATTCCCTAAAAAAAAAAATTCACTCATAAGTCATACAAAAAGAAGTAATCGGGCTTCCCTGGTGGCGCAGTGGTTGAGAGTCCGCCTGCCGATGCAAGGGACACGGGTTCGTGCCCCGGTCCGGGAAGATCCCACATGCCGCGGAGCGGCTGGGCCCGTGAGCCATGGCCGCTGAGCCTGCGCATCTGGAGCCTGTGCTCCGCAACGGGAGAGGCCACAGCAGTGGGAGGCCCGCGTACCGCAAAAAAGAAACAAACAAACAAAAAAAGAAGTGATGGCTTATATTTGGACCATTGGCCATAGTGTTCTGTCCCCTGTGTTATATGTATCCATTTATAAGAGATCAAGAACAGACAAAATTAACTAATAATGATACGTATTAGCCCAGTAGCTGCCTATGGGTGGATGAAGGCTGACTGGAAGGGATCACAAGGGAACTTTCTAGAGTGATGGAAATGTTCTTTATTTTTATTTTTTTTTAATTTTTATTGGAATATCATTGCTTTACAATGTTGTGTTAGTGTCTGCTGTACCACAAAGTGAATAAGCTGTACATATATATATGTCCCCTCTTTTTTGCATTTCCTTCCCATTTAGGTCACCACAAAGCATTGAGTAGAGTTCCCTGTGCTATACAGTATGTTCTCATTAGTGATCTATTTTATACATAGTAGTGTATATATGTCAATCCCAATGGAAATGTTCTTAGTTACATGGATGTAGACCTTTGTCACAACTCACTGAAATGTACACAGAGAGCTCAGCATTTCATTGTATGTAAATTTAGCTTCAATTTAACACTATTGCTTTGAACTGAAACACTGGGGCGGGGGTGGGGGGTGGGGTGGACGGGTAGGAAGTGGCTGCATGGAAGAGGTGCCATTTGAATGAGGCTTGAAGAATGAATTCAGCTTCCAAGGTGGGGAAGAAACTGTTGAAGGGGAGCAGGGATAAGATTCAATCAGCGCTCAAACACTAACCAAAAAATGGGGTGAACGATTCTGTTTGGCGAGAAGCAGTGAGAGTATACCCCCATCCGCATGCCTTAAGCGCCAGCTCAGAAGTAACTGCCTTGCACATAACTGGGGGATGCAGTCTGGAAGCTGACACAAGTGGAGCCAGGTGCAATCTGGGGAGATTTGTCACGCTCAGCTCCCTTCTATCAATTCCAGCGGCTCAGATGTTTCTGACCTGTTGCTTGGCATATTGTGAGAACGGCTTTTATTTACTGCACTTCCATTCAAAGATGAAATCCACAAACAGGGGCTCACAGGCCAGAAAATCACCTTTTACGTCTCCACTTACCTCCTGTTGACAGCCAAGAACCTTGTCTCCTCGGCACCTGGGACCTGGCTTCAGCTGCCAGCTTCAGGGAAGCCTGGGAATATCTGGAGAGGAGTCCACATCTGGGTAGTAAAATTGGGCCACCAGGCAGGGCTGGACTGGGTAAAAATGGTGGTCCTTGCAAGGTGAGCAGACAGCGTGGTCACACAGGACAAGGCTGGGTTGCATGAAAAGGGATGGATTGTGGAGTCCAGTTTTACCTAGAACTCAAGGTGTCTTGGGAGATCTGGGGATAGAGTGGTGTGGTTCATTGGAGAAAGTACTGAAGTGGACTGATGATTCAAACACAAAAGTGAATCCCAGTATAACCTTCACCTAAGCAAATCACTGGTCCTTTCAGCATAACACACAACTGAGCCTAACCATGTCAAGAGATTTCTGCTCAAATGTCAGTTTTGCTGCCAGATGAATGGTACTAGTAATATGGTACCAGTCCCTTCCCACCTCTGAGCCTTGTTTTCCCCATCTGTGAGAAGGGAAGAACAAAGTCAGCAATCTATTTCAGCTCTACAGTTCTTTCCATTCAACCCTGGTTCTCCAACTTTACAGGTGATGCTGAGCACGTCACTTCCTCTGAACCTTGGGCGCCACATTATACACTTAGAGGGCTGAAGGGGACAAATCCCTAAAGACCCTCCCATCTTTGGAGTCTTCTGCTCTTGCCTGCTCAGAAGACTCAGGGCATTTATCTCATTGCTCTCATTAGACTGCACCTTGGATTACAGTTGAGCATACGTCATCCCTCCTACCCCAACCTCTCCTGCCCTGAAAGCTCCCTAAGGATACTAATCCCATAATTCTTAGCACAGAGAATGGATGGATGGATGGTAGGTGAAGAGGCAGAAGGGTGGATGGGTAGATGGCCGATAGATTAATCAGTGGTATGATGACATGATGGAAAAATGGATGACAGGCAATTGGGGAATATTGGAGAACAGAGAAATGGGAAGAAAGACATCCACAGACAATATCTCAGCACCTCCTTTACTACCATAGCTCAGTCCCAGTACACGGAGTACCCACTGTGATAAATCCCATTATATAAATTCTCGTAATTTCCAAAGCTTTCTGAAGCCCCCTCTTCAGGAAACAGACCATAACATTCCTTTTGTTTCACAGTAAGCACATGAATTATAAGCACACATGGTGCCTATTAATATGCTAACTGTGAAAAGAATATAAGGGAATATGTGAGTCCTTCACCTATGGGAAAGCATAACTCAGATCCAGAAAACCACGTCGTGCAAAGAATAAAAGAATTAATTTTTTTAAACAAACTGTTTCTAGATTATGTGGTCCAGACAATAAGCATTAAATAAGGAGTTTTAGGCAGAGAGAATTATGTGTGAATGGGGAGTGCAAGTAACTAGATTTCCCAAGAAAGAGCTTTGGAAGATGGAAAGCACAGGGGATGCTGTTCAGGAGATGAGCACAGAGCAGACTGGGGAGATGCAAGGATGAGAGGATGGGGATATTGACAACTGCTTGATCAAGACCACGGGGGCAGGAGCGTCCTGGAGTGCTGGGAGGAGCTCAGCAAGGGAAGTGCCAACTGAGAGTGCATAAATCTCTAGTCTTCTGCCTGCCCTACAGGAAACACAGGGAATTCCCTGCATCCAGGAGTTTTAATCCTCCATTGAAAAAGGACGAGGATGAGGCTGAATTTCCTGCGGCAGCAGAGAGGCAGCAGAGAATGGCCAGGCAGCTCTGGAGCCAGCTCTGGTGGGGAAGGTCTGGAGTTCGCTTATGTCTGAAGGGAGCAATCGTGCCTCGCCCAGAGCGCCCAGTGCTTGGGCAAGGGGGGCACCTGGAACCCTGTCTCTTTCTCCACTGCCAGCTCTGAGTTGCTACGGTTACCTTCTCAACCACCTAATTAGAGAAGCTGTCACTCTTTGACAAAGATCAAGAGGGAAGGGGGAAAAAAATGAAAGCAGACGTTTCATACACTTAGACAAGAAGAAGATAATACAACTAGCTCCACAATCACAGAAACTCTGCCTGCAGTCAAAGAAGACTCTGCCTTCACCAGGACCACCCTCTGTCACCAGCTTAGAGAGAGCTAGGAATGAGCAGCTATTTCCAATTAATAGGGAGCTGCTGACAGCCTCCAGCAAGGTTAAATGGGGTGTAAGAGAGGCGAGGCGAGAAGAAGGGGGATTTGTACCCATTTTGCTGCCGTGATCTGGTGAGTCTCAATGACCCAGATACATGGTGCTCTTTTTGACCAGCAGGGCTAAAATGAACTGATGCAGCCTTTGTACCACATCAGGACCCACTGTTTTGGGGACAACACTACTGGGACCATGATGGAGCATGAGCTGCTTTCAGAGTACATTTCTGGAGGAGAGAGCTGGGAAAGAGACGGGGAAGTGAGGCAGAGCAGGTAGGACCTGGGATGCAAAGGAGAAGGCAAGCTCCCTGAGGTCACAGAATGAACATCTCTCTCTCTCTCTGACAGCAGAGGGCATGGCACTCTAAGATGCCAGCTCAATTCCTCAGCTGCCTTGGGTACCACGGGGAGCATCTGGACTGCAGAAACCCACATGTGCTGCTGCACCCTCCTTTGCTAAGCCCCTGCCCTTATTTCCTCTTTCTGCACCCACACACCTCATCCTTGTCTAGCCAAGACTACTTTCTACCTGGGGGAAAGCACTTTCGGTTGTGTGCTAAGAAGTCCATTTCCGAATTATGGTTTTCTCCAGATGTATGACCAGGAGTGGGATTGCTGGATCATATGATAATTCTATTTTTAGGTGTTTTTTTTTTTTTTTTTTCTTTTTAGTACGCAGGCCTCTCACTGTTGTGGCCTCTCCCGTTGCGGAGCACAGGCTCCAGACGTGCAGGCTCAGCGGCCATGGCTCACGGGCCCAGCCACTCCGAGGCATGTGGGATCTTCACGGACCGGGGCACGAACCCGTGTCCCCTGCATCGGCAGGTGGACTCTCAACCACTGTGCCACCAGGGAAGCCCTATTTTTAGTTTTTTCAGAAACTTCTATACTGCTCTTCACAGTGGTTGTACCAACTTTCATTCCCACCAACAGTGTAGGAAGGTTCCCTTTTCTCCACACCCACGCCAGCATTTATTGTCTGGAGACTTTTTGATGACCATAATTCAAAAAGATACATGCACCCCAATGTTCACTGTAGCACTATTTACAATAGCCAAGACATGGAAGCAACCTAGATGTCCACTGACAGAGGTATGATAAAGAAGATATTGTATATATACAATATTGTATATATACAAGAGAATATTACTCAGCCATAAAAAAGAATTAATTAATGCCATTTTCAGCAACATGGATGGGCCTAGAGATTATCATACTAAGTGAAGTAAGTCAGACAAAGACAAATATCATATGATATCACTTATATGTGGAATCTAAAAAAAAATGATACAAATGAACTTATTTACAAAACAGAAACAGACTCACAGACTTTGAAAACAAACTTATGGTTACCAAAGGGGAAATATGGCGGGGAGGGATAAATTAGGCATTTGGGATTAACATGCACACTACTATATATAAAATAGATAATCAACAAGGACCTCCTAAAGAGTGGATCTATGAATATGTGTAACTGACTCAGTTTGCTGTACACCTGAAACCGACACAACATTGTGGATCAACTATACTCCAATAAAATTTTTTTAAAAAAGAAAAAACAAAAACACCCAAAAACTAAAAGAACAAGAACCTACTGTATAGCACAGGGAACTCTACTCAATATTCTGTAATAACCTACATGGGAAAAGAACCTGAAAAAGAATGGATATATGTATCTGTATAACTGAATCACTTAGCTGTTTTACCTGAAACACAACATTGTAAATCAACTATACTTCAATATAAAATAAAAATTAAATTTTAAAAAGTCCATTTCCACTAATTACATTATTCTCCATAAGAACGGGAGAAACAGAGAAGCACCAGACCAGGAGTCAGGAAGTTCAGGCTTCAATCCTGGTATAGCCACCAACTCACTGTGTGACACTGGTCAGGTCACTTGACCTCTCTGGGCCTTACAGTTTATACCTCTTGGCTTCCTGGGGGTAGGCTGGGAATTAAATGAGAAACAGCAAAATTTTCCTGACCAAGAGAGTGAGCAACGCAGGGGTTGGATCTATGTCTTTATTTAGAGATCCATTCCAGTACCTATGAGAGAGGACCTGGTATACAGAAGGTGTTCAGTTCAGTAAATACTGAACTGAATCAACACTTTGAAAATCGTATGATGCTCTATATTTAGTTCTTCATTCCCCATACATCTTTTGGTATCTAATAAGGTTCGATTCCTGCCTTTACTGAGCTTATACTGGAAAAGATAAATATCAAAAAGAAATAAATGTATAATTACAATCTGTGACTAAGTGCTACCAATAACAGAAGCTTATATATAAAACAGGGAGACCAGCTCTAACCTGAGAATTCAGAAGGGCTTCTCTGAAGGAGTGATATTAATTGAGGATCTGAAAAATTGGTAGGAGTCAGACAGACAAAAGAAGCAACGGAAACAGCCTGTGCAAAGGCCCAGAGGCAGAAGGGGGATTGTTACATTAGAGGAATTGAAAGAAGCCCAGCAGAGATGGAGAAACAGAGAACACAGGGAGACTGGCAAGATGTAAACAGGGCTCGAACCAGAAGTTCCACACACCTCCGGCCTAGCACCATTTCCCTAAGGCAAAGCCTTTCTCTCTAGAGATGCTAAGTCCTGACTCTTCTGGGCATGCTTTGGGGCATGAGTGCAGCAGGTCACACGAAGGTCATCATCTTTGTCAGGCAAACCAGAGGCTGCTCAGCCCTGTCACCACTTCCTTGAATCCCCCTCTCCTCTACACAAGTCTTTATAGAGCCCTTGACTTAGATGCTCTGTTTCGCTGCAAAGGCCAGGGCTGAAAACTGTCCTGGAGATCATATAGTCCACTGGTACCTAACTGCAATTCATGGATCTCTAGGTTCTAAATAGATATTTCAAGGACCACTTCAGGGGAGGAGGAAGAGAAAGCCTAAAGGGCAGGGCTTTGGGCCTCCTCACCCCTACTTCAACCGAGCAATACTGCTTTCCTCTGGTGTTTACAGTGGGTTGCCCAAGGTTCTATCTGAAGGAAAGCCTCAGATGCTAAAAGAGGATTTGGAAAACCACAATCATCTTACCGATGAGAATAGTGAGGTCCCTGATGAGGACATGTGCTGTTTTTTGCTACCCAGAAACCATATTGGTATCAGCCCCTAGACTCACTTGCAAAATATAGCTCTCTCTCCAACATGTGCAGCCTGGAGGGAATGTCAATCCGCGTGTCCTCTTCTTCCCTAGATGAGGGGTACATACGAGGCCACTTTGAGGCAATGGATGCCAAAGTGAGAGAGGAAAGGACGGACAAGCACTTGGAGCCCCCTGTCCTGATGCGGATGCTCGGATGGGACTGTGGATAGGTTACTGCTCAAGATCCCCAGAGCTGTCCTTTCTGAGCCTGTGTCTTCAGCTCTTCCATCCTCCTGGGTCATCCCATAAAGTCTCTATGCTTAAGTAAACAGAGCTGCTTTCCATTGCTTGCCACCCCCCCCATACAGTTGGAGGTTGTATGGATGACTTGCTCAGGGCACTCAGAGAGTTAGAAGTTTACCCAAGATTAGAAATCAGAGCTCTTCAACCACAGCCTGGGGCTCCCTGGGCTGGTAACTATTTGCAGCTCCACTTTAACTGGGTCCTTAATTCCTAGTATTCTGCCTTGTCTTCCCAGCCTCTTTTCCTAAGTCTCATGAGGATAAAAAATATAGTTGCCTACCTTCCTCTCTATATCCTTCAACAGAGCTCACAGGCTATCCTGCCCTCGGGGTCCGTCACCATAAATCTGACATCAGTCACTCCTCATTGGCTAGAAGATAATTTGCTGAATGTGCAGGGAAACAAGTACAGATAGTATGCCGGGAGCTAGAACTCAAGCCAAACAGAGACAACAAACATCCTTAACTGCTTCCTGACTCTGCTTCTCCAATGGTATGTGTATGTCTCTCTCCCAACTAAGCAAGGATTAAAGGAATCCTTTGCAATTATCCCTGCTTCAGAAAGCACCTGTGAATATCCTGTTTCTACATCACTCTTCCCTTTGCTCACAATCTAAAGGCAATTTAATTTCCTTATATGAAAGAAGCAGCAAAGGGGGCTGGCATTGGAAGGCCAAGGGTAGGGCTTTTGGGTTTTCTTCTTTCAGCTTGCTCACTGACTACAGAGCTGTTTCCTACAGTAGCAGAAGTCACTCCCAAGGCACCTGAAGGAGATAGGAACACACGAGCCTAACTGCATTATACTGCAGTTTGACCAAGCAATCACTAACTTTATTGCAGAGAAAGAAAACGGAAATGACAGAGACAAGTTTAACTCATCCACTCCCTAACTTAAACGTGGGAGACCCAGGCCATCAGCTGGAGGGCAAAAAGAGCAGAGGGGAATGCCCATGGGTGGTTAAAGAAATTATTCTGTGTTGTGTAGGTCCCTTCAGGAGTGGAAGAAGGGTATGTGTACATTTCATCTTACCCAGCTCCAGATATCACCGCTTTCCCTGATAGTCTCCTCTGCTTGCCATTATGGGGGCAACAAGGAGGGATCTATTAAACTTTCAGACCTAGCCATTCATCTGTTCATTTGCTCAGTAACATTTACTAAGGACTAACTATGAAACACATGTTTTGAGAAGCACAGTGCTAAACACAGCCCCTGTCCTCAAAATGTCTGCAGTCTAGAGAAGCCAACGGACAATAAACACGGACAGATAGCCAAGTACACTTTAGATCGGGAGGGCAGGGAGGGATTCTGTGAGGTTTGGCAAGTAAGAGAGAAGCAGCATGGGTGGAGGCAGAGGTTGGCAGGGTCCCCCTGGGTCGTGGCCGTCAACCCCAGCTGTGTATTAGAACCCCTAAGTCACCTGGGAAGATAACAAACAAAATAATATTCCACTGTCTGGATATACCATAGTTTATTTATCCATCATCTATTGATGGACATCTTGGTTGCTTCTAAGTTCCAGCACTTTTGAATAAAGCTGCTATAAACATTCGCAGTCAGGGTTTTACATGGATGTAAGTTTTCAACTCATCTGAGTAAATACCAAGGAATGCAATTGCTGGGTCATATGTAAAAGCATGTTTAGTTTTGCAAGGAACTGCTGAACTGTCTAACTCCCAGTTATACTGCTTTAATTAGTCTAGGGTAGATTCCAGGCCCTGGCATTTTTAAAAGCTTCCCATGCATTCTAATGTGCAGCTATGGTTGAAGATCATGTAGCCTTGGTTGGGGACTATGTATTTCATTATAAGCACAATGGGAAGTCATTATGAATTTAAGCAGAGCAGAGGTGTGATCTGGTGCACACGTTTACGAAGTCCTTCTGGTCGCGCCTGAGAATGGACTGGGAAGGGCTGGGAGGGGAGTAAGAGAAGGAGTGAATCTGAGAGACCGGTTAGGAGTCTACTGAATTGCAGGTCAGAGATGAAAGGAACTTGTACCAGGATGACGACAGAAAGAAATGGATGCATTCAAAACAAATGTTGGGGGGAAAACTAATAAGCTGTGGTTACAGGTTAAATACTGAAATGGGAGGAAACAAAGAGAAATGCAATGATTGTAAAAAGATACTTCCACTTCTGCTCCAGCAGCAAATTTAAGTCTACCCTATGGATAGACACATGAAGTGACTTAGACTCTACTTTATTTTCTGTCTTCTCTCCCTCCATCTCTTCTTCCTCTTCCTGTCCTTCTTCTTCACCATTTTCTTTATTTTGTTCTTTTGTTTGCTTTGTATTTTTGGAACAAGAAATCCTGTTGACTCAGGACCAACTGTTATTTTAAAGTTAAGAAACTCCTGCAAGTTTCATAATTGAGCATATGCCCTTAAGGTCAATCTCAAAAGGGCACATGATATTTGGGGGATAAGGTAACTTGGCTCAGATGCCTTTTGTTGTCAGTTACAGCCAAGGGTTGACATTTCAGAAGAAATGATCTCTTAAGAAGGTTTATCAGGGGCTTCCCTGGTGGCACAGTGGTTGAAAGTCCGCCTGCCGATGCAGGGGACACGGGTTCGTGCCGCAGTCTGGGAAGATCCCACATGCCGCGGAGCGGCTGGGCCCGTGAGCCATGGCCGCTGAGCCTGTGTGTCCGTAGCCTGTGCTCCGCAACGGGAGCGGCCACAACAGTGAGAGGCCCGCGTAGCACAAAAAAAAAAAAAAAAAAAAAAAAAAAAAGGTTTATCGTTCTTGCAACTTTTCTTCTGAAACTCTCCAACAGATGTTTCTAATGCCTTGAGGGAAAAGAGAGCTGATGAATAGTGCTAGAGCAGCAGAGGGGGTTGAGAAAAAGGAGCCCACCAGAGTTGCAGAAAAAGAGCTTTGAATATTTAGCAAAACAGAAATTTTAAGACACTCAGATGCTTTGTACCAGCTGCTCTCAAATACTCACCTCACACTGAAAATCAAGGTCACAGTCAAATGTGTCCAATATGGACCAAATGGTCATTGAGGCCTCTAAACCCATTCAGGACATTTGGAATCACATTTGACAACAGGGCCAGGCAAGGAGGCAGCCCTGTGAGGAGGAGGGAGGCCCTGACCCTAGAAGCAAGGTAGACCTGCACCCTGCAGTACCCCCCGCACCTCTGGTCTCCTTCACTCCAAATACCATTCTGGGCCAGAGGTGAAGACCAGAGGTAGCCAGTTCTGAGCTGTGCATGGCTCCATGTTGGTCAACAAGGGGCTTGATCAGGGTAGGCAGACAGGAGCGACTTGTGCTCAGGAATTCTTACGAGGACTCAAGGCTATGGGGAGCAGACAGAAAGGTTAAGGCAGGCATGGAGATACAAGGAGGAAGACACACACACACACAGCACGGTAGGGAGAAAAAAGGAAAGAGACATTAAGAGCAGTAAAGAGAACAAAGGAGAGAAAGACAAAGAAGAGAGAAGAGAAGAGGTTAAAGAGAGAAAAGAGAAGGTGGACATGAAGAGAAACTTAGGAGGAAGAGAGAAGAAGGAAAAAGGATGGGGCAGGAGAAAAAAGGGGAGAGACCCTTGTATCTCATTCTCATCCCATCAGTCACAGGGCAGAGTTTTCAGGAATTCTCTCTCGAAGAAACACTCGTAAATCTTCCATGAAGCAACAATGGAAGCGCAAACCTGAGCATTCGTGTCAGACAGGTCTGTCCACACCTGTCTCCCAGGAAATGAGAACTCCTGGGACTGCTCTTTCTAAGTCCCAGCTATGGGACGGACCTGCTCTGGGAAGGGAGGGAGGGGATTAAGATGGGAAAAAAAGGCACGGCTGAGAAATGACCCATCAAGGACCCGGAATTCCTACCAGTAAGTGTCATTAATGGATTAACCTAAGACATCCCAGACTATAAGATGTATCAGGCTTTGCAAAGCCTACAAAGCAATACTTTTATTAACAAACCTTGGTCTTAAGTAAATTTCCGTGAATTTCTTTCTTTAAAACTGAATCTTGGGACTTCCCTGGTGGCGCAGTGGTTAAGAATCCTGCCAATGCAGGGGACACAGGTTCGAGCCCTGGTCCAGGAAGATCCCACATGCCGTGGATCAACTAAGCCCATGCGCCACAACTGCTGAACCTGCACTCTAGAGCCCCCAAGCCACAACTACTGAGCCTGGGAGCCACAACTACTGAAGCCCGCATGATTAGAGCCCATGCTCCGCAACAAGAGAAGCCACCGCAATGAGAAGCCCTCGCACCGCAACGAAGAGTAGTCCCTGCTCACCACAACTAGAGAAAGCCCACACGCAGCAATGAAGACCCAACACAGCCAATTAATTAATTAATTAATTATTTTTAAAAACCGAATCTCTTTGGGGTCAGTGCTTACACAGTCTTGCCTGAATGTCAGTTCTACCAACATTTATTGACACTCATTCAATAACAGGCCCTGTACTAGGAACAGGGTACAGAAGAGACAAGGCTCCATGCCTGTCCTCAAAGACCTCATAAGCAGTTCTGTCCAACAGAATTTTCTGCAATGGTGGGCATGTTCTATATCTATATCTATATTCTATATCTATATCTATATCTATATATATCTATATCTATATTCAAGAGGGTAGCCACTACCCACATGCGGCTATCATCAATACTTAAATGCAAACCAATTACCATTAAGTAAAATTTAAAATTGAGTCCTTCAGCCACATTTCAAGTGTTCAATAGCCACACGCGGCTAGTGACGTCTGTACTGTACTACGCAGGCAGAGGATAAGACATGGACAGAAACGTTTCATTATAAGTGAGGTGGGTGGCCTAAGAGATACAAAAAAACGTTTCTGAATAAAGTTATTCAATCTGAATTAGGGGAGGGAGGAAAGAGGAGGAAAGAATAAGGATGGAGGAAAGAATAAGGATGAAGTTTCCATAAAGAAAGCAGTTTAAGAAGGGTAGATAGGGTTCCACCAACAGAAATGGAGGAGAAGCAGGCCATCCATGGTAGAGGACCAGCCTGAGTCAAGTCACTGAAATGCGACTTTAGTAGAGCTTGTTTTCTGAGAGCAATAAAAAAAAAAACAGTTTATCTGAAGTGTAGGCAGAGGAATGGTGAGAGAGAAGGATAATTAAGGTGGGTTTGGTCCTTAGGTGGAGCGCTCAGATGCCAAGGAGGTTGCTGTTAATCCTGTACACAGTAGGGAGCCACTGAGGATTCTAAGTGAGGGAGAAATGACCTATGGGAATGAGCCTTCAGGCAGCATATGAAGTATCTACTCAAAGGAAGAAACTGAAGCAGTATTGCAAGAGACTGGGAAAGAGATGATGTGACATGAAGAAGGTGGGAAATGAGGGAGGAGTAGCTGCCATTGGATTACAAGAGAGAGGGTTGTACGGAAGCCTTATTTTGCCCCAAATAAGAATGACATCTAGGGGCTTCCCTGGTGGCGCAGTGGTTAAGAATCCGCCTGCCAATGCAGGGGACACAGGTTCGAGCCCTGCTCCGGGAAGATTCCACATGCCACGGAGCAACT
Organism: Pseudorca crassidens; assembly: GCF_039906515.1. Classification (NCBI taxonomy): domain Eukaryota; kingdom Metazoa; phylum Chordata; class Mammalia; order Artiodactyla; family Delphinidae; genus Pseudorca; species Pseudorca crassidens. The sequence continues at coordinate 17,048,591 of NC_090302.1, read as the reverse complement.
AAGCCCGTGCACCACAACTACTGAGCCTGCATTCTAGAGCCTGCGAGCCACAACTACTAAAGTCCACGTGCCACAACTCTGAAGCCCGCGCACCTAGAACCTGTGCTCAGCAACGTGAGAAGCCACCCAATGAGAAGCCCGCGCACCACAACAAAGAGTAGCCCCCGCTTGCCGCAACTAGAGAAAAGCCCGTGCGCAGCAACAAAAACCCAACGCAGCCAAAAATTTTAAAAATAAATAAATTAAAAAAAAAAAAAAAGAATGACATTCAGAAGTCTGATTATAATTCTTGAAGGCATTCCCTGAAGTCATGCCCTGAGCTACAGTCTTTGCAGAGGAAGAATCATTCAAGAAAGGTGAGCTTTTTCCCAACGATCTGCCAGCCCATTAACCTATACTGCAGGGTCCCTTCCCCCAGTGTCATCCCCACCGTGTCCCCTCATAAGCCACTACGGGCATATCATCCAAAGAGAACTGGGTGGAAAAAAGGAAGCAAAGAGCAAAATGAGATGGAGAAGGTATTTTAAAAAAAACATGTGCTAGGGAAGTCAAAACAAATTTCCAGCCATTCCTGCTGGAGGAGATTTTATGGAGCAAGACATCCCCAAAATGGGTTTTTATACTGAATTATACTGTGCACCTCATAAAGCACGGAAACTCCTGGCAGCCTGCACGCACACACACTGCCCTCTCGTTACCTGACCAACCCTCCCCAGCAGGTAGGCACGCTGGGAGGCCCAGGGCCATGCAGGCAGCCCAGTGGAGGTGAAGGGACTGGGGTCTGCACTCAGAAGCAACCCCAGCCCCTTGACGTTAGTAAGGTACTGGCCTCCTCTGGCCCTGGGTCTCCCTCTGTGCAATGAGAGGGCTGGTCTGGATAGGCCTGAGAGTTCTGAATCTGGATGGCCTGCAATGTGGGCTCAGGGATGCACAAAGATCCCCTGTAAAGCTGTGACTTTACAGAAAGATCTGGGGTGAGGACAAAGGGACTTGAAGTGGAATCCCTGTTCTCATTCCCTCCTGAAGTGAAGGAAAGATAAGGTGTGGTCATAGGTGGAAAAAAAATAGTTGATAAGACCTAATTATTTTAAAAGATATTGAAAAACTACCCTTGAGCACAGGGATATTTGGCATGGCATGCAGGAAGTTGGCCTGATCTGGGAATTGAACTGCAGCTCCATCTCGCTCTGCATCCCATGCTAGGTCACTTCAGTATTTGAACCACAGTTTCCTCATCTGTAAAACGGAAGTGTTGGGGTGCCTCCTTTAAGAGGCCACCCAAAAGGAAGGGGGCCATCGTGACAATTGCTGTGGAGTCCCAGGGGGGGCCATGAACTCCAAGAGTCTAATTGACCTGGGTTCCTGACACAGGTCTGGGGTTCAGTTTTCCCATCTTTAAAAAAAAAAAAAAGTTTCTAGTTTTACTGAGATACAACTGACACATAACACTGTGTAAGTTTAAGCTATACAATGTGTTGATTTGATACAACTATATATTGCAAAATGATTACCACCAGAGCACTTGCTAACACCTTCATCTCGTCACATAATTACCATTTTGTTTTTGTGGTGAGAACATTTAAGAGCTACTCTCTTAGCAACTTTCAAGAACATAATACAGTATTGTGAACTGTGGCCACGATGCTGTACATTAGATCCCCAGAATGTATTCATCTTATAACTGGAAATTCGTACTCTTCGATCAACATCTCCCCATTTCTCCCACCCCCCAGGAACCTCCATGCTAGTCTCTGTTTCTATGAGTTTGGCGTTTTCAGATTCCACATATCAGTGATATCATACACTATCTGTCTTTTTCTGTCTGACTTATTTCACTTAGCATAATGCCCTGGAGGTCCATCCAACATTGTTGCAAATGAAAGGATTTTCTTCTTTCTTACAGCTGAATAATATTCTATTATATGTATAAACCACATCCTCTTTATCCATTCATCCTGAGATGGACACTTAGGTTGCTTTCATATGTCAGCTCTTGTAAATAATGCTGCAATCAACATAGGAGTGCATATACCTTTTCAAATTACTGTTTTTCATTTTCTTCAGATAAAGAGCCAAAAGTGAAATTGCTGGATCATATAGTAGTTCTATTTTTAATTTTCTGAGGAACTTCCATGCCTTTTTCCATAGTGGCTGCAAAGATTTACGTTCCCCCCAAAAGTGCAAGTGGGTCCCCTTTTCTTCTTCTTTAAATAAGGGTTTGGGCAAAATGCTATCTAATGGCTCAACCGCTAAAATTTCTGTGACATTAATGCCTCTGTCAACCTGAAACATGTATAAATTTCAAAAGCTTTCAGTGGGCTTCCCTGGTGGCACAGCGGTTAAGAATCCGCCTGCCAGTGCAGGGGACACAGGTTTGAGCCCTGGTCCAGGAAGATCCCACATGCCGCAGAGCAGCTAAGCCCGTGCGCCACAACTACTGAGCCTGCGCTCTAGAGCCCGTGAGCCTTGACTACTGAGGCCCGCACGCCTAGGGCCCGTGCTCTGCGACAAGAGAAGCCACCACAATGAGAAGCCTGAGCACCGCAATGAAGAGTAGCCCCTGCTCGCCGCAACTAGAGAAAGCCCACACACGTCAACAGAAACCAAACTCAGCCAAAAATTAATTATTTTTTTTTAAAAAGCTTTCGGCTAGGCTTCTCTGCACTGACCGCCAGCTGCATTTTTACGGAGCCAGTTTCCCAAACCTGTTTATGCCTGTTGTGTTTCTCATAACTCTAAAATTTAATGAAATGTTGTGCAGATTAAAAATTTATGAGCATCAAAAGAAAGTGGCTTCTAGGAGGACTGAGCTGATCTTACGATAAAAATAAAGTCACTTAAACATTGCTATTGAGTTAGGTCAGGTGTGACAACTATAAAAATTTAGAAAGGAATCATCAAACTCTAGAAGAATTACTTGGCAAACATCTTTAAGTTCTCAGTCCCCTTTAATGAGACCAACATTGGAGATCATATTCGGAATATTACGAGCATGGCTTATACAAGAAAGATGACATGGAACTCCAATCAGCTGACCCAGACTCGAAGAAGAGGCCCTGGGCCTACATCAAATCACTGGCAAACGTATACACATTTATGAATTTTAAGTTAAAAAGGAAACGTTTAATGTGCATTATTATTTTTTTTATGATTCCTTGCTTTAATAGGCTTCTTCTATTAACTGACCAATCTACATGGCTTCACAAATGAGGGCTTCTAAAGGAAGCAACTCAACCTAAGCCCAGGTAACCCTCTCCTGAATAGTCTGTCTCCCCACTCAAGTGAGAAAATAATTTAAGGAAGAAAAGAAGAACTGCTTTACCCATCATGTCAAATACTGTGCCAGAAAGAGACACCCACCCCAGACTTGTGATCATTGTTTCCTTTCTGGCTCCTCCCCTGCTGGCTTCAGTTTCTTCTTTTAGTTCTGCAGAGAGGAGAATCATTATCCTATTCTCTATCTCTCATATGTATCTATATGTATGTACACACATATGTGTGTATATATATATGTGTGTGTGTGTATATACATACACACATTTGTATATATACATATATAAACACATATTGTGTGTGTGTGTGTGCGTGTATATATATACACACATTTGTATATATACATATATAAACACATATTGTGTGTGTGTGTGTGCGTGTATATATATATATATATATATATACACGCACACACACACGTTCACATAGGGTCAGTCAAGAAGAGGACTCCCTGCCTGTGGTCTGGAAGGAGTCTGCAAGTATTCAAGTAGATGCTGGGACCCGGAGCTGGCTTAATACTGGAGTGTCTCTTTAGCTGAAGCCCAGAGTGACTCATCCTCCCCAGATCTATCATGGAACCCAGTTTGAAAAACCAATGCCCTAACAAAAGATGGTTCCAGATGACCTCGGACAAGTCACTTCCTCTCTGCCCCATCACCAAAGGTGGTTGGTCAGGCACATACTTACTCCACATTTCACTAGGATCCCAGCAAGCTCTTCACCATGATCACTTCTGGGGAATGAGATTGGGCGGGGGAGAGACTGTCACCTTTTCCCATATAATATTGCTGAATTGCCTGAATTTGTTACTACAACAAGCTTGCATTCCTTTTGTTGAAACCTAAAATTAAGGTTAGAAATTTACTAAGTATGTATGCACTCACTGCTGGAGTTACAGATATTAAAGAGACATGATGTTTAACTCAGGAAGCTTACGAGACTAGCAAGAGAGACAGACAATTAAACAATCACCATATTTTCATGAAAACACGGACTGCAGTGAATATACAAAGTGCTTGCGAGATAACTGTTCTCGGGGGAGCCAGGGAAGTCATCTTGGAAGCAGCAAAGGCACATTCAAGCTGGATATTAAAATACGGGTAGGAGTTATGAGGCAGGAAAGATATTATTTAAATGTACACGTTAAGGGAAATCTCACAATTAAGTGGGCAAAATTTAAATTTTAAATGAATATCTTTATCTCAGCAGTTGGGTTAAATCCATGTTTCCCAAACTGTGGTATGAGAGATGAGTTTAGACGGCACGTGGACACTACGCTAACTTTTACAGGCTACCTTCCATTTATAGCAAGTTATTCTGGTGTTCCATTTGTGAGAGTGATACAAAGATTCCTTTTAAAAAATAAATACAGCTAATCCCATTTACTATGTGACCTTGTGCAATTGACTTGATCTCTTTGAATGGCCACATCTTCATCCGTAATATGGAGATGCTAAAAATACCCACGAAAGGGAGGTTTTTTTTTTTTTAATCATAAAGTTCAAGTGTTATTATCCTAATAGTTTGAACTCCCTGCATTTCTGTGCCCCCAAGGTACTCAGCACAATGTCTGGGATGGAAGAACGACTGAATAATGACTGAAGGGGCTTAGCTCCAAGCAAGGGGAACTTAAGGTGAACCACAGGTTTTGGGTGAACTGGTTGAGTCTAGGGAACGTGAACAGAATTCATCACCCATGCAAACCCCAGTTGATCCTAGTGACTGATGAGGCATCTGAAGCTGTGATTAAGTTGATTAGCAATGGCTGAATACACACATTTTCCATTTATTCATTCCTTCATTCAACTAATAGTTACTGAGTGCCTACTATGTGACAGGCACAGCTCTAGACACCTGTGATTCCAATAGTGGACAGGACTGGAAGGTTCCTCCTCTCTCATGGAGTATCTTATGCAGTCCAATCTTCCCCACCTACCTGAAGGAAAGATGGCTCTGACAATATTCACTTAATCTTATCTGAGGCCCAAAGAGGAACTGTCATTTATTTGAGGCCATAGCAAGTAGATGGCAGAAACAGGGCTACAGCCCAAAGCACTTGCCTCTCAATCTAGCACAGTTTGGTATTTAGCAGGCTTGCAAAACCTGCTTGGCTTTCCAAGATCCGCAGCTGCCCCTTCTCAGCCACCAGCCTTCCCACCTGTTGTCTCTCTTGGGGGAGGGGTTGCCTTCTCTTCCCCAGCTGGGAGCAGGTGAACTGGGGCCATTCCCTGGAGGGTTCTGCAGTTTGGAGATGGTTTACAGGCCAGGAGAATAAAGTGGAGAAAGAAAAGAAGGGAGGGAGGGAGGGACGGTAGGAGTCCTGCTATTGGCAGACAGGTAATTGGTTACTTTGGGCTGTCAGCTTCTTCCAGTCTCCCTCCCTGGGGAAGGCTAGAGAGAAAGTAATTGAAGAAGGTGCCTGAACAAATTAGTGTGAGACTGGGCTTAAAAATTTGAGTTGCACCTGGGTTCAGAGCTGAGGGTTTGATCTTCAGACGCCCGAGAAAGGATGCAGAGATGGAGGAAGGAAGGGAGGGAGTCCGCTTTCTCCTGCTGCAGCTGAGCTTCCAGACTCAGAAGCTCCTAAAGGGAATCTTTCTTTCCCTCCTGGGCTCCTGCTGAGCTGCGGGGGCTGAGAAGAACCTCAAATATCACTTGTTTTAATCTCATCACATGAGAAACGGTAGGAAGCCCAGAAAGTGGAAGGGACTTGACCACAGACACCAGCAGAACTGGGACCAAACCCCAGGACCCCTGGCTCCTAGTTCCAGCCACCAGATGACCCTGCCCCCTAGCTCCATGAGGTCTTTACTCACAGGACTTCCTGTGAATTGCCCTAAACATGCTCCAACTGCAAATAAAGTGGGGAGGGGATGTGTCCTAGGGATTAAAGTATAGGTCTGTTTATTTAACAGACACGTAGATGGCATTTGCTGAGTGGTGGGCACTGGTCTACATGCTCTGCAAACTTTAGCTCTTGCAATCCTGATAGCAATCTCCTGATAAGCAACAGAACAACCCAATGAGGCCGCTACCTTGTAAGATGGTGTTCACAAACTACCACCCCTACCGCTGCCCATGTGTCATTCATTTGGTCAGGAAACATCTACTCAGCACCTACTCTGTGCTGTGTAATGCATTATATAGTTGAGAGGAGCAAAAACAATGAACAAGACACATTCCCTACCATCAAGGAGCTGCCAGATAAAGTTTTTTGGTTTTTTTGGTTTTTTTTAAAATAAACGGGATAGAAAGCTATGAGGGGGACGGTGTACCAGGGAAGGCTTTGGTCAGGGAAGACTTCTTGGAGGAGGTGACTTGAGTTCTATGAGAAAAGGAAATATGAACCCAGAGAAGAAGGCAAAATTTTTTAAAGTTTCTAGACTGTGAAAAGGAATTAAGATTTTATCTTAAGAGCAATGAGAAACATTTAAAGGCTTTAAACAAGAGAGTGGCAAGATCCAATTTGATTTTTGAAAAAGATCACTCTGGTTACTGTATACAGCAGGGCTGGCAAACTTGTTCTGTAAAGGAACAATTGGGAAATATATTAAGCTTGGTAGGCCGGATACTCATTGTTGCTACTACTCAACTCCGCTGTTGTAAAGCAAAAGCAACCACAGACAATACATACACAAGGGTATGAGTGTGACTGTGTTCCAATAAATCTTTTTTTATTTATGGACACTGATATTTGAATTTCATATAATTGTCGCATATCACAAAATATTATTGTTTTTGATTTTTTCAAGTATTTAAACAAGAAAATAGACTTACAGGCCACGCAAAAGCAGGCAGCAAGCTGGATTTGGCCCGTGTGCTATATATCAAAAAATATAAGGAAAGGATAAGGAGGAAGGAGAGGCAGCAGGAAGACCAGTTAGGAGACTGAGGTAACAGCCCAAGTGAGCTTGGACAAAGGTGATGGCAGTAGGACATCATGAGAAGTGAAGAATTTTGACAGTCATTTTAGAAGTAAAACCAACAAGGCTGGTTGACTGAAAGAATGAGAGAGGCAAAGGAAGGGAGATATCAAAGATGATTCCTTTGCTTGAATAACTGGGTGAATGGTAGTCTGGTTTCCTGAGATGGAAGGGAGAGCAGGTTTGGGGGACAAATCACACATTGGTAATATGATTCCTGACAGCAGAGAGAGAAACAGGGTCCCTGCAGGTTGCCAGAAAAAATACTGGCTGTCCAGCTAAATTTGCATTCCTGATAATCAGAGAGTCATTTTTAGCATAACTACATCCCAAATATTGCATGGGACATATGGGACATAGTTATACTAAGCAAGTATTCATTGTCTGAAATTCAACTGGGCATCCGGCATTTTATTTTTTGCATTTATTTTTTCTTCACAAGATATGCCAATCCTACTAGGGGGGTAGCCTTGGAGGAGAAAGGAAGGTTCCTCAGAAGAGGTAATAGCTGAGCTAAGGCTAGGAGATGGCCAGGTGAATGAGAGACCAGAAAAGCATTATGAGCAGAGAAAACAGTGTTTCTATTCAGGACTCAGGTAGGGGGAATGTGCCTGGTTCCCCCCAGAGATCTGCCAGTAATCAGTGAAGCTAGAGCCCCAAGTGCCACGGGGAATGTCAGGAGGTGAGACCGAAGAGATACCCAGGGTGTCCAGGGACACACCAAGGATTTGGTATACCTCTTAAAGTACAGATACCCAGGCCCCTCCCCAGGTGCTTCCACTGATCTGGAAGGGAAAACCTGGCCTCTAAGGTGATTCTGAGGAGTCGCTAACTTTGGGACAAACCGGGCTAAATAATCTGGGACCTTTCCCAGTGACAAATCCCAGGAGCCTAGGAAGTTGCTGCTGGCTGTGAAGTCTTGAAAAGAGTAACCCAGGTAATCAGAACAAAGGTGGCAGAGAACAAGCCTGCAGCCTCCCAAGGGGACTCCTGAGAAGGGGGTTCTGTCCGTTTGGATGGAAGTTGGTGGTCCAGAATGTTTGTCCAAGGACCCACCCAGCTCCCCAAGAGTCCCTAGGCATCTGGTACCTGGTTCTCATTGGAGCTCTCAGCTCCTGCAAGGAGACAGACGTCTCCATGCCTCTCGTTGCCGCCCTGCCTCCTTCCCTCCTCAGCCCACAGCCACCACCGAAATGATTCCCCCAAATGCAGCTATGACTGTGACTGGAAATCTCTTTACTGCTGATTCTGCTAATGGAAATGTTCCTTCCCTTTGCGGCTGCTTGCAAAGCCATTCGTGACTTCCCAGGTGCCTGACAGCAAGGCTTTGTCAGCAGGCAGCCACCAGAAGGGAGAGGGTTCTGCCCCGATTGCCTCCCCCCAGACCCGCCTGCCTGAGACTCAGCCTCTCCGAGTTTCTCTGGCCAAACTGTCCTCAGACAACCCGGGAGCCCCCTGGGAGTACCCCCCCCCCCCGCCCAACAGCTTCCCCCTGCTCTTGGAGAGCGAGCAGAGATCAATGGTCAATTTCATCCTTTTTCTCCTCCTGGTGGGGAGAGAGGGAAGGAGGGCAGAGGCCAAAGCCAGCAGGCTGGAGTGGGAAGAGGGGGGAGGGAAAGGGAATTTGCATGCATTAGTTATTCATACCTCCACCTCCTTCCATAACAAGGATTCCAGGTGGCTAAGAGGCACAGAGCACAAACGGTGCCAGATGCTGTGCTAGGTGCTCTGCACACACTATCTCCCTAAGGATCACATGGCTTAGTGTAAGTAAAAACTGAGCACAGTGTTGGACACTGATGACAGCTGAAGATGGAGGACTCTCCAAAACTAATGATCGCAGCAACCCAGAGAAGGGATTGCTGTGTTACCTCCACTTTCTTCATGGGCATACAGAGGTCTACAGTTAGGAAGTAGTGCAGCCGGGATTCTATCCCAGGGCTTTGGGTCTTCAGAGCTGGCACACCAGTCAGAGGAGCTGGGCTACAGACTGGATTTTGCCATGGCTTAGCTGTGGGACCTTGCAAATGTACTCCTTTTGCTGTACGTGGGCCTCTCACTGTTGTGGCCTCTCCCGTTGCGGAGCACAGGCTCCGGACGCGCAGGCTCAGCAGCCATGGCTCACGGAGCCCAGTTTCTCCGCGGCATGTGGGATCTTCCCGGACCGGGGCATGAACCCGTGCCCCCTGCATCGGCAGGCGGACTCTCAACCACTGCGCCACCAGGGAAGCCCACAAATGTACTTCTTTTTGCTAGGTAAATGAGAGAGTTGGGCTGGATCTCAAAGGCATTCTTTTACCCAGCTCTAATACTCTAGGAGAACTATACACTATTTATTAGGACTTTTACAGCATTATAATATATATATATAAATATTTATTATTATATATATCCCTTATGTATAGATAATGTAATATAAATTCCATTTTCAAGGTAGGAGCATAAAAACTGCACAATGCTGCTAAGAAGCACTAGGCGACAAAAGTCAACTTAGGATGAAGGGGAGGAGTGACAAGGAAGTTCACCCAATCAAACGGGCTGCATCTCAGACAACAGATGCTTGACAACTTCTAGCAAAGAAATGCAGAGCTTCTCTAAGTTCCTGGAAGGTCTAGGTAACAGGTTCCCTAGTATGACAGTATGCCCAGCAGAAGGTGGGAATTCCCTAAGCACTGGGAGAAGAAGGAAGTGGAAAGGGAAGAAGAAAGGGAAAGGAGGAAGGATGGAGGGAAGGAGGAAAATCAAGAAGCCACGGCAGCATGGGAATCTGCTTGTCAAGGAGTCCAGGGCTAACGAGTGACATCTAGAGCAGATGAGACAAGGCCCGGTGCTCTCCTGGCAAACGAGCAAGGAGCGACAGGGCCTGGGGAGAGGCTGAGTCAGCTCCTGGCAGCCCAGAAATGAGGTGTTGAGTCCCTCAGGCCTGTGAGGCTGTCACACCTGAAGTTCCTCTATAAGAAACGTCTGCAACTTCTTGCTAATGAGAAGAGGAAGAGATAAAAAGTACAAGAGGTTGTCAAAGAGGTGAAAACTCAAGGGCACTCCTAGTTCTGTGCAGTATGGAAGGCGGAAAGAGCACGGAGCCTGGAAGCAGGCACACCTGGGACAGGACCCAGCTCAGCTGTAGTGATCTTGGGTGTGTTCTGAACTCCTCTGAGCTTCCGTGCTCACCTATAACATGGGATGAATCCTACCTGTCTTTCAGCACTATGGAAAGAAGGAACTGCAATAACAAACGTGCCAGCACCGCATCACGGGCATAGTAAACGTTCAATGAATGGCTGCTTTTTTCATAGCCTACCCCATACCAGAAGGGGGAAGCCCAGCACACCAGCTCCCCCCACCCCCAGTGGCCTGGACTAAGGTGGGAGGAATGTACACCAGACCAGGAGGCAAAAGGTTGGACCTGGTTCCTGCTCCACCACTGACTTGCTACGGTGCCCTTGACTTGTCCATCTTTATATAAAAGGGTTTCATTCAGAAAATGTCCTAAATTTTTACCATTTATGGCAGGTGATGACCCCAACACCATGGATGGATCATCTCCCCCCAAACATTCAGTGCCTCTCTGTCTGGCACAATGCAAAGGTGCTAATCCCTTATCTGGCTTCCATGATTCTCAAGAAAAGGTCTTCCCTAAACCCAACTCTTTCTCCTCTAATCAAACTGGTCTCATTCCTCATCCTACAAACACCCCAGAATAATAGGGAGGCAGGAGAAGGTAGAGGCAGTAGCTGTGGAAGCTCAGAAGAGGGAAGGTTTCATGGAAGAGGTGGCATTCCAGCTCAGCCTTAACAGAGGAGTGGGATTGCAATACCTCTCCAGTTCTGCACAGTATGGATTCTGAGATGAGACTTGGCAAAGCTGTTTCTAGTCATCTAAGATGCCCTGAACACCTAGGATGTGCCAAGCACAGGGTGAATCACTGCAGCCCCAGAGATAAAGGAGGGATGTTCTCTGTCTGTGGAGCTCTTAGGCAAGTACCACAAGACAGACAGAGAAACACATTAAGTTCTGCTCTCACTTTGCCCCAAGTCACCATCATCTCTCACCTGAACAGACTCCTGCAGACCTTCCTCTCCCATCCTTGCTCCTCTACAGAGCAGCCTGAGTAATTCCTTTGAGACAGAAGTCAGTTACGGATACTCTTTTGCTTAACGTCCTGCCTGGCTCGCCATGGCACTCACGGTAAAAGCCTAAATCCTGTCCTGTCCTGTCCACCCCCCACTCACTCCACTCCGGCCATACTGGCCTTCTTGCTGGCCCTTGAACGATCCAGGTGTGCTCTGGAGTCAGGTCTTTGCTGGAGCCCTTCTCTGCCCGGAATACTCTTCCACACATCTGCCTGGTGAGGCCTTCATGGCCTTCAGGTCTTGGTCCAATCCTATAATCTCAATAAACAATCCTTTGGCCCTATTTAATATTAAAACTGATTTCCTCACCTTAATAGTGTTCGTTTTCTTTTTGCCTGTTTAACAGACTCTATCACCTTCTCACATACCACATAATTTTCTTATCTATTACATTTATCATCTTCTCCCCAACACGCATACACAGGCATATATACACGTACTCCTGGATATGAGCTCTCTGAACACAGGACTCTATGTCTTTTGTTCTCCATACATCTTAAGTGGCTGGAGCAGTGCCTAGCATGTTGTAGGCGCTCAGTAGTTCTAAGGGACCAGCCACTGTTACACCAATCTTTATATCGCTAGTGGGTACCAAGGCCCAGAGTGTCCAACTTTAGTGCCAAGAGGTCAGGAAAGGCTTCAAAGGTAAGTTCATAGTTGAATTCAGCCTTGAAAGGTAAGAAGGAATTTTCCCAGGGCCTTTGGGGCAGAGTTACAGAACAAGAAAGAAGGGTTCTTAGCATAGGACAGTCTGGGCAGAGTCTGATCACGGACCTTGTAGCTCAATAAGGAGCTTGAACTTCATACTAAGAATTATGGGGAGCCAGTGAAGTGCTTTAGGAGAGGATGGCCATGATCAGATTTGGGCTTTTAATGAACTCCCTCTGTCTGCAAGTACAGACGATGGACTAGAGAGAATAAGACTAGAGGGAGATACCAGTGAGTTGACAGCTGAAATCGTAGTCGAGAGAAGTGCTGACATCTGACCCTGCCGGGGGCCGTGACAACGGGCATGGAGAAAGGGTTCCTTCTCAGGTGAAAACCCTAATGGTTTATGACATACAACATCCTTGTCAATTTTCGACTCACAGAAGGGCTGCCTGCACGCTCCAGTATGCCAATAAGGAAGCTAGAAATCTTCCAGTCCTGAATCTTACATTGGGTAGTCACCACCCGACCCCCTTCCAAACCAAGGAAAAGTCTTCCTGGGGGCTGTTGTCCTAAAGAACTGCAGACGGCAGTGAAGAGCCAGTGAGAGGAGAGCAGAGCGAGTCCCGCCAAGCACCGCTGCCTGCCTTCTCTGGGGCCGAGAGACTGCAAGCTCTGCTGGGAGGAAAGAAAAGCCAGCTCTCTCTCGCTATAGTTAATCTTCTGTTGCCACTAGCTGGTCAGTATGAGAACTTGGGGAAGTATCAGCCCTACAAAGAAAGCATCCCCGTAATGCTGCTGCACCTCAAGGTTAAATCTGACTCTTTCTTTCTTTTTCTGGAAAAGAGCAGGCTTCTTCTCACCCTCAGGGCAGCTAGAGTGAAAAGCAATGAGGCTCCCTCCTCCCCAGCACAAAACCCATTGGCTCAGGCTCTCAGGAGAGACTGGAGCCAACCAGGTGGATACCTTGGGCAGGAGAACAAATTCAACTTCCCCAGGGATATCTTTCTCCTTAGATTTTTGTTTCTTTGTTTGTTTGTTTTGCAGGGAGACGAGGAGAGACTTGGTGCACCTTATGATGTTCAACCAAGTTGCAGACCTGAGACATATTTAACCCAGAGCCACGTGTTGGTAGTCAGTGTGATGGAAAGAAGCGTGGATGGGGATTCAAGACCACTGGGTTTAAGTGTGAACCCAGCTGGTCCTTAGGTAGGTTACCTCCCTTGTCTGGGACCCCGTGTTACCATTTAAATGGAAGGGCTAGATTCAATGTGCTCTGAGAGTCTGTGATTCTGTAAGGCCATCAGAGTTGATGGTCATGGTCACAGTTTTCATGGCTTTACCCAAAGAAGTCACTGTCACTCTCTGTCCTTCTCTCCCCCCAGCACACGTGTTCACACCATCCTATGGCAGCCAACGCCTAGTTTACAGCCAAGCAAGGAGGTGAGAAGCAGGAGGCTCTGCCTGCCAGGGGCCTAGGCAAACCTACCGTTGGACTTGCTGTAAATTAGTATTATTGAATGATCTTGCAGCCTGAGGGCCCCATTCAGGATAAGGAGCAAGCTCTGGGTCACAAAAGCTCGCAGAGCTGTGCTGTCTTGATAGCTATTGTTCCTGACCCCCAGAAACAGCAAATCTGGATGGCCTTGACCCAACCTGGGCCTCTGTAACAGCTAAAACGAATCCTCCTCTCACGCTGCCCCATCACCCTCTCAGTAACATAGTATAATGGTCCCTTGGTGTCTGCAGGAGATTGATTCCAGGACCCCACCCCTTTCCAAGGTCCAAGGATGTGCCAGTCCCTTATATAAAATGGCAATAGTGCAGTCGGCCCACGGTTGGGTGAATCTGGGGATGTAGAACCCACGGCTACGGAGGGCTAATTATACTTTCTGAGGGCAGATAATATATCTGTCTCTGCCCTAATTATTAGAGTTCACCAGACCTGAACTGGCAAAGGGGTGGGGATGGAGTAAGGGAAGTGAATGAAAAGGGGGAAAAACTCAGATCAGAGACCACTGAACCGCGGAAATAACATTTTGTAAGCTTTGTGTCTGAAGACATCAAATTCGCCCTCTCACCCACCCCGGAATCTCTCCCTCTTACCCATTCTGGAAAAAACACTGGGATTGATTTTAATGAATATTCTGCGGTCAGAAATCCCTACAGAAAACCCAGCTTATACTGTTTGTATCTGTTTTTTTTCTCCCACTTAATAACTGTCATCAACCTTCAGAACCAAGGCAGAGACCAAAAGGGGCAGATAGCCTCAATGCCTCTGGTCCTGTCTCCAAATGCCTGCCAGACAGCTGCGCGGCCCCTGCCTGAAGACCTCCTCCCATGTGGACCCTGTCATCGCTAGAGGGCAGAGCGCTTGGCTGGTGGACAGCTCCCAGGGACACATCCTCCTGGCATGTTGTACTCCATCCCCTTAGTATTTGCACCCTTAGGACATTCTTTAGAACCAGACAGGAAACAAAGCACACGCCTCACTCCCTGTTGATGTTTGAAGAACGTTTCTCCAGCCCTTGTGGACGGTCCTTAGGCTAAACTCCCTGCTTCTAGCCACCTTTCTGACCTTGTGCCTGGTCCCTCACCCCTTCTGGGGGCTCTTCTCTCTTGGTGTCCATTGTTGCCTGTATTTTAAGGAATCTTTGCAGACTGACCAAGTGGGCATTTCAGAGCATCTTCGTCTTCCACCCAGGCCAATCAGCTTCCTGCAAACAGCATCCTTTCAGGACAGATCTTGAGGACACTGCCAGATCTGCTCATGAAGATGCATTTAAAAACATACTACTGGATGGTTTTTCTTTCTCCACACACCCTCCCCCAAATATAGAGCACGCTCCTCACCTGTGTGATTTATATGACAAGGTAAATTAGTAATGGATGTTGACAACGAGTAGTTACTCAGTTTTATCTCCTTTCCCCCTTTTGCTGAATCAAGGCTCATGGTAAACAGTCCAACCTGGCCACTATCAAGCACAGGAAGAAGGATGCCAGTTCCCTAGCGGTGGGCATGAAAGCTAAATCCACAAGCAGACTCTGGAGCTGCCTGGGGGCAGATGAACACTGGGTGATGTGCGGGTTCACCTCAGAAGCCCTGCAAGGACAGTTGCTCCCATTCAAATTCTTTCTTTTCCGTCAGTCCTCCCCAACACCCCCATGTTACCAGCAAAGGAAAGGAGACAGTGAGAAGCAAGAGCAGCTGGTCAGAGTTACAGAGTGGGTCAGGGCACTTCAAGTTCACAGAATCTTTGCACCAAAGGATTATTTTAGGGCTCAGCTACCCACTCATATTATAGCACAAAGAACTGAAGATCCGGGGTAAATGACTTGTTCAAGGTCAGAGCAGGCCCCAGCTGAGAGTTCCAGGTCATAAGCAACATCAAGCCCCCAAGCTGTACTGGAGCATTCAAATTCTCCTCCAGCCCATCCTCCATGACCTCACTCAGTTTTTGGTTTTGCTTTTGTTTTTTTCCTGTCCAGGAAATGTCCCCAGCTTTCTCTAAGTCTAAAGAGATATCGCCCTCCCTGATGTTACAGAATGTGTCATACCCATCACTCACTTGCACCACTACATAGGATGCCCTTTGACATCCCATGAGTCATGGAACTTCGCGTTGGCAGGGTCATTGAAGGTCATTTAACTCATGCCTCACTCACACACTCTCATACTTCAGCACCAATGTAGCTAAAGTCCCCCTGAGAAAGGTTCTCGCCGTGCTGATGATTGTTATGTTTCCTCTCCAGGACCCTGCACCATGCCCTACATAAATGTAACCAGCCCCTCAGTGCACGTTTGGCTCAGGATGGCTGTTTAGCAATTACCAAGAATGTAGGTGTCCGACGCGCTGAGATTCCAGTCCCAGGTCTGCATTTACTCAAAGTGAGACCTCGGACTAGGCACCTGACCTCTCTAAAGAATGTTTCCTTACCTGTAAAATGGGAATAAATTACAACAGTGCCCACTTCATATATTTTATGTGAGTAAATAATAAAAGGCAAGAGTAAAGCTCTGAGCAGCACAGTAAGGATTCAACAACTATTTGCTATTCCTTGATCTATTTCAAGGAAATTCACTTTATCAGGACCACTGACTTAGATTCTAAAGAAGAGGCCCAGACACAGAAACTTGGGGGGGCATTTCACCTCTGAGGGAAACTTCCACCTACATAAAGCAGGCTGGAACATGAAGGGAAGATTAAACATGAAGAGGAAAAGACCTGAAGAAAAGTCTTTTAAGTCTGGGCACTACTAATTATAGAGCCGATAATTCAAACAGGAGAGGCAGGCACAATGGAGGGAGGGAAGGCCAGGTACGTCGGTGACTTTGGTGAATAGGGATGGTAGACAGTGTGTGCAAAATAATTTTGAGCTTCCCCAACTGGACTTGGAGTAGAATGGGAACTTTACCTTTTATTTGTTTGTTCACCGCCCCTTAACACCAGGGACATTTTACCACCACCAACTCTAGACCCACAACCCAAAGCATAGCCTGAGGGCTTTGGTAGACACTATCCCCCCCTAGTGGTGGCTCCACACACCCCGCTATTGGCAGGATTCAGCATTTACCGACTTTGCATGTGCATCTGCGGCGCATGCCATCTCCAAATCCCTTGAACTGGTGACCTAGTAGTGAAAGACTCACCCAACTCTCCAGAGACAAACACTAGGGAAGGATGTTTAGAAGGTCTGAAGATGGGATGATGGGATGGGGCTGCCTGGGGACCCTGGGGGAGATACGGCCATAAATGACTCAGAGTACCCCCCCTCCGCCCTCATTTTGAGCCAGCCTGGCCCTCCCAGAGCTCATCATGCACTCTGTGTTTACACACAAACAGTGGAAGAACAACACAAATAAAAAGCCCACGTCTCCCTACACAGATCCTGCTATGCTCGGCCATCTGGCGACTACCTCGCTAGCCAAATCCCTGGTAGGAGTGCCTCGGGCTGCGGGGAAGGAGGAGGAGGAACCTGCTTCCCCAAAGGGCTCAGGGCTTCCAAGGAGGACAGCACCTGCCACTCCACAGCAGGCAGTCCCCAGCCGCCGAGGCTCAGCCGCCTGCGTCAGAGAAGGCGGAAGCCTCCAAGTGGAGAGCACCAGAAGACTGACGCTGAAGCACAGGTCTGGGGATCTGACACTTCCAGCTCCTCACTCAGTTCCTCAGTCAGCCTGCCCTGAGCTCCCAGGTACCCATTTCCTCTTGAAAGCCAAAGTTTAAAAACGCAGAGATTGCCAGCTCCAGGAATTCTGGAGCGACTCCTGTAGCTGGCTGGACCAGGTCCTCCACATCCTAGGGAAACTGGAACGCTCTGGGGTCCTCGCTTCCAAGTCATGCCATACCCAAGGATGCCCCCCCTTTCCCCCTCATCTGAACAGCCATTTAGAAGGACCCCCACTCCCTCCCTCTCCGGACATCAGGGAGTAGAGAGATCTCGAGGGTGGAGGGAGAAGGTTGGGATTGAAAGTGGTGAGGGACACCCTCCGTTTCTCTGGAAGGACCCTTCCCTGCGGTGGGGTCACAGGAGTTGGCCATGAGCCCAAGGTTGGCTCTTCGCCCTAAGGAACCCCATCTTCACCCCCATCCACTTACTTGGAAATGGGCAGCTCACAAGTGCACGTGGGAATGGCTCTTGGTGTATGTGTGTGTCCGCGCACGCGTGTGTATGCTTGAACGTGTGTGTGTGGCACACGAGACGTGCCGCCGCGGAAAGTCCCCTGGGAACCTGCAAGGCGCTCTCCTGCCTAGCACCCCACAAAGCTCAGCACGCTCAAGTTACAGCCAGCTGGGGAGAGCCCAGGGGCCAGAAACCCGAGGCACATGCTCAGACCAGGAAAGGGCCTGGCGCTCGCTCAAAGCTCCAAAGGCGGCCAGCACGAAAGGGAAGTGGCGGGCGGGCGGGCGGGAGGGAGGGGGGCGTCACAAAAATACATCAAAAATATTATGGCTCCCAGGAGAGAGGAGTCTAGTCCCTTGATTACTCTTTGGGGCTTCTCGGGCGAGCAAGGAGTTAACCTCAGAGGTTCAAGCCGGGACCCCGAAGGCGCGGACATCGAAGGCCCATCACCCCCGCGGTGCCGGAGCTCAGCCGGATCCCGGGGTCTGGAGTCTGGGGCGAGCCCGCGGCGCCTTCTTGGAGCTGCTGCTGGCCAGACTCCGGCAACCAATCGCACCCCGCTCCCCCAAGAGGGGAGGGGGGAGAGAGAGACCGGTGAGCGCGGGAGAGCTAAGGGGAAACAACATTTTTGTAAACGCTCTCCGAGATGATTAAGCGATCAATTACCCGGGTGGGAAATCAGCTGCGCCTCCCACAGCTACCTGGAAGGGCCGACTCCTCCGGGATTCGCGCTGGGAACCAGCTGGCAGCAAGCTGCGGGCGAACTTTCTGATTAACTTTTACGTTTGAGCCCCCACCCCCATCCTTTTCCTCTCCCCTTCCTTTTTCATGCCTTTAAGTTATTATTATTAGCCCAGTGAGTGAGCTGCGAGGACAAACCTGCTCTCCGCCGGGAGGGGGGTAGGAAGGCGAATGCGACCACGGGGATGGAGGGAGAATCTGAAAGTGCAGGGAGACCTTGGGTTCCGAACGCCAGTGCTCGGAAATCACTCAATCCTCCCCAGCCCCATTTCACAGATGGCTAAAACTGAGGCCCAGAGAGGGGAAGCGACTTGGCCAAGGTCACCCAACCCATCGGGAGGCCGAATTTATGCGGACCAAGGGATTCTACATGGAGCGACTCCGCTCCGATTCTCGAGAAAATCGAACCGGAAGAGCAGACCCGACGATTCCGAGGCGACAGCGAGGGGGCGGTGACCGCGGGCGGCCACTGGCCGTGCCCCAGGAGCAGTGGGCGGCT
Organism: Pseudorca crassidens; assembly: GCF_039906515.1. Lineage (NCBI taxonomy): Eukaryota > Metazoa > Chordata > Mammalia > Artiodactyla > Delphinidae > Pseudorca > Pseudorca crassidens. The sequence goes on along the minus strand of NC_090302.1, from coordinate 17,029,752 downwards.
GGACCCAGACCTGGCTCCCGAGCGGGGGACTACCACGGCCCCCAGCTCAAGCACACTCAGGCAGTTGGGGTTTCGGCGTCAGCGACGGATCGCGGCAGAGCTCAACGTCTGCACTGAGAGACGGACGGACAGGTCCCCACCGCGGGAGGCTTGGCACGCCTCCGGTCTCCCGCCACGCGCTCGCTCAGATACTGCCCCGGACTCATTCCAACCACCTGTACGCCCTCCGGGCCCCTCAGCTGCCCTCACTCAACCCTGCTCGGGGCAGCCCGGGGCGGGAATCCCCAGGGCGCCCCCACCCGTCTGGCTTCACTTGGGGGCTCCCGGTTCCCTGGGACCCCGCGTGTGCCGGCGCCCAGCCTTACCCAGGGTGAAGAAGGGCAGCTCTGTGTTGTCCAGGTCGTCCTGCACCGCGATGCGCCCCGGCAGCTCGTTACGCACAAAGAGCAGGAGGCGCGACTCGGCGGCGGTGCCCGCGGAGCCAGCGGAGCCCGGGGACGCGGCGGCGGCAGCGGCGGCTCCTGCCCCGGTCCCACTCCCGGCCCCGGCGCGGGTGCCGCTCCAGCCAATGTCGCTCTCCCGCAGGGCAGGCAGCGTGGACACCGTGACTGTCTTGAGCCGGCACGGGCTGTCGGGCTCCCGCGAGGCGGCGGCGGTGGCGCCGGCCAGAAGCGGCGGCGGCGGCAGCAGGAGCAGGAACAGCAGCAGCGGCGGCGGCGCCGGGTGGAAACCGAGCCTCAGCCGCCCCCGGAGCCCCGAGCTGGGGCCGGGGCTGCGCCGGGCGCCGGCGGCGGCCATGGCGGGAGGGGCTGCGGTGCTGCGAGCGGCGGTGGCGAAGGAGGAGAAAGAGACAGTGGCGGCGGCGGCGGACGCCGAAGCGAACCAGGACGCCGGAGCTAAGGAGCCGTGGGAGCCGCTCGCTAGCAGCCCCCGGCTCCGGGCTCCGCCTCCCGATCGGCCCTGGCCCGCCCCCCCCCCCCCCCCCGCGCCACCTCCCCGGGCCCCGCCGCCCGCCCCTTCTCTGGCTCCCCACTCAGACCCCGAGCGTCTCGGAGGCTCCGCCCAGCCTCGTGCGAATCCCAGTCGCCCCCTCTCCTTTCCCAGGATCCCCCAATCCGCCCTCACAATATTCTTTAGCCACAGCACCCCTCTGCAAATTCCTAAGACTTAGGGACCCCGGGTGCTTCCCCTTATTTCCCTGGGCTCAACCCAGCTCGCCCAGCTTTACCCCACCCCTGGCCCAACCCAGAGGCTGCACCTGGGGGCGCGCCTTAGCCCAGCCTTGCTCCAGACCCCGCCTTCTGGGGGGTAGGGGCGCCTGAGGATGGTCAAGACAACTTTGTCTCCCCTCAAGCCCAATAACAAGTCCTGTACCCTTTCCTAGTCCCTGAAATAATTCCTCGTGGCCTTTGAGACCCCTGCCCACCCACTTGCCCACAACTCAGGCATTCCTTCTCCCACCTCTCCCATCTACCCAGGCCTCGGAGGTTGCACCAACAGCTAATGGACAAAGGGTTGTCGAACTCCACCCTCTAAGGCCCCCACCCTCCTGCACTGACTCCAGGAGGATGCTCCGGCCCCCAGCTGCCGCCCTGCAAGCCAGCGCTTTTTTCTGGATCCTGTTCCCAACCTGGACAGCACTACTTGGCTGCTCTGGTGTAAAATTCCTGAAAAGGGTGCGAGGTAGAGACCTACCACTCTGTCTGCTTCTGGCTCCCACGGGCTCCCACATCCTCTGCCCCCCTCGCGACTCTTCAACCCCGCCCCACCCCACCCCCAAGCCCGGTCGTTTTTTTCCTGGAGTCAAGCTGAGCTCTAAACCTAGGTCTTCGTACACAGGGCAGCCTTTTGGCCCTGGGTAGTTTCTCTCTGACCCACATACCTGGTATCCCCCAGCGAGCCATCACCTCTGCAGGAATCTGGGCCTTGAGGGGCCCCGCCTTCTCTACTCCCCTCCTTTTCTTCCTCTTTCCTCTCTCTGTTCTCTCTTTCATCTCTCCACTCATTTCATTCTTAACCTTGTCTTGACTTTAATCTTATAAATGCTTCCTACCTATTATTTGTGAGCCATTTCCCATCTCCCAGTATTTCTTGCCCATCTGCACACCTTTGGTGTGGTCTCCTCTGTGCATTAACTTCTCTCATCTTAGCTCTTCCCTCTTCTGCCTCTTTTCTCCTTTCTGTATTTAACCCTTCATAGGAAAGGCCTTTTTCCCTCTCCCAGCACATTTTATTTACTTTTTCATGACTTTGGATAAAGGAAGAGGACTTAAAAGAAGGAAAAATCAAAAACTGTTTTGTGAACTTGGACTTAATTATACTGTTTATTAAGCATTCTCCAAGTGCTAGACGTGTACCTATGTTAACTTTTATACATAAACATACTCCAATGAGATGGGTATTATGATTCCCATTTTCCAGATGAGGAAACTGGGATCAGGAGGTCAGGGAGGTAAAGGGACTTCCCAGGGTCACTCAGCTAATAAGCACAAGAGCTCAGATCTGAACCCCAAGCTCCAAAGCCTTGGCTGTTTCCACTGAAACACACTGTCCTCAGTGACCTTGGAAAAGCCCACCTATCAAAGATGTTGTGAAAGGCACATCCAAATGAGTGCATCTGGGTCTTTTTCAGCTCTGAGGTTTGTAAGGTGTGCTTCTCCTGTCTCAGTTTACTAATCTGTGAACCCAGGGAGGGGGCGGGGGTGTGGAAATCTGGCTTTTCAAGTCCTCTGATTCTAAATTGTCTCCTGCCTCTCTGACGCCTGCTCCAGTTCATTTACTCTTCCAAAATATGTCGTCCTGGCTCCCTCAGTCTCTCCTTTGTACCCTTACAATCCGCCACTATCCTCTGCAACGGGGCTTTCTGATTTTCTATGCCCCTTTCTTCAAATATGCTGACATAGTCCATTTATAGAAGTGCACACCAGGAAAAAAGGGCTCCCTTATGTAAGGCAGAGTCTGTGCAAGTCCTTCATGGACCCCTGGTACAAAGGCCTGTCGAATGAGACCAACACTTTCATTCATTCATTCACCACCAAATATCTAGGGCTCCTACCAGGCACTATAAGGGGATGCAGAGATGCATAAACACAACTCCTGCCCTTGAAGAGTTTATAACGATGTGGAGGGAGGTGTGGGGATGAGAGAACACAGAAATATCTCAGATACCAGGCAGGCAGGCAGGCAGACAGACAGACATGTGTTTCTTTTATGAGGTGCTCTGAAACATATGCTTGGAGAAATCAAAGGAAGCTTCCCAGAGGAGGTGGCATTGGAATTGAGCCATGTAGGACTAGTAGCATGGGGTTAAATCTGCCATTTGGCATTCCTGGCAACTGCTCAGCATCTGGATGAATCCCTTAGAGGGGGCTTTACTCTCTAAGCCACAGCCCACCTCCCATGAAGAGGCTACAATTTCCAGATACTTTCAGCCTCCACTGCATCTAGGACTTGAGCACATGACTCAGAATTCACCAATCAGATTCACCCACCCCAGATTCTGGGAAGGAAGCTGGAATTAGGCAGAATCCACTTGGGGACCAAAGTGGTAACAGGTGGGGCAGTTACATCCTGATTTCATCACTAGTAGAAATCGTTCTAACACTGCTGCTCAGAGCCCAGTGTCATTTGGTGTCAAAAGTGTGAAATGCCTTCTTGGTGTCTGGCTGCAGCTACAACAATAGCTCCGTCAGCCAGTTCTGTGATGTGATTTGGAGTGCTGCTCTCAACTTCACAGACTTTCAGCCCAGATACCGTGCCCTCCTGGATATTCTGAGTAATATCACTACTGAATTCTGTTACTGCTTCAATTATCAGAATTGGTCTCTGTTGCTTGTGACTAACACACCTGACTAAGAACAGAAAGTGGAAACAAATGGAAGGCAGCGAGGGCAAAGCTCATGAAGGGAAATGGAGGAAGTTCATTGAGAGGGAGAGGAGAGATTGAAGACAAGACAAAAAAGGCAGGCGAGGAATTTGCTGTTCATTTTGAAGGAGGACCTACGTTATCTAGTAGGCAGTGTCGAATCGGGAACAACCACAGGAAAAGAACTCATATTTCTGAACACATACTCTGCAGCTTCAAAACTTTATGCAGAACATCAATGAATGATGATAACAATTCCTGCCTCCTGGTGGTAGTGAGGCTTCAGAAACCATTACGCAAATTGCTTAACAAAATAGGTGCTCGATAAATTATAACTGCTGTTTTGATGTCTAATTCCAGCAACATCTGGAGGGAGGCTTGTTATCCCCATTTGATAGATGTGGAGTTTGAGGCTCAGGGAAGCTAAGAAACTTGACTCTGATCATGCAGTAACCAAGTGTTGGAACACACATCTGCCTGACTCCTAAGTCCTTGCTCTCTCTGCCACAGCACGCCACCTTTCTGCCCCAACCCTTCCCACCCACCCTCAGGATGCTAGGACTTCCCTATTCACACTCTGATACCCTGTCTTGTGGCCAGTGGTACCACTCTTCTCACCCTTCCCCTCTCCTCCTAAGTCACAGTTCATTATTGATTTAATTAGTTACAGTTCATGATTGATGTAATTTATTCTCCTAGAGGGTCCCCACATACCCCCATTTCTGACTCCACTGATCTGAAATTCCTTTTCATTCTTTCTAACCCCTTCCAGCTCCCCCGCTCCCCAGCAAATGCTTCCTCTTGCTTCATCTTGAATATTTCATATCTGCCTTTCTAGGTAGTTTTGTAACATTTTTCTCCTTTCCTTCTTCCCCCACCTTACGCTATTCTGTTTTTAAAAAATTCCATCTATTCAGACCACATGAGTGAGACAGCCTAGTGTATTTGGAGAAGCAAGGATTGGGGAGAGACAGGCTTGGCTGAGATATCATCTCTGCTATTTACCTATTGGGTCAAATCACTCAATAATGCCCCTATTAGACCTCATTTTCTTATTTGTGAAAGGAGGAAAGTAATACCCATTTCTCAGGATCATTATGGGAATTTAATGAGATCACATATGTGAAAATGCCTAGCCCATAATGGGTTCTATTAACATTATAAGTAAATCCAAACATCTTCTGGTATCTCACTCCCTGTTTTCCTCTCCAGCCCCATTTGACAAGATCTTCAGCACCATCACTCTGTTCTGGCCAGATACACGTCTTTTTTGTTCCTGGAATGTTTCAAGCTCTTGTGTCCCCAGTGTTTTCCCAAAGGCTCTTCCTTCTGCCTGGAGGGATCTCCCTCCAGACTTCACCTTGCTACCTTTCATTTACATGTAAGTCTTAGTGCATAAAGCACTTTCTTTAAGATGACTAAGCCCCCAGTTCAAGCTAGCTCCTCTCTGACTTCCGTGTTATTTCCTTTCACATCTCCTCGTATATATTTTAATTGCACTCATTACATATTTTAATAATTGTCCATTTATTAGTGTATTTCCTTGATGCGTCTTCCCCTCTAGACTGGGAACTCAAAGAGATCAAAGGCCATGTATGTCCTGCTTACCACCCTGTTTGTACAAGCTAGCTCTGTGTCTGACATAGGGTAGAGACACAAAATCAGTATTTTGTTAATGAATCATCACGCCTTTCTTGACTTTTAAGTCTGAGACAGGTATTGTATTAGGCACTAGCCATAATTCTGCAGTGAAGAAAAGAGACCCATCCTTTTGGTTTTCCACAATGAGTACATTATCCTCCCTCTGTCTATCTGTCTGTCCCTCCTTCCCTCCTTTTATTCCTTCCTCCTTTCCTTCTTTCCCTCCTTCCTTCTTTTCTTCCTTCCCAGATTTCCATGATTCAAGTGATTTTTTTAAAAAGTCTTTCTTCTTTAAGCTTCAAAATGATGTCTAGAACACAAACTCCACTTCAGGAGAAGAGCTTGTTATCTCTTGCTCCATCTCTACTCTATCTAAGCTCAATCCTCCATCAGTCCTCTTTGTACCCACACCTGTCCACCGTTTGTTTTCTCTTGCTTCAATCATGGCCCTCTCTGTAATTCACCTTGTTCTTTTAATCCTGCCTCGCTCCCTGCAGCACTTTGAATCCATTTATCACCCAGCATATTGTTTCCTTTTCTTCCCTTCAGCCACCTCCCCACAGACACTCTCCTTTTAGGTCTGCCAACCTCAGCATCTTAAACCATGCAGAGCCCAACTCCTTCCGTTGGTACAGGAGCAATTACAAGATGAAGGTCAATCTTGAAGCTTTTCCTTTTACTGTTGATGTCTCCAAATTAGATCACTGTAAACATTTCTATTACTGCTGTTTCTTTGACTCAGACCTCTCTTTGACGTAAGCTCAAATTCATTTCTCGATCACTTACTAGTTGGCTAATTTTAGTGATTCACTACCTCTCTGAGCCTTATCTTTCTTGTAAGTTGGGTGATGGGAAAGTTGGATGAGCCAGCAGGTATAAGTGGAAGCACTGAGTACTCTCTGGCACATAGTAGGTCCTCAGTAACGCTAGCTTGTTTCCAACCCCAAATGTCTATTTATTTGGTCCTTCTGTGACCTTTCTGTCTCTTTGCTTTCCTCCCTCCATTTCTCATCTCCCTTTCCAGAACATTTCCACTATATCTCATTTAGAGCAAACTTTTACCATTGTCTCTAACTTCTCCTTCATGAAAAATGAAAGAGTATTTTAATCACCGTTGTCTTTCTTCATTTCTACTTGCATCCGTTTAACTGATTTCTGCTTCAACCCAGGACTTATCTGACTCTTTTCCCTTAACAGTTCTCAAATTTATTATTTTTTTTCTCCAGCTCATACCTTTCATTACCTCCCACATTCCCTGTCCCCGGTCCTCTAAATCAACCCCTTCTTGTTCCATGATTTACACAGTCATTTCAAATCCTTCTTACACCATCTAGTTAAAACCCTCGCAAAACTCCTTGAAAGACTCTCTTTCCTCATTCATCCTGTTGCATTTTCTTTTTCAAGTTCGCTCATCTTTAATTCATCCCCATCATTCATTTGCTTGTGCCCAAATCTCTGTACCTCTTTGCCTACTTAATCATTTCACCTATTCGTGTTTCCTTCTTCGTTACTCTTGTCATCTTTCATCCTTAGCTCATAGCAATAGGTGATATTCCTCTGGATCTTTTTTCCTTCCAAATCTTACTACTGGTGTATTTTTCAGGACCCTCTGTCTGCGTTCCATTGGCTCTTCCTGTCTGGAATATTTTTCTCTTTGGAACCCTGCTTTAGTTTAAAAAAAAAAAAAAAAAAAAAAAGCCTTGCAGTATCCTCTTTATATTTATTCAAGCTGAACTTCTAACCTGGTACATTAGAATGTATTTTACTAATGAAAAGTGTAAGCTTTATTCTCTGCTAGCGAGTACTAGGTTGTCTTCCTTTCTGCAGCACATTATTTGTACTATTACATTTTGAACTGGTGAAGGTGATGCAGCATAGAGTGACTATTTCTACAACATTTTCTGGGTGTGTACTATGAGTGAGGCACAAAACATATTTTCTTATTTAATTCTCACAACCACCTGTGAGGTTGCAATTGTTAATCTCAGCTTTACATAGAAACAATTGGGAACACATAGAAAATGTGCTGCCTGTAATATACTAGGCAATTTACATCTAATGAAGTCCTTCTAACTTCTTTGGGTTGAAATTCCGAAAGTAAGCCCTGTAGGCAGAGGGCAAGGAGAGACCAAAGAAAGAGACAGACCCCTCCAGATTGCCAGGTGGCAGTGCTAATAAGATGAAAGCAATTTACATGCAAGGCCTGTCTTGGATGCTGCAAGACAGGTAGATCTTTGCACCTGTCTGCCAGAATTCTGAAATTCTGTATGGAGGCCTTAACGGGGTTCAGTCACATACACCATCCAGATGGTCTCAACAACACACTGCTCTCTCAAGACTGTTCCTGACATGGTTCCAGGAACAATGGATGGAATGTACATTTCGAAGACCCCGGAGAGGGTAATGAACCCAGGTCAAGCCTGCAGGTCAACTGGCAGTCACGTCCTCTCTGTGACCTCCTCCAACAAGACAGTATAGCTTAAGGGTTAAGAGTTTCCATACTTTTGTAACAGGGATGATAATAACCACTTTGCAAGAGTGTTATTTGACATTTGTCTTCCCTGTTAAATTATAGTTACCACAAGGGCAGAAATCCTGTCAATTTTGTTCTCTGCTGCCTGGCATGTGTTAGGTCATCAATGATAATTTGTTGAATGAATGAATGAATGAATGTTAAAAGAACAATCTCTTGCATAAGATGACACTGGTTTTGAATTTCAGCTCTGCCATTTAATACCCATGTGACCTTGAACACAGTAGGGAGACAGCAGACATCTTTCAGTCTATATCTTTAAGTTTGTTGACGCATGCTGTTGTGTGCATATAGTTTTTTTTAAATTTTTAAGTAATCTTATTTAGCAACCCTTAGAGTCAGGCAAACCAGGGTTCAAATCCCAGCTCTCCCAGTTGCCAGTTTTGATGCCTTGGGCAAGTTAATTATCTCTTCAAGCATCACTTCTTCATCTATTAAATGAGAATAATGCAGTCTCTCTATTATACTCAAGGACAAGTGCTAGTTTGGTTGATGATCTGGGGTGAAACCCCAAGACTGCCTGTTTTCAAGTCCCCTGCACATTTTATTACACCAGGGATCTCACTGCCCTGAACTCCCAACTCCATGGCCTCCTTTCACTATTTCTCCCACTATCTCAAGGAACTTTATGTAAACATAACTCCAAGGGCCTCCGCTTGGATGTATCTCAGGAATACGGAGGACATCCCCGACTCCTGACCCACTTACCAAGCTATATTTGATGACTATTGTATGAGAATCTGCAGACTCAGCAAGGCTGAGGCTCTGCAGGCTCCCTAAGTCTCCTGAAAGTCCAGCTGCATTCCATCTCATTTAGAGAGGCTTTCAGCGAAATTTATTGAAAGTCCCTCATCTCAGCTCTAGGCACTATATATAATATACATGTTTTTTTTTTTTTTTTTTTTTACTGAGACTCTGGTCTATGGAGGGAAAAAGAAAAAAAAAAATATTTAAACTCAAAAGAGCCCTTCCTTCCTTCCTCCCTCCCTCCCTTTGTCCCTCCTCCCTCCCTTTCTTCCTCTTATCTCTCATGCATGGAGGACTATGCAATACTGTGCTCCAGGAATGTGGATACAGTGATGATCAAAACTAAAATGGTCCCTGCACTCCCAGAGCTAAAGGGGAGCAGAATATGCCACTCCAGAATATGCCACCTTGGCATACTGATTGCTTTGAATTCAAGTTACTTGAGAAACAGCCGGTGCAGGAACTCTGATCCTCCTTTGTACCCTGAAAGTAGGAAATACATCTTCCATGTGAAAAGTACCCTCTCTGTACCAGGAGGTAGAGAGACATCCTTATCACCAGAGACAGAGAATTCAGGGCAGAGAAGGCTGTATAAACAAACTTGTTACTTCTTCACTAATTAGCTGCCCCAAGCCCAAACTCCTTTGTTTTGTCAATTCTTTAGAAATTTATTGTTTCTTTGTCTAAAAGATATAGAAGCTGCCTGCTTTGGTCACTTCTTGGAGTCTCAGACTTTTATGAGCTTCCATACATATGAAATTAAATTAGTTTTTCCTTTTTTTTTTTTTTTTGGTCTTATGTCAACTTAATTATTAGACCAGACAAACAAACTAGAAAGGAAGAAGGGAAAGGTTTTCCTCCCCTACAGAGCTTACAGTCTAGTCAAGAGACAGACAAAAACAAATAATCGAAAATGAATATATGGGAGGAGAAAATGGGGAGATGCTATTCAACAAACTGGTATACAGTTTCAGTTTTGCAAGATGATCAAGTTCTAGTGATCTGCTGTATAACACTGTGCAATACTATATTGTATAGTTAACGATACTATACTGTATTCATAAACAATTATGAAGAAGGTAGATCTCATGTTAACTCTTGTTACAATAAAAAAGAGAATATATGATTTTAAATGTTCTGTGATAGAAAAGAACATAGTTCTATGAAGTGGAATGATGAGAGATGTATTGATTTATATTTGAGGACCAGGTGATGCATCTCTGAAAACATGGCAGTTAATTAGAAACAAGGAAGAATGAATAGCATTGTTATGGGAAGGGAAGTGAGGGGGGAAAGCCAGGCAGAGGGAGCAGCAGGGCCAAATGCTATGAGAGATAACTTGGCAAGTTCTAGGAGGCAAACATTTGAGGTCAGTGTGGCTAGGCAGTTGAGAGGGAAGACAAGAAAAGGATAAAATGAGTCTCAGAAAGTTAGTATGGCTTAAATTGTTCAGGTCTATGTAGGCCATGGCAAGGAGTCTGGGTTTAATTCTAATTTAAATGGAAAGCCATGGGCAATTTTAGGTAAGAAGATGGCATAGTCATAGACATTTTTTAAAATACTTCTTTGGCTTTAGGTAGAGATGGATTTGAATAGTACAAGACAGAACAGCAGGAGTCTAGCACGGAGTCCATCACAGCTGCCCAGGTGTAAACCTGTCTAGGACGCAGACTTTTCCATTCCAATATCCCCCCACCATGAAGTCCTATAGCTTTCACACACTGATAGTGGGTACTCATTATCTCCATTGAAAACTGGTTCTCTCTTTGGTTGGTTCTGACCAATAGAATGTACCGATTCATCTTTTCCTTGTTTAATCTACCACTATGGATTCAAATTGTATAAATTTGAGAAGCTATGTGGGGCAAGTTGCATAAAAATTCTCCAAGTATTTGAAGGCATCTACCTCCTTCTCCCTTTCAAGAAATGACTGTCCCTGTCAGCTACCTCCACTATTCTCTGTATGGGTATGAAAATAAAAACAATAAAAATTAACAATAACTTTCATTTACAGTGACTGCTTCCATATTCATCACCATAAGTTTGACTTCCATAACCTTGTGAGGCAGCAAGACAAGAGTTTTTAGCCTCAATTTATAAGTGGTGAGAATAAAATTCAAAGATGTGACTTACCAAGTTTGGACAAATAAGTGGAAGAATTAGGTCCTGAATCAAGGTCCTCAACTCCAAGTGCAAGCTTCTTTTCACCCTAGAGTGAGAGGCAGCATAGATGTAGAATAAGCTCAATTGTTCTGGTATCAGATTGATTGTCTGTGTTCGAATCCTGACTCTGATACTTGCTGTGTGACCTTGGAAAACTTATTTAACCTCTCTGAACTTTGGTTTCTTTATCTGAGAACAACAAAAGTAACGACCTCATGGAGTTGGATGACATTAAATGAGCTAATAGATTAAAAGCATGAAACAATGAAAGTGTCTAGCCTACATTAATAATCAATAAACATAATCAATAGATGTTAGTTATTATAGTATCTTAGACCATCTTGGTCTAAAGCAATAGTGGTAAAATAAAAGTTGCTTTGGGTGTAATATAAGGTATCTGGGTTTAGAATATTGACTCTGCCATAGAGTCATGGATAAGGTATATAATCAGTGAGCTGGTTCTTCATCTATAAAGTGGACATAAGCATACCTGGCTTACAAAATTGTTGTGAAAAGTAAATTCTGTAACTAATAAGAGAAATCACCTAGCACCAAGAACTATGTACTCAATAAATGTTAATTTCCCTCATCTTTGCTTTGATTTAACATCATTCCCCCAAGGAAGGCTTCCCTGATGCCACAGGCTGAGTTAGACACCCTCCTTTCTTTGCTTCTAGCACCTTGCATCAACCTGGAGCAGAGAAGAGAATATGCTGCATTAAAAGTATCCGCTCCTCCGGCTGGGCCCGTGAGCCGTGGCAGCTGAGCCTGCACGTCCGGAGCCTGTGCTCCGCAACTGGAGAGGCCACAACAGTGAGAGGCCCACGTACCGCAAAAAAAAAAAAAAAAAAAAAAAGTATCTGCTCCTCTGTCTCCACATTTAACCTGGAGCTGTTTGATGTACCAGGTACTGTTCTAAGCATTTTACAAATAACAATGTATTTAATCTTTCTATAAACCTAGGAAGGTGTACTATCATTCTCTGTGTATCAAGGAACTGAGGCAAGAGGGGGTTTGAATTATGCATCCCAGTTTGCACGGCCGGCACAGATGGGGTACTCACTGCTTCCTTCTACTTGTTGAGGTCTCAGTGGAGATGTCATCCCCAGAGAGAGGACTTTCACGACTCCCTACTCCACAAGTACCACCCATTCACCATCATTTCTATGTCGATATTTTCTCCACCACAGCTGATTCATGGATTGATTGATGGATTGCCTCCGTCACTCAAATATAAACTTTACTAGGAAAGGGATTTTGCCTCTCTCATCCACTGCTGTGTATCCAGCCCTTAGGAGACACACTGACACACAGGAGGTGCTCAATAAGTATTTGATGGAAAATTAACAATTGCATGCATTTATTAATTATGGAATTTATTTTGTAACTTAAAAACAATGGCTAGGTCAATCTGTACTTTTTACGTTCTTGTGAAAGTTAGTGGCATTTTAAACGAAGTTGGGTTGGGGAACGAGGAAGACTGCACAGAGATAGGACTCCCTTTGGCCCTGCACTGGGTCTTCTGGACTCTCAGTAGCATGGCTTCTGTCTGAACAGCTGGCCAATAGCTGGTTCTCACCCTCTTCTTGGAAGGCAGGAGGGGTTTCTCTTCAAGGTGACAGGATGGGAAAGCAGAGGAAGCTGCACGGGGAGAGATATACTGCAGTAGTGGCATTAAGGCTGGGGTTTGAGATGCCCACTAAGATTCACTGGGAAAAAATAATACTTGAAAAAGTGTAATGTCTAGTATTTATCACCTCGGTCTATTGGTAGCTCATTCTCCCTGACATCTGTGGAGATTCTTAGGAACTAATATATTGTCTAACACCTACCTTGACAATGAGCCATGCACTTTGTTGTTAGCTTTAATTCTCACCTGTTATTCTCTAATTAATTTTTGCTGCTCTAAGTCTTATGTAACCCATTAGCATGATATTCAAGTTCTTAAACAACCTTTCTGATCTACTGTCTTGCTATTTTTTCTTCCTGTAATCTCTGCCCTCATCAAAATAGATGTCCTTACTATTCCCTGCACACACTCCAAATTCCCTGTTACCTCTGTCTAGATTATTTTTCCCTCACTAGTACTCTGCATGCACAGATAGCATCCATCCTTCAGGGCCATTTCTGATTCTCATCATATCCTTTATGAGTAATATTTTTTTTCCTTTGTATGTCCTTATTCCTTGTATAACTTATTTATAACATTTAATATTTTCTATCACATATACTATTTGCATTTAATGCTGTGATGCTTTAGATTATTGTCCAATAAATAGTCATTCCCTTCTTCCTCTGTGAGTAGAGAGTCTTCCCCAGACCTTGTTGATGTTGACCTTGGCCATGTGACTTGCACTGGCTAGTGAGGTACTGGAAGTCATGATATGAGCCAAGGCTTTTGTAGTGATGCTGTCTCTTTGTGCTTCTGCCATTGTCATGAGAGTAATATGCCCTGTCTAGCTCACTGGTCCATGTAGGGTGACAGATATGATAGAAGATCTGTACGTAAGCCATAGTTTGGAGACAAGCCTAGCCAAGCCAACCCAAGTCAGCAGACCCCCCCAGCCAACCTTCAGATATCTGAGTGAAAATAAATTGTTGCCATTTTAAGCCACTGAGTTTTAGATTAGTTTTATTACGCAGCGTTATTGTGCCAATCACTGACTGATACAAAGTTTTAACTCCTTTCCTATACTCTGAATTGCTTGAAGCTAGGGACAGTTTGATTCATCTTTTTTCACTCATGCAAAATTCCAAAACACAATCCTAATACATATTTTTTGAACAGATAAATGGATTAATAAATGATTAAAGAACTCTAGAGAGAAATTCAAGATTCAAGAATCAGTAACACTAATGTACTCATTAGTTCAACAAGAATTAATTGAATACTTATTTTGTGTCAGGCATTGTACTAGAGGAACAGTATTCAGTGCTAAAAAAGCCAGACTTGGAGTCTTGATGCTCCTTGGTGGCTTGGGAAGGCTCGAGAATCAGGAATTCATAATGCAGTCAACGTGCAAACCCTGATTATCCTTGAATTGCATGCGAGGGCAGAAAAATAATCAGAGAAGTGATAATGGATAGAAAAGAGCAGAAGATCCCTCTCTCACTGCTGATTCCCATTATCTCAGGTTAAGAGCAAATCCCCAGACAGATGGGAGGAATTTGCATCCATTTGAGAAAATGAGTCGTAGAAGCTGACCCAAGGGTAAAATTGAAATCTATAGGGACAGGTACTGGTGGGTCATTTTCTGATTGCTGAGTGACACCTCTATCCCTTTCCCCTATTGTGGAGAGGCTTTGGGCATGCCGAGCCTAAATGCCATCATTCCCTGTAAATCAAAAACCTGGATCCATGACGTCTAGATTTGACAGTGTGACCTCAATGCCCTTTTCCGAGAGCTTTTCCTGATTATTAAGCATTTCTGTCACACTCTCCTGCCTACCCCCCCTACTCACCCCAAAGGTGTGGCTAAAGTAGCTTATTGCTGATGACTTCCATTTTGCAACACAAGGAACTCTAGGAATGAGGATTAGAGCGCTAAAATGCCTGCATCATGGAAGGCATCAACAGAACCAAGCGTTAAGTCCAGCTTCCTTGCCTTGGACACCAGCCACTGGGGAGCAAAATTCATCCTGCACGTGCTTTAATATCACCTAAGGCTTTTTGTTTGTGTCTATGTTTTTGACAGCAGGTGGCTAGTACAGATGGACTGTGAGAGAGAAAAGGCAACTTTTGCATGGCTTGGAGAATGACACGCCAAAAGAAATGCATGGCTATTTCCAAAACTGGCATCTCTTAGCCTGAAAGAATAAGTTGGATTTTTTTACTACCTTCAATAAATGCCACCTTGATATGCTAGCAGGCCTTAATGGGGACAGCAGCCGTAAGAAAATAAATGTTTTGGTCAAGTAGACAAATATCAACAGAGATCTACTTTCTAATCACTGTGCAATTTAAATATGATGATGCACTACGACATTTAGTACACTATTTAGTGTATGACAGCAACAACAAAAATAATAATAGTATCATTGATTGAGTCCCTATAGTATACCAGGCAGTATGCTAAATGCTGTGAAGGTCTCATCTCAGCTAACCCTTCCAACAATTCTAAGAGTTAGGAAGTGTAAGCATCGCCGTCTGTCATATGAAGAAACTAAAGCTAAGAAATGTGAAATTCCTTGTCCAGAGTCACACACCTAATAAGTGAAGAGGCCAGGATTGGATCTCAGGCATCTTACTCTAGAGCTCCTGGTTATAAACACTACTTCACATCCCCTTTCATCATCAAGATCAGACATACAATGAATGGAAGCTAACATCATCATCATTTTATTATGATCATAATTATTAGGTACCATAACAAGAAAAGTCACTGCATGAGAGTATTTTCTGGAATGTTTCTACTGAAAGAAATGGTTGATTGAAAAGTAAGGATGCAAGTTTAAGTGTGGTCTTCAGGGCCAAACCATAGGAGACAAGTAAAAAGGAAGGGAAAGGTCGAATCCAAAATACCTGGTTCTCACTTCACCATGTGGTAGCCTAGGCAAGGTACTCCCTGAATCATTTGAAAAATGAAATGCAGTAGATTATATCATGGTCCTAATTCTTCACCTCTCTCAGTGTCTGTAACCTTTGCCAGGTGTCTTTACTCTTACTAAAGAGCCAGAGTCTATTTCTGCACTATTTGAATCAGGGCATGTCCATGTGACTTGTTTTGACCAATAGAATGAGGCAGAAGTGAATGGTGGGTCAGTTCCCAGCCCTGTGTGTTTTTGCTTTCTGTCTTATGCTTCTGCAGTCGCTAGAAGCACATGCCTGGGCCAGCCTACTGGTCTCAGAAGGAAGACGGCAAACACGTGGAGCAGAGATTTCCCAGTTAAGGTGCCGCAACAAAGTTCAGCTTAGAGCTGAATCCCTGCTGCCTCACAGATGCATTGATGAGCCTAGCCCATAGAGCCAACCTCCAACCAACCCACTGGCATGTAAGCTATAATCATAAATAATGGTTTTAAGCCACTAAATTTTGGGGTGGTTTATTAAGCAGTAACAGGTAACCAGTACAAAGAATGTTCATATATACTTTTGTCCAGTGTCTGACACATAGCTCCTGTTGAATAAAAAATATTTCCCTTTCCTACCTCTTTAATCAATCAGAAAAGTTTTAGTTCCTGCCAGTGAAAGTCCCAAAATTATGTTAAGATCCTCAGTCACACAGGTGGAGGAAGGAAACTCAAGGATACCTTGTATCAATGCTTCCACTTTGGCTCCTTGCTCAGGTTGGGAAGTGAAGCAAGAGACAGCATGTGACCGACCCTCTTGTACCAGGAGCTTGCAGCTCCACCATCAGCACACACGATGGCCTGACAGCCTCAGAGCAAGTTTTCTAGAGTAATTATTTCCATTGCCACAATTGGTTATTTCTGTTTCAAAGTCAGTTCCCCTCTTCACTCCTGATTTTTTATTTCTGTAAAAAATGACAGTGAGTAACACACCACTGTAAAGCAATTATACTCCAATAAAGATGTTTAAAAAAAAAATGACAGTGAGTGTCTGATTTAGCTCTTGGAAGAAGACAGGGTGTTTAGGGAAGGATGGAAGCATGGAAGAAAAAGGCAAGGGAGGAAAGAAACAAAATGCCTCACCCCAAATGGGTTTTACAAATGTAAAGCGCTAATGAAATTCGAAATAACGATAAATTATGCTTCCAAGGCTGAAGCCTCACGTTTCTCACCATGAATA
Organism: Pseudorca crassidens; assembly: GCF_039906515.1. NCBI lineage: Eukaryota > Metazoa > Chordata > Mammalia > Artiodactyla > Delphinidae > Pseudorca > Pseudorca crassidens. The sequence continues at coordinate 17,013,054 of NC_090302.1, read as the reverse complement.
TTCATCTTCCATGTTATCTTTCGAGGGAATAAAAATTGGGTGAAACAGCAATGCACATGTTGGTTGTTTTTTTTTTTTTTTTTTTTTTTTAACTTTTCTTATTCTATTTTTGTCTGGACCAAGGCAGGCCCCTGACTTGATATTGTCTGTACTGTAATATTCTCTGTAGCTGTGATGTGTGTCTCACTGGATGTCCACATGCAGACGTCTTAAGTGGAAGATGCTTAAAATGTCAATAAAATGTTAAGTTGAGAAGAAGTGGGGGGAGAAAGCTGAAGCTACTCTCTTTGCGGCTGCTAAATGGTCACAGGTAGCATAGGATTGTGACTTTGGGCTTGGCAACGTGGAATCCAATGCATCTTTCATCAACTGGCATGGAAGAGTAGGAGGCTATTAATAAGCTACCAATAGAGGGTTGCGGGCTTCCCTGGTGGCGCAGTGGTTGAGAGTCCGCCTGCCGATGCCGGGAACACGGGTACATACCCCGGTCCGGGAAGATCCCACATGCCGCGGAGCGGCTGGGCCCGTTAGCCATGGCTGCTGAGCCTGCACATCCGGAGCCTATGCTCAGCAATGGGAGAGGCCACAACAGTGAGAGGCCCACGTACCGCAAAAAAAAAAAAAAATAGAGGGTTGCAACTTGCTGTCGGAAGAGGTCTGCAATTGGCTCCCAAGCTCAGAGGAGCATCTGTACAGCAACAGGCATACAATGAACTGTACATGTAGACATAATGTTATTAGTCTGCTCAGGCTACCATAGCAAAATACCACAGGCTGGGGGGATTAAACAACAGAAATGTATTTTCTCACAGTTCTGGAGACTGGAAGTCCAAGATAAAAGAGCAGCTGGATTGGTGTCTGGTGAGATCTCTGTCCTTGGGTTGCAGATGGCTACTTTCTCTGTATCCTTGATGTGTGCCTGTGGCCAGGGGTGGAGAGAGCGAGAGAGCAAGAGAGCTCTTCCTCTTCTTATAAGGCTACCAATCCTATTGAATTAGGGTCCCACACTCATGACCTCATTTAACCTTAATTATATCTTAAAGGCCTTATTTCCAAATACCATCACATTGGGGGGTAGGGCTTCAATATGTAAATTTGGGGGAGACACAATTTAGTCCATAGCATACAGTATGGTCAACCTTCTCTGTGAAGGTGGCATGGTTCCCACTGTCCCTAAGGAGGAAAAAATGGCTCATCTTATCGAGCTCTGATGTAATCATTGGCCTGTATTTCACAGCCGAGAGTCAGAATGTCAGCATTGATGACCCCAAACCTGAGGGGTTGGGGGCAGGGGAATTTGGGGCAGAGAAAGCAGAAGAGTGAGACAGGAATCACATGCTTTAGCAAATCCCAAAGGAACAAGGAGACCCAGGAGCTGTGAGCCAGAGACCTTCTTTTACCAGGGCTCTGGGAAGCAGCCAGGTTTGCCTAAGCCAGAGGGCTTCCTTTCCCAGGGCTCTGAGAAGCAGCCAGGTTTGTCTAAGTCAGTGATCTGGGATCCCCAGAGACTCCTGGAGAAGGGCCTCGGGGAATTGCTGAATACTGATGTGCCCTGGGGCCAGGAGGTACCTGGGTCAGTAGGCTGACAGTGTGGGAGTGGGAGAGAGAGCATGATAAGATGGTAAATGTTGACACATTAAGACGTCCCCCAAAATAGCTCTCCTGTCACCTACAATTTTTTTTTTTTTTTTTTTTTTTTTTGCGGTACGCGGGCCTCTCACTGTTGTGGCCTCTCCCACTGTGCAGCACAGGCTCCGGACGCACAGGCTCAGCGGCCATGGCTCATGGGCCCAGCTGCTCCGCGGCACGTGGGTCTTCCCGGACCGGGGCACAAACCCGTGTCCCCTGCATCGGCAGGCGGACTCTCAATCACCGCGCCACCAGGGAAGCCCCGTCACTCACAATTTGGCTTACAAACCTTCAGCAGCTTTTTGGTACCTTCATAATAATAGTCTTAAGTTGGCGTTTGTGGCTCTGTGTGCTGTTTTTCAACTAACTCTTCCAGCTTTTTGAGATGACTGGCAGAGAGAACATTTAGGGCTTGTTTATTTGAAATGGCTACTGTTCTGAGCCTTCTATACATATAAACTCACTTAATTCTGACAACTTGAGAAGACAGGACTTACTACCCTCATTCATTTTACAGATGAAGAAACAGGGTCCATGGAAGTTTAGTGGATCGGCCAAGGTCACATAGCTAGTAAACAGCAGAGCTAGAATTCAAAGCCAAGACATCTAACTCCAGAGCCCACGCTCACAAATACTACACAACACGCTTGCTTCATGCACTTCATGTGACAGAATCTCTGGCCTTCTGCCAAACATGGCCTATATTTTTTCTGTTCCTGTGGTATTCAACATCATCCCATTCTCTGCAGATCCCAACTCCCATGAATATTCAAGACCAGATTCTAGGGGTGTCTCCTCCATGAAAATGTTCATGGTCCCTCCCGCTGTGACCGGCATCTCCCAATTCATCTCCCACTGAGCATTTCATCTTCTCTGTGGTGATTACCATTTGGGGACTGAGAAGAAAATTTATATGACTGTAGTGTAGCGTGGCACATAATCATCAGATATGGATACATCAAAGCTCTCCTACAGGCTGTAAGCCTCACACAAGCACGGGGTAGCCATGTCAGCATGCCTCGCAATCCCTAGAACAGTGCTCTGCACTTAGTAGTTAGAGCAGCTAGGATTAGGTTCAGTGGAAAGTAACAAAAAATCAAAAACAGTGAATTTAACGATAGAAGTCTATTTATCTCTCTTATAAAACAAGTCTGGAAATAGACAGTACGGACCTGTTTTAGCATTTCTTTGGCCATAAGGTACCCAGGTTGCTTCTATATATTTGCTTCTTAATCCCCAAGGTGTGGCTCTGATCTTCCTGGTCCAAAACAGCTGCTTGAGTTCCAGCCATCACATGCATGATCTAAATAGTAGGAGAGAGTAAGAGTCATGGAAGTGCAACACAACACTTCTGCTTATATCTCATGACCAGATTTTGTTACACAGTTACTCCTAACTGCAAAGGAGCTGGGGATGTCTTTTTAGCCATTTAGTTGGAGTTATGACCTTCCAGGTAAAAATGAGTATTATGTTATTAAGGAAGAAGGGATAAGTAGGTGTTGGAAGCAACCAGCAACCTCATCATTATAGGTCCTCAGTAAATATTCAATTCAACAACTATTTCTTGAAACCTACTCTGTGCCAGTCACTGTGTGAAACACTAAGGATACAGAATTCAAAGAGAAAGCCCACCATCAGACCCACCATATTCTAAGCATGGCTGGCCCACTTGTTATATTTTGGACAAATTACTTAACATCTCCAAAACTTAGTTTCTTCAATCTGTAAATGAAATAATATTACTCTTTCACAGAATTTGTGGGAAAGGTGATATAGCACACTGTAGGTGCTCAACAAATGTTAGCTTTTTAAATTGAAAGCCAAAAGGATGCAACCATTACCACATTGCACACCCTCTTCCCTTCTTCCTTCTGCCACCAGGAAGAGCCCTCCAGCTTTGACACAAGTCAATTTTGGATGAAGCTGAGATTGAATTTGATTCTTCTTCCCTGAGTTGACATAAAGGGGTTTGAACCTTAATTACTAGTCATTGCCCTTCACACACAAAAAATTGTAACCTGCTCAGCCCATCAAAGCATGCCCTTTGAGATGCTGAACTAGACAGTGAACAGAAAGTATCTAACAAAAGGCATCTTTTCTTCCAGAGATAAAAGCAACTTGAAATGCTTATAAGTCCTGTGCCCTTGTTAATTAATCAGGATTCGCATTAAAAGCTTAAACATCTTTGATGCAGGAAGCTCAGAGAGCCGGAACCTTTTTCCTGTTCTGTAGAGGGGAGATGGGTGGACAGGGCAGCCCAAAGAGGTGTGTGTGGGGAGGGGGCGGAAGACTAGATGACCTGTTGCCTACCAGGACAGATGTAACAGGCAGGGAGGAGACTGGTTCCAAAGTGAGAAGACCACCACATTTGTGCAGTTCCTACCCATTCATTAAAGAGAAACGCAGGGCTCTGAGCTACTAGTGCTTCTGACACAGCTTTCTTCCCAACGTTCATTCGTTCAGGAGGAGTTTATAGTAGGAACTTCTGTTCGTTCTTGCAGCATATGATTAGTGGGCTTCTACTATTATACCTGCCAGCTTGGGGACAGAGTTGTGCAAAAGACACAGTCTCTACCTTTGGAAGAGTCTGGCACAGTGGTTCTCCAATGAGGGTACTTTTGTTCCCAGGGGACCTTTGGGACACCCTTGGTTGTCCTAACCATGGGGGCAGAGGGTGGGGAGGGGAGAGAGCCCAGCATCTAGTTGGTAGAGGCCAGGCACGTTGCTCGGCATCCTCCCGTGCATGGAACAGCCCCACAGCAGAGTTACCCGGTCCAAATGATCCAGAGTGCCAAGGCTGAGACAGTGGGAGAGCAGACATTCCAACACTCAATTTCAATAAAGCATAGTAAGTGCCACGCTCTAGCAGGAGCAAGTAAGCTAGTGTCAGGGAAAGCCTCCGTGCAGAAGTAGTTTATAAGCTGAGACTCTGGAGATGACCACGAGTGAAGGGGTCGGACGGGGCAAGCAGAGGGAACTGCATGTGTGAGAGCTCAAAGGCAGGAGAGCTCGGAGCCACTGAGGACATGAATGGTCAGTGAAACTGGAGGGGAGAGTGAGAAGGGGAAAGGCGCAGAGGTGGGGCTGGCAGGCTAACAGGGGCTGGGACTTGTGAGCCGTGCTTAGTGATAGAGTTTTGTCTGAAGATGAATGCAGAATCGCTGAAGGCTTTTAAACCAAAAAGCGACACAATAGAAATTTGTTATAGGAAAACATGTTGCTCGGCACTGTCCCACGTACTTGAGAGGAAATACAAGATCATCTGTGCCTTGGCAGTCTAATAGGCAAAATAAAATAAAGTCAGAGAGCTGTGATACAATTACGTGTAAAAGAAGACTTGAGACAGATTGGTTTCCATTTACAAGGCCGGGGGAAATCAGTCCTGGCTTAGTCAGTGTGGGCTGCTATAACAGAATACCATAGACTGGGGGATTTAAACAACAAGACTTATTTCTCACAGTTCTGGAGGCTGGAGATCCAAGATCAGGATGCTGGAAGACTCCATGTCTGGTGAGAGCTCTCTTCTCAGTTTGCAGATGGCTGCCTTCACCAGTGTCTTCACGGGGTGGAAAGAGGTCAGCTGTGGTCTCTTATCCCCTTATAAGGGCACCGATGTCCTCATGGGGTCTCCACCCAGAAGATATTATACAAACCCAATCACGCTGGGAGGTGCTTAATGGTCTGTGGGGGAGGGATTGGAGCTGAAGTTGGTGGAGATTAACGTCAGGTGTGAAGGTGCAAAACCTAAGGGGGGGCTGGAAATAACGACACAGAGAAGTTGGCTTTTGCTCACCACTCACCTTTGTCCAGACTAAACATCTTTCAGTCGCTTAAATGCGACAGGTTCTCTCTTGTCTCCTGGATGTGCTACTTGGAATATTCTGCCTTCTCTTCCTCCCCAACTTCCTTTCATCTGATTAACACCCTCTCAGCCCTCAGGTCTCAGGTTGGACATCACCTTCTCTGGAAGTTTCTCCACAGACTCCTCAGTCTGGAGATTGGAATTGTTTGTCTATCGCTCCATTAGATGATAACCTCCATGAGGGCGAGCACATGAATTGTGGCCCATTGCTGTGTTCCATGACTTAGCACAAGCCTAGCAAATACCAGGCTCGTGCTACCTATTTATTGACTTGGCTTGAGTTGGAAGCCAGGAGCATCCAAACAGGGTGGAATCTAATCTGAGGAATGGTTCAGGGTCAGAGTTTTAGAAGCAGGGCTGCAAACTCAGAGCAGGCTGGGCACCCTATTTATTTGAGTCAGTTGAATACTGTGAGGGTTGGCATGCGTGCTTAAAATTCAGGGCTACCCCAATAAAGCGCACCAACTACACAGATCTGGGAGAAATTAATTGTTTCAGGGAGAGAGAGGAGCCCTGGGAAGCAGTGTGGGTACAGTGGTATTTCTGCCTGGCCTTGAGGGACAGACAGGCTTGGGGCTGCCAATGCACAGCTCTGTTCTCTCTCTGCCTTGGCACCTGTTGATCTTCCAAATTCTCTGCACACCGCTGTCTCTGTCAGAGCACAGGTGCGGCTTAATGTGCGGAGTGTCACCTAGGTTACATCCCACGGAGGACACCTGTTATGTGCTGTTACGGGCTGGGATCTCCAGGCGCATGCATTCAAAGCACAAAACACCTATAGCATATTCCGCAGGGTGCCCCTTATGTATTCATGATCATGAATAGTGTATGTGTACGTGGATCCATAAAAACTTGAGTTTCACTCAGAGGCTTAACTTTTCAAAGAACTTCCACAACTCGAACCTTGTTTCCTTTGCACAGCAATAATATGAGGCAGGTGAGGAACACATGGTTGTGCTCACATAGCAGATGTTGCTCACATTGCAAATGACTTGTCCAAGGCCACACAGCAATCCTTATGCAACTAAGGATGGGACTCAAGGTGTCATAATTGCCAATTAATCAAACCCTTCCAATCCAGTGTCGGTAAGCTCTCTACTTAAGATATTTTTATCACAAAAAACATATTTGTGTTAACGACAACTGCCAGTAACTCAACCTGCTGTGCAATGTTTAATAAAGTCTTAAAATATGATCTTTTGATAGGTGAATGATTTTTAATTGTTATATCTTCCTGCTTGACCAAAGAAATCAATTTCTTCAATTATAAAAATTGGGTCCTTGTGCTTTACTAATATGTGTAATGGTGAATGCTAGAAACAAATGAGTAACAAATGAGTAATTGCTAGAAACAAATGAGTAATGCTAGAAACAAATGAGTAACGTGAACTTATATTCATCTAAAGTTAAAAGCATTTGGTTACATACCTAGCTTATAATGAAATCAACAAAATTAAATCACTAAGGATCAAACTCCTTCAGGGAAACTGTTTCTTCTCTGAATTTAAACACTAGGCCAAGTAACCAGAAGGTTAATGTTTAGGTAATTAGCTAACGGCAAAGCATACATACATACGCAACTATAAGACACCAACTAATGACACTGCTATGTGGAGTCCTTATAACATTTTCAACTCAAACTTGGAGCAAATGCATTTTCTTTGCTCCCTTACCCAGAACCCTCCCACCCAGCTTTGTTTTCTGTTTCTTCTTTTCTTCCACCCATTTCCCTCTAAGACTATTTCCTCTCTGTGAAGGTTTTCATAATAAAGCCAGCGATACTGCACGCTCCTGATTCTGAAGAAGTAGTACAGCTGTGTTGAATTAGTATAGCTAAGAAGAAAGTATAGCCGTGAAATTCATTTCTGTGGTCTGATGTCTTTCTGCATCATGTGTTTTCAAGCATTCGTATAAAGAAGTGCCTTTTGAGGGCGTTCATGTTGTCTTTATCTTTCACTCTCACTGCTTCATGCGTACTCGCGCGCACGCACACACGCACATGCTTGCAGAGACAGAGGCTGTCCCTATGCAAACTTTGCCAAAAGTGTTCTCCCACAGATAAATCACTTCCTCCCCAAGGAAGCAAATACCTGTGCCACATAGCTGGAGTGGGTGGGGGGACTCTGCATCCTGAAATACCCTGTCTGTCAACTGTCAATCGTTTAGCACCACAGTGAGGAGAGCCTCTCTGATCGCTGAGCAGTCAGGAGAGCTGCTCACACTGGACTACCAGCACCAAGGCCCTTTCCTCAAGGTGACTCCCGAGACCAGCTCCGGGATGGTCTGAAGGACCCTGTGTCAGGAGACAGCTATGATTACTTGTGGTACCCTCCAGGATTACTTCTGTGATTGGCCCAAAGAGCAAAGCCTGCATGTGCTTCCCAGAGCTAATGTCAAAACTAAGCGGAAGCCTCGGGACAGATGAATTAGGGCTTGGAGATCCCATGGTGGGCATCCTCCCACCGTACTCAAGAGGAAAAGAATCCCACACAACATACTGATAGGCTGCAAATATATGAACGCTGATATTTGCTTCCCCTATTACACAAAGGAAGAAAACACATAAATGGGTTAATTAGCTCCTATGCAGCATTTAATTAGAGCATCTTTGTTCACTCTGCTTTAGCCAGAATCTCAATTATCTATCCCTATTTCCAGGATTTTTGAGCACAGACGTACATTTTCACTAGGGGCTCCCCATCTGAAGCCTGGGGTCTCAGCGATCTTCCATGTGGCAGTGGCAGCCAATTTCAACATGAAATTTTGATTACTTTCAACTTATTCCATTATCACAGGGAACAATGGCTCCTTTCAACCCTCAAAAGGCATTTTTTCCTTTTTTTTTTTTTTTTTTGCAGTACGCGGGCCTCTCACTGTTGTGGCCTCTCCTGTTGTGGAGCACAGGCTCAGGACGCGCAGGCTCAGCGGCCATGGCTCACGGGCCCAGCCGCTCCACGGCATGCGGGATCCTCCCAGACCGGGGCACAAACCCATGTCCCCTGCAATGGCAGGTGGACTCTCCACCACTGCGCCACCAGGGAAGCCGCCAAAAGGCTTTTTTTTCACACTGTATGTGTATAATTATAAATAGGCTTTTTGGAAGTCCAGATTGGCGTCAGGGCTGGAAACTTGGTGACTTTTCTTCCCATAGGATGAAGCAATGATAAGTGACCTTGATTATGTAAAAAACTCATTCAATCCTCACAATTCTCTAAGGTAGGTATTATTATTTTTTTTATCAGCATTTGTCAGATAGAGAAACTGAGTCACAGAGAGGTTAAGGGATTTGTCCAGAGACTTGATGGCAGGTGGCCTGGATCCTGGGTCTAAACTCTCAGTCATCGTGCTTCTATGTTTCTCAACAATACCGTAGTCTTTGCTGCATGAACACCAATATCAATTCTATAGGAATCATAAATTGACACAGATCATTCTTTTTATAAGAATGATATTAGTTAGAACTATTTTGATTCTGAATAGAAAAAATCAGACTCATACTTAACATATGCAAAAGGAGAAATTTATTATAAGGGGGGAGGGGATGTCTCTTGAGGAAGCCAAGGTCAGGAATGCAGCTGGACATCAGAAACAATGGGAACCAGGAACTGAAACAGCATTAGGACGCTCTCCTTGTCTCTTTTCCTTATTTCTTTCTATTATCACCTACACCTGCTTTCTTCTTCATTCTGTCTGTCTGCAGAGTTACATCTTCAAATCCCTGCTCCTTACAGAGGAGAAGCACATGTCCACAGATTCTGAGCTTTATTTTTGACACACTTGGACCCAAAGAGAGACTAGTCCAATATTTGCTCCTAATATGTCCATAAAGCCCAATATGAAAGTGATGATTATTATCGTTGTCACGGAGGCCCTTGTGGTGGATAACTCTACTGATTTCTGTGTCTGGTGCTTGGACCAGCTCCTTTGCCCTACCTCCTCATGTGCCTGAAGTAGGAGCAGCTGCCTTTTAAAGCAAAAGCATTACAAGGGTCCCCAGTCCTTACTGGGCCAGTAAGGAGCTTCCTTGGACCTTTTCAAATCTGTAACTGTCTTCCAGAATTTGATACCTGAAACAGCATCAAGAAGTAGGAAAAGTGGTTATTACTATTCTTTTTCTTTCTTTTTTTTTTTTTTTTTAACAGATGAGGACTCAGGTTCAGAGAGATGACAATACTTATCCAATTTTGCATTGCTGTCAAGTGGTAAAGTCCTTTCTCAACGACTTTTTGTACAATGAAAGCAAAATTCGAAATTCAGCTTTTAGGGCTTCCCTGGTGGCGCAGTGGTTGAGAGTCCGCCTGCCGATGCAGGGGACACGGGTTCGTGCCCCGGTCCGGGAAGATCCCCCATGCTGCGGAGCGGCTGGGCCCGTGAGCCATGGCCGCTGAGCCTGCGCATCCGGAGCCTGTGCTCCGCAATGGGAAAGGCCACAGCAGTGAGAGGCCCGCGTACCGCAAAAAAAAAAAAAAAAAAAAAAAAAAAAAAAAAAAAAATTCAGCTTTTAGTCCTGGTGTACTCTGCATTGGAGAATCCAAAGGCAGTGCACCTGATTTGAAGATTAGGAGCCAGGTCTCCCAACTTCCGGTCTTGCCACAGAATATGTCTCTGCACTCATAAGGGCTTTGAAGCACACATTATTGTGACAGCGCAAGGTTCAGAATTTAACCTTTTTCCTAGAACCATTTCTTTTTTGGCACAGAGCACATACAATTTTCTTTTATTATTTTCTATTTAGCTCTTTGTTTTTTCTGCCAACTCTGGATTCTGAGAAAGTGGCCAACGTTGCAGATGTCAAAGCTATTGACTGTTCAGATTTCCCACACGGAAGTGATGCGTTTCCTTGCCTTGTCCCCTACCTTCTTTTAAGAGCATTTAAAGAGCATCTCCACTCAGCAGCCTATGAATCAGCGTCATCAATTAATACATATGGGCACCCACTCCTCAGAGCTTCACACTGAGCTAGGCATGGCTCTCTGCGGGGGCTCACGCAACGCCATTTTCAAGGAAATTAGAACAGATCTCTTGGGTGAGCGGTGTCCTACAAATCATGAATATGTAGTTAACCAGCTGTACAGCATCTCTCACTCTATGGCACAAAGAGTTGGTTTTAATTCAGAATTTAAAGCAAAAAATATTCAGGTTGTAGCTAAAAGAGAGCTCCTTGGTCACCCAGGGGGAAACAACGGTATGAGCCATTCAATGAAGATATTGCATCTCTGTCCCTGGAAACCTGTTCTAGTGCTGGCTCTTGTGGTAGCCAGCATCCAAGGTGGTCCCCAGTGATTCTTACCACCTGGTATTCACGTCATTGCATGGTCTTCTCCGACCATGAATAGGGCTGACCTGTGTAACCAATAAGATACTATAGAAACGGCAGTGTGCACTTCTGAGGTTAGGTCATAAAAGACATTGCAGCTTCCTCATAGTCTTTCTTCAATTGCTTACACAGGGGAAAGACAGCTGTCATATCATGAAGAGCGTCAAGAAGCTCACGAAAAGGCCCCTATGGGAAGGAACTGAGGCCTGCTGGACAAAGCCTGCATCAACTTTCAGGCATGTGAGTGAGCCCCCTTGGATGTGCATTCTCCAGCCCTGGTCAAGCCTTCAGGTGACTGTAGCCCTAGCTGACATCTTGACTGCAACCACAAGAGGGATTTTTAGATAAAACCTCAGCTAAGCTGCTACCAAATTCCTGACCCACAGAAACTGAGATAAAAAAAATATTTACTATTATTTTAAGTCACAGAATTCTAGGGTAATTTGTTATGCAGCAATAGATGACTAATGCAGGTTGAAAATTCTGCTCTGTCCATATCCCATTTTAGAGAAGCTACCTTTATATAACGCTTAATGAATGAGCACAGCTGAGCTGAATCAGCTCAGTAAGGTGGGTGCTGCTTTTGAAAAAGGAATAGAGAGCTGGGGGTTTTGTCAGCCACCAGGAGCCAGGGACAAGCAGAAAGCAGAGGATGCTATGACTGAGGAGGAAGGACAAGAAGCAAGAGAGAAGCAGAGAAGAGAAACAAAATAAAACAAAAATGAGAAAGTAGCTTCGGATCCTAGAGGCTTCTTAGTCCCTCTTCTCGGGGTACTTGAAGCCAATTCTGAATTTCCAGGTCTCCATGACGTTTCAGATCCTTTGATTTCAACCAATATAAGGTGCACTTCAAAGGGTCCTGAGGCAAAAGTACCATCAAAAGTTATCAGAGGATCACTTTTCCAGATGTTGGGATATTTACCTAGAGGAAAGGGCTCCGGACTTGAGCTCTTAAGAGGCAGCGTTTCGTGGAAGAAAGAACATGCTTTCCTTGTCATCTCTTTATTTTACAGGCAAATAAATGGCTTAGAGAAAGTGATTTTGACACAGTCCTATTGTGATTTAAAGAGATAATGCAATCTCTCTAGTATCAAATAGAGACATAACTAAGAAAATGATATCTTCTGTTCACTCATTTCTACAAAGCCCAGGTTCAAGAACAGAAGAGATCTACACAGCACTGGAACAATGATCTCTCCCCTCTGAATCCCATGACTTGCCATGATGAATAGCTGGACAGGCAGGAGTGATGTCACACCCCTGCATTGCTTATTGTGGTGGACTCTGTCTCAGGGAAAGAACACTTCCCTGTGGGGCTCTGCATTGGCTTGGATATTAATTTGGCATGGAAACTAAGCCCACTGTGTGCAAAGGAGCTCTGGTGAGGAGCTTTTATTTTCCATAAAACAGTAAATCTAGATACCCAGATTATGGTCCAGCTTCCTCCTCTGGAGAGAACTCACAAAAAGGAATCTCAACTTGTGAAAAGTAGTAAGAGTTCCTTTTGCTTTTCATTGCAAGAGGGTTAAAAGATAGTAATATATGCACCTGAGAACATGAGGTTTGTGAGGTACTCAAAGCCAGAGGAAGTCAGATGAGAAAGGATGGGTGCCGCTGAGGAAGTCTGCATGCAGGAGATGGGGTATGAACTGTGCCTTGCACAGGTCAAGAGATGCAAGGCGAACCTGCAGACCAGAGGCAGAAGAATGCAGCTCTTGTGTTAATTTCCAAAGGGAGACTGATAATATTTCCATCATGAATGCTAAATAACGTCTCCTGCAAGGAATGTTTCATGCTTCCATAAACATGTGTGATATTATGGAAGAAATTCTCCACAATGGTGAGGGATTTCTACTTACAGGGAGTTTTTAAGTGAGCTGCAATGAACAGTCTTCAATAAAAGAAGAAATGAAACATCAGAGACACTTACAGTCTTGGAATGTGTAACCATCTTTTTTTGGTCTCTCAAAAGAACATTGCTGCCTTGTTTTTTGCTTCTGCTTCTCAGCCCAGGAGATATAAGATTTTAGGAGCTTGGCTCTGCTGACCTCTCCAACCTCAACTTTGACCATGCCCCCATCCAAATCTATTCCAGATAAACTGAACTATTGCTGTTCTCCATCTCCAAGCATACGCACCTGCTATTCTGTCTGTCTTGAACACTCCCCCAGGCCTGTCTTTACCTGGCTAATTTCTTTCCTTGTTTCAGAGCTCAGCTGAGAGATCAATGCCTCTGAGAAATTGGTCATGTTCCCTTCCACATTCTATCCGCCCCCCAGCAACTCTCCTGTGGGGATCTGTAATGGATCCTTGTCTTGCTTTTTCTGCTACTCAGCAGCTTTGGAACACACACATGTACGCACACACACACCACACACACTCTGGTTGGGCAATGTCCTGCCTTACTCCAATTTGATCGGTTACAGTCCCAGCCTGACCAACTGGGCACACCAAAGTGAAACCTTGAGTAGGAAGTCAGGAACGTGAGGAAGGAGATTTGTACAAACTCTCTTTCCTGCTGAGGCTGATAGTAGAAGCATTTGGGGTTCAGGCCACAGGAAGAGGGAGTTCTGGTGTCCAGCACCCAGGGCCAGTGGGATGTGCTGCCATCTTTGGTCAGAGGCTGGCACATTCCCACACTGTGGTTTGGGTGCTGTGTGGTGGACAAGGCTGGTTCTCTGCAGGCCACCATTAACTCATTCCTTCCCTCAATTCTTTCTCTGCTGAAAGAGTTGTTTTCAGCTGAGAACCCTGAATGAGACAGTACGCCCTCCTCTGTGCCCCTACAGCCCCCGAACTTCCCCTTCACTCCATGTTATAAGTTGTTCTATCTGGCTATCTGTCCTCCTATTTGTCCCGTCCATTTCCTCAGGGTTGGGCCAGTAGACCTTCTTCAGAATGATATCCCAGTTCTTACTGTGACACCTGGTGAAATAAATATTTACTGATTAAATAAGCATACAAATGAAAAAGATTTTTTTCCAAGTGCCTTGTACCATTCTCTGACTTCGGAAGACCCCTGTCAGCTATGCTTTCACCCGGGATGCCTTATTCCCAGAGCACACATCTGTGGACACCAGGGTATCCTGAGAGAGTGGGTTAGAATCCAAATGGGAGTGGACAGTTGCCTGGAATAGCCAGAAATAAAACAGAGGTGCTTGAACCTAAAGAAATAGACAAGTTCATTACCAGGCAAACTCAGTATCAGGGGCTTCCACTGCATTCAAGAGGGGAGTGCAAGTTCATAGGGAATAGGGAAACCAGCGCTGGGAGCAGAGGGCAGAAACAGGAGTGCAGGGTCAGGTGGGAGGGAGAGTGAGAGGGCTCACCTAGTGATGAGTGGGGGTGGGCAGAGGGAAAGCAGCTGTACAATGACCTTGAGGTGGAATGTCTGGGCACATGCCAGGAAAAGGAAGAAAGCTAGAGATGCTGGGGATGGGTTCAGCGGTATTGCCACGGAGAATCCATGTTGCCTGGGAAAGTCTCTTTGGCGTTTGCCTGGAAAGCCACAACTCAATCTTTACAACAACTTGAGCCTAACATCCCTGCCAGAGGAGTTTTTTGGGACCTTGGGCTTGGTTTGGATCATTTATCAGGAACTCAGAGACCCCTGAAGTTTCTATTCAAACATGTATGGCACTAGAGTATAGTTATCTGTTTATATGCTTATTTAATAATAGTAATGACAATAATAGTTACTAATTGCTAAATGCCAGGCACTTTATGTACGTTATTCATCTAATCCTTCCAACAGCTCTATAACTTAGGTACTGTTATTATCCTTAATTTTCAGATGGTAAAAGTAAGGTCCAGGGAGGTAAACTGACTAGCCTCAGGTTGCACAGCCAGTAAGTGGCAGAGAGAAGATGTGACCTCAAGATGTGAATTTCAGAGCCTCTGCCCTTAAACATTAGGTTACAGTGACTTGAGTCTACATCTCAGCTGAGTAAACAAGCATTAGTTTCCTTACCCCTTTTGCAGTTCAAGAAGTCATACGAGGATCTAGGAACAAGGAAAGAAACCTGTCTGGAGGACACAGACACAGGCGGAGCTGGAACTAGATCCCAGATCTTGCAGCTAATCTCAGATGATAATCTTGCTTTGGGAGAACAATTTAGGAAGATAAGTTTGGCCCAAGTGGATGTGGGAGGAGGAAGAGGATACCAGCGACTGACTCTCTAGATGGGCCAAATATAAGTGCTCAGAGAAAATGATTTTTGCACAGCGACTTTGCAAAGGCTGGTAGTTAATGTCTTGTGAGTCCAGACGAGCTGCTGCCATCCAAAAACCAGCAAAGCCTGTACAGTCTTGCTGCTCCACTTAGCTGACATATCCAGACATTAGATGCTTCGAGGGGAAAATGCTTCTGATCTACATTGGCTCCAGTCCCAAAAGGGTGATATTTATGGGCAGGCCCATGGGGGAAGGGTTGAGACTGGCTCCAGGCCCTATTTCAGCTGTCTCTACATGGGGCCCAACCCCCTTTTCTTACTTCCCAGCCGAGAGGTAAAAGACACAAGAAGTATGGAATCTTGAACCTGGTCGTGTCTTCTGGGATCCCCTTAGATGAGGCCCCGGCCGGTCCACACAATTATCTGGGGCATTGTGAAAAAACACACATTGCGAGTGTCACCTAAGACTCTAGAGGCCTGGGTTTTGCACTTTTCAAGAGCACCTTGAGAAATGCTGATGATCAGGTAGCTGGAGGCACCTTTGATCTAATTCAATGGAATGACAGTCACATTTTACAGATTGGGCAGCAGGAAGCACGGGCGGGGAGGAGGAGGGAGCAGAAGACAGAGGTTAAAGCCTGAACTCTGCCATGTGCTTGCTTTGTGGCTCAGGGAGAGTCGCTGGGCCTTCCCAAGTTCCAGTTTTTCATATTTAAAAAAACAGACACAATAAGAGACCCAACAGCACTACTGTAAGATGTAAGTGTAAAGTGCTTAGCTCAGTGCCTGGCGAAGTCAATGTTTGCTCTTATTAATGAGCGGGGGAGCGGCCAAGTAATTACAACCTAGCAGGATAAATAATTCGGATTATTTTCATTGTTGTGGCTGTTTCTTTCCTTTTATAATTTTTTTTGTGAGATTCAAGACTGCTCACCATTCTTTCTTTTGTGCCCTGCTAGAGGAAATCATTTCCTGGACCACAAGCTGATCCCCGGGTACATGTCCATACAGAAGAACTCCCTTGCTGTGACAACGGATCTCATTTTGTTCTTTTCCTCTCCCATCAGGTCAGCCTGCAGACACCTAAGCAGACCCCACGGCCTGACCTGCCACTGAAGTCCCTCTAGTGTGGAGCATCTGAGAGCATAGGCCCATCCCACGGTCCAGGGACACAGCAGCAAAGGCATGGCTAATTCCCAGTTACACTGGCCCAAGGCCTGGCCCCAGGGCATCTCCAGCTCAAACTCCCCCTGGGTCCTGCTCTGGAAAGAGACCAAATGCAGAGAGTCAGCCAGTGTGAGTGTGTGGCCCTGGATGTATTTGCATATCTGCAAACCAATGCAACTATAATGCTAGATGAGAATATAAATATTTTGGGTGCTGAAGGAGAGGAGAGGGGTTCACAGTGTCCAGCATGCAGGAACTAGGATGCCAAGTGGGGACAGAATTATACAAGCTGCTATGAGATGTTCCAGGCCATGTAAGGTGGGATTGTGCCTGGGGGCTGCTGGCACAGATTTTAAGTGTTAAGGCAGTTTAGGGAAACGGGGAGCCTTTGCGAGTCACAGTCATCTGGAAAGGTTCTCCAGGTGTGAGGCATTAGGACATCCTTCAGGAATGTCTCCTCTTACCAGGAAGAAACAATAATTATGATAAAAATGATCACTACAATTTATTAAGCATTCACTCAATTCCAGGACATGTACTAAGTGCTTTACGTGCAACATCTGGTATGTTTCTCACAAAACATGGGGTCGGTGCTATGACTATTATTCCCTCTTTATAGATTACAGGTGATTTGCAAGGTGAACGGCAAGACGAAATGTGAACTCGGACCATCTGATTCCACAGCTGGCACTCTGAATGGCAACCCCTCCCAGCATCTCTGAGTGTGGTTACGACCCAACTGACATGACTAATGCCACTGCCACCACCACCAGAATCATTGCAAGACCTAAAGGTGCTTTCGATAGGCTACCCTTTATGTAGACATTTCACACTTCTCCAAAATGCCTTTTCATGCCTCCTCCCCGTTGCTTCTCAACACCATCCCACAAGGAAGTTGTGATGGGATTATTCCCATTTTGCAGATTAAGACAATGAAGCTCGGAATTTGTTTCTTGCCGTAAGAATACATTTAGTGACAGAGATCATACCAGGACACTTGGCTCCAAACGTAGCCCTTTTCCTTCAGTGTGATGTGGAAGTGTCCCCGGAGTGAAGTGTAATTACACCTTTAGCAAGAGGGTACACTGAAGCACAGAGCGGACCACCTGTTTGCCTGGGTTCCCTCCTTACTCCCCTCTCTGCTTTGGCCGCCCTACTCTGTATGCCTGCTGGAAGGTTCCCTGGTGTCATTTTAGACAGGAGAGCAGCCCTTGGGTAGACCCGCATATCTCAGTTCAGCACTCAGCAGAAAGAGCTCAGATGTCATTAATCACTGTTCTGTTTCCATAAATGCGTCAGCACCCTTACCAGGCAAAGGCAGATACCCCTGGGGAAGAAACTCTAGAAACAGAAGCCAGAGCATGTACCCCAGCGCCAGATGGGAAGGAAGGGGCTGAGGTTGCTGCAGTGTCAGAAGGAGAGTGAGATTTTTATCGCGCCTTTGGGGAAAGAGCTCTGCTTAGAGACCTGTCAGGCAACCAGAACCTCAGCCTCCAGCAACAACTCACCCAGAATTAAATCCTGATGCCCTCTGTTGGTGTTTTCCAGTAATGGTAAAATTTTGGAGATCTAGAGAGGAAGCAAGAATTTGTGGGTCACAGGCATAAACCCCATACTCACACATACACACAAACTCACAGGCACCATGATTTTACTCTCAGAGTCTTCAGAACAGAATCATAGACCATCAGACTTGCAGAAACGTTTTAAACATCTGAGTCTTGCCACTTATTTTTTGCAAATGAAGAGACAGAGGCTGTCAGAGGGAAAGCCATTTTTCCAAGGCAAAATACGTGTCACAATCTTTACACATACCGTCACATCTAATCCTTACTGCAGCCTCACATAGTAGGTATTATTCTCTCCCATTTAGAAGAGGGAAGGAGATAAAGGGAAGTCATGGAATGTTTCCAAAGTTAGCAAAGCTATATACTACTTGGCAGGTGTAGGATGCTAATCCAGGCAGATCTGGCTCCAGAATCCATCCACGATGCCTTTCTAGTTAGATAGAGTTTCAACTTGAACCTGGATCACCTAACCTTTAATTTTGTGACCTTTACACAAATGTGTGCAAAATATACATATTCAGTCTCTCCCCGTCCACACAGAGACACGATGAGCTAATTTTAGGCTCATGCCCTGTATATCACTATGGAACATAATGTTTGTTCCAATAAGTGACATCTTATTTTCCACCCGTGTTTAGAACCAATTGAGAGGTAGGCACAGGAACCAAGAGAAAAATCAGTCTATCACCACTGTTACTGTCGAAGCTCTTAGATGATGTGGCTTTGGGTCTGTTGCCCAGGTGGGCCTACCAACACTTTATCTCTGAATAAGTTAAGCTTACCTGCCCAGTCACTGGTACAGTGGGCAATCTCAGTCCTCCACGCAGAGAGAAAACTGCTCAACTAAGCTTAGCAAATGACAAAGGGCAGCTGAGCACGCACCCTCCCTACAGGCAGGCAGACCTGAAAAAAACGATACAAACAAACAAAGATGCAAATTGAGGAGCTTTACATACCCATTTTGGGGGTAGAACTCACCAATCAGATAAGCCACTTCCCGGGGGCTACAGAAAGACCAAGAATAATGTGTTAATGGAAGTTCCTTTACATGGAAACAAGAGAAGCTGTGTATAAGCCATTCCACTTAATGCTATTATTTCAGGGGTCCACTAAGTGTATAAAATTCTTTGCATTATCTGCAAAGTTTGCAAGTAAGTTAAAGCTTACTGATCTGGAGTCCACAGAATGATTAGACTCCTTAAGAGAACGATTTTCAAGCACTGTGTTATAACTAGCATGTTATGTGCTAGTTACCAATGAATATTTTTCTATTTCCATCAACATGTCCCCATAGGGACTTGAATTAAATTCTAAAACATGCACTTCTGGAGTTTAGACTGGCCTTCCCTTAATGAGTACAAATGACAGCTCTGACTCTATGTAGATGAGTTACATAGTTGACTCACTGTTCGCTGCATCATAGCAGGGAGGACAGTTTTCAATATAAGCCCAACTTTCACCTGCTTGAAATTCTCTGAAAAGCCTCCTCTTGAGTGGTAACTTGTCAGACCCATTTCTTATCCTAAGTTGGAGGAAAATCAATCCCACTATTTGAGAGTTGGACTCAATCTGAAGCAATAGGCTTGTCAAATTTAATTATTTCACACTCCACTCACCAAGCCTTGAAAGTGTCAATTTCACCTGCGGGGTAATGAGACCAGGGAAGAAAAATCTGACCAAGTGTGGGAAAACAATAAGTTATGGTTAACAACAAAAGCAACCTTTGAAAGTTAGAAAAAAAGTTCCCGCAATGAGGAACTAGAAGAGGGTTAGAAGAGAGAGATTTGCAGATTCATTTTCTCCTAATGTTTTTCATAAAAAATTAGAATTCTGGAAAACACGTGCAGAAAGGGTCCTTAGAAATCATCAAATCAAACTTCTTTAGTTTATGGATACAGCGACTAAGGTCTCACTGACATTTAATAATAATAATAATAACAATAACAACCACCGTTATTTATTCAGCATTGAATATTTGTCAGTCACTTTTCCAAGGTCCCCAGCCAGTCAGTGGGAGAAAATAGGCCAGAGGCTAGGTTTTCCAACTGCTACTATTTTTATACTAAATTCTAAAGTGAGGACCACATAGAAAAGCCTGATAAGTTTATATTTTATCCCCTTCAAATCAAAGAATAGCAAAGTTTCAGTGACATCTGTTTACCTCTGGCATAGACCGTAGCATTGAAATCTCCCACAGAATCAGGACTGATAGATGTTTTAAAAAAAGATAAACAGAGAAAATAGAAAGGTCATTAACATGGTACAATGTCTTTGTTCCTGTAAGGCTATGAAATGAATGAAAATATATCCAAACCTTGTTATTTTCAGCAGTTGGGGTGATGGAGGAATGGGGGTTAAGATTCTTAAACTACAAGATTTAAGGTCATGGAAAATGATGATTTGTTCCAAGTTGCTAGATGCAGGGAACAAGAAAGCAAGAGTTAAAGAGAGTTTTTCTACACAAAATAAAGGAATTAACGCATGTGTCTCCATTGCAATCTGCAATTTCCCTAAGTTCATGAGTATAGAAAAGTAGAACAATCTAGTATGTAAGATATCTGATTTAGACAGATATGGTTTTGCCTCTCACCTCTGCTACCTATTCACTGTGTGACTTTGGTAAGTAACTCAACCTCTTCTTTTTAAAAATTGTAGTAACATATATATAAGATTAAATTTGCCATTTTAACCATTTTTAAAATGTACGATTCATTGGCATTGATCACATTCACAGTGTTGTGCAATCATCACCACTATTTATTTCCAAACATTATCACCCCAAACAGAAATTCTCTACCCATTAAATAATAACCCCTCATTCATTCTCCCCTCAGCCCCTGGTAACCTCTAATCTACATACTTTCTGTTTCTATGAGTTTGCCTTATTCCCTTTAAGTGATACAATACTTGTCTTTTTGTGTCTGGTTTGTGCCACTTAGTACTATGTTTTCAAGATTCATCTATCTTGTACCATGTGTCGGCATGTGCTAAAGACTGAATAATATTCCATTGTGTAATATTCCATTGTATGAATTTGCCATATTTTATTTTGTTTATCCATTCATCTGCTGGTGGACATTTGGGTCATTTCCACCTTTTGACTATTGACAATGATACTTGTTGGTTTGAAACCTCAGGAGTTTCCCAGGTGAATTCTGAAACTCACCCCCATACACAGAGGGCAGGGAGAGAGCAGAGAAAGAGGCAGACCCCTCCAGGTTGGTAGGTGGCAGTGCAAGGGAACTTACATACAAGGCTTGTCTTGAGCGGCTGCAAGACAAGTAGATCTCTGCACCTGTCCACCAGACTCTTGAAAGTTTATATAGAGGTTTTAACGGGGTTCAGTCATGTATACCGTACAGATGGTCTCAACATCACGTTGCTCTCTCAAGGCTGCATCCTTGAAAGCAGCACCCACTGTGGGAACTGTGTGCAGAATGCACATTCCGAGGACAGGAGCGGGTAAGGATTGCCTGGGTCCAGCTCCTGGGTCAACTGGCAGTCACATCCTCTTGATTACCTCCTCCAACAATGCTGTGATGAACACTGGTGTACAAGTATCTGTTTGAGTCGTTGTTTTAATTATTTTGGGTATATACTTGGAAAGTGGAACTGTTGGGTCATATGGTAATTCTAAGTTTAGCTTTTTTTTTTTTTTTTTTTCGTGGCTGTGCCACGCAGCTTGTGGGATCTTAGTTCCCTGACCAGGGATCGAACCCGTGCCCCCTGCACTGGAAGCATGGAGTCCTGACTACTGGACCGCCAGGGAATTCCCATAAGTTTAGCTCTTTGAGGAGCCACCACACTGTTTTCCACAGCAGCCGTACTGTTTTACATTCCCATTAGCAATGTAATACAAGGGTTCCAATTTCTCCACGTCCTTGTCACCACTTGCTATTTTCTTTTTTTTTAATTAAACATTTTAAATTACAGTCATTCTAGTAGCTGTGAAGTGGTGTCTCATTGTGGTTTTGATTTGCATTTCCTTAATGAAGTAACTCAATCTCTTGGAAATTCAGGATCACCATTTACAAAATGTTTAAAGTGATGCTTATCTTGTAGGTCTTCTGTGTAGAATAAATAAGGTGGTATTATTTGAAACATAGAAAAATCCAGTAGAGGGTAGATGATGGCACTGATGCTGTTGGAGGTGATGATGCCTTTTTATATCCAGATTGTTCCCTCCTTTTGGAATATCCTCTTTGATCACATTTCCAGGTTTTCAAATTATAGTTGTCCCTCAATATCTGCTGTGGATGCCTAAGTCTCTTATAGAAAATGGCACAGTCTACGCATATAACCTATGCACATCCTCCCATGTACTTTAAATCATCTCTAGATTACTTATAATACCTAATATAATGTAAATACTACATTTTATAATTTTATAATACTAAATTTTATAAACACAATGCAAATGTTACGTGAACAGTTGTCAGTGCAGCAAATTCAAGTTTTGTTTTTCTGGAATTTTCTGGAAATTTTTTCCCCAAATATTTTTGATCTGTAGTTGGTTGAACCTGTTCCATATGGGTACCACATCCTTGGGTATGCCAAGGGTCCACTGTATACCCATCCTCCTGCCTGTTCACGGGAGTAAGAAAATACACACTCAAAGTTAGAGAAGTGGCAAGGATCTAGGGGAATATCAGCCTCCGCTAACATTCATTCTTCCTTATCTTTACTCACCAGAAATAAGAACTTTTTTTCATCCTTTTAACACCTTTCATTTTAAATATTAATTCAATAGGGACATTGTTGAGAAACCTTCACCTCTGTTTTTCTTAGAACATTTTACTTTGTCTCCTAGTTGATATGTAGGATCTAGGTATTTTTACTTTATGTTTAATCAATTAAGGTAAGATATGAGCAAGGACCAGATGGATACCACTTGCAGCAAGATGGTGGGCATATTGCAGAAATTCTGGTAGGTGTTTTAAATCACAAGGTGCCAAGAGTCAAAAGGAGAAGAAAACTTTCTGGACAAGACGTTTGAGTACAAACATCTCTGAATTGGAGGCAGTGGTTTCTTATGGTCTTGCTTCTCTGCCTCTTCTGAGCATTCCCTCACAGCTTAAATTAATTAATGAGAAAATCAGTTATAATATATTTGAATCATGTAGACCAGCACCTATCACATGTTAGAAGATGAGAAGTATTAGCTCTTATTATTATGATTGTGGAGTTCACCTTGTGTTGTTATGGTGTTGGAGCTACTGAAATGAGGGAAGATTACAAAGGATGCAATGGGGAAATCATTCTTTAATAATCAATAGAGTGGGATCATATTTTGAATTACTAACATGTTTTTGCCTCACATTACCTTACATACTGTGGCCATCCCCTGGAACCATACGTAGGGGCATTCCATTTTCACACCCTCAGGGAAGCATTGTTCCAGCAGAGTAGGCAACAAAAAAATCAATTCTTAGCCTTTGAATTTGGAATCGATAACTTTGACAATAGTTCAAAAGGAACGGATTTTGAATTTCAGGATTCTGGACATTAAAAATAAATGGCCCTGGGGCTTCCCTGGTGGTGCAGTGGTTGAGAATCCGCCTGCCAGTGCAGGAAACACCGGTTTGAGCCCTGATTCGGGAAGATCCCACATGCCGCGGAGCAACTAAGCCTGTGTGCCACAACTACTGAAGCCCGTGCGCCTAGAGCCTGTGCTCCTCAACAAGAGAAGCCACCGCAATGAGGAGCCTGCACACCGCAACAAAGAGTAGCCTCGTTCGCCGCAACTAGAGAAAGCCCACGCACAGCAACAAAGACGCAACACAGCCAAAAATAAAGAAATACTTTTATTAAAAAAAAAAAACGGCCCAAGATTTGCATGATGGATAAGTGCTGAATTTGTTCCTGCCATGATGCCAGAGGCCACCATTGGGTAAAGACAATCACCTACAATTCTGTAAAGACTAGCTTCGGCCAAAGGTAAAAGGTTAAATCTTTATCATGGTCACACTTTCATGGGCAACTTGTATCACCTTTTGGTTGGAGAACTTATTGATCACTTTTTTTTTTTTTTTTTTTTTTTTTGGCTGTACTGCGAGGCTTGTGCGATCTTAGTTCCCCAGCCAGGGATTGAACCTGGGCCCCCCTGCAGTGGAAGCATGGAGTCCTAACCACTAGACCGCCAGGGAATTCCTGATCACTTTTGAGATTAAGTGGTCTCACCTGCCCCAAATTTCCTAGCAGTTCGTTTGAACATTCCTTAGAGTACTTGATCATTTCATATATTTTACTATATTAATTTGCACACATAACTTTCCTTTCTTACTCTTTAGGACCCTGGAAAATAGGAACTGCAGCTTATAAGTGTTATTATAGTACATATAAAATGTCATGGTGCAGATGAATCACTTGGAGATTGCAGATCTCCACCTACAGAGATTCTGATTCAGTCAATCTCCCATGGCACCTGGGAATCTATCTTATAAGCAATTATCCCAGGTGATCCTATTGTTAAGTCTAAAGACCACATGTACAAAAACATTTCTCTGTTACACTGAAAACTGTGTCTTGCCCACAAAATGTATTCAGTAAATGAGTGCTAGATTAATGCAAGAGTAGACTAAGGGGTTAGCAGTTTCAAGAATTGGTATTTTTGTTGAGTTTTTATATCTGAAGAGACTCGTAGTGTGAGTGAAAAATGTTGCCTGCCATATCAATAAACAAAGGATTTACAGCCGTCAAGTTACTATCGCCACCCCCTGTGGAGAGTAACAGACTGCCCTTCGCCAAGCCCTCAGCCACTGAGGCCACCCGCAATGGTGTGCCCTGAGGGACTCAGGATGGGAGAGCACAGGATACTGGCCCTAGGCAGCTAAGGTGCATATCAAAGGAATGATTTCGATGAGCCCAGGCTCTTGCATCTTCCCATACAAAGAAAAGTGCTGAGTTCATTAACTAGAGATACCTGGTTTTCTTTATTCAACAGACTACCTGGTCTTTGTTGCAAAAACCCCTATATATCCTGGTTCCTCCCTTATCTCTTTGGAGCAATCTCTCAGAGCTCGCTGAGGGGCTGTGTCCCGGGCTTAAGTCCTCAGTTTTTTCTGCCAAATAAAATATAATTCTCAAAAACATAATTCTCAACTTTTCGGTTGTGCATTTTTTTTTCATTCGACATTAGTAATGAGTTGGAAGGGAAATAAAATGTGCTTAACTGAATGCCTCCCAATCAATCAAATTCCTTGAGGGCCAGGAGCTTCTTTACCATAATCCTGCCAGGCCATCTACCCAAGAGGAAACTGAGGCTCAGAGAGTCAATCTCTTGCTCAAAGTCAAGGAGCTAGAAAGTAGCATAACCAGGCTTCACATCCTGGTTGGTATTATTTTTAAATTCATGCTCTTTTCATTCCTCCAAGCCTCCCGGGTTACAAAGCTCAGACACCAAGGTCCAGAAACAACCTCTCTCAGTGGTACTGAGAAAGGCATTTAACCTCTGTGTGCCTTAATTTACCATCAGCAAAATAAGGGCAAAGATACTTAATTAAATAGGGTGTATTATAGACTTAATCAGTGGAGGTGTGGGATGGGAGGTGAAAATGTAAAAGCAGCATCTAATCATGCCATCATTATTATGAACAATAATAACATTATCAACGTTGGGTTCGTAATTTAATCCTTGAAGCACTGACCCACCAGCTCTGATTATTATTATTGATAATTATAAGGGTAAGATAGGAGGTTAATGAGGGTTCTTTGTGGCTTCAAATCTTTACTGGGTAGGAAGAGAGGAAAATTTATTCTTTTCTTTATACCAAATGTAACAGAATTTGGATTTGTTGTCTATTTTTGTGTTTCTTTCTCTCTTAAAATTCCCTGAGGCCCACTTAGAATAATAGAGTAAATGAATCAGTCTATAAAAATGCATTTTAAAGCCCACAGTGGTGGTGGCTACAACACGTGGTAGCTGAGACAGTGGCTCATCAGGGAAGTGTTCAACCCCAAACTTGCCTATTTTTTGAAATTCAGAGGGAAGTGCTCGAGAGGAATATAACCCCCTATAAATGTGAGCCTAGGAGCTAGGAAAACTCAGCGAGAGCTCTGGTTTGGTGATTAACCCATGTGTGAGTTTAGCTAAACTGAAATACCTCCATGATCTGATCTACAGAACAGGGGTGACAGCCTTTGTTCAGCTTGCAAGGCTATTTCGAGGATCAAATGATGTGATGTATATGAAAGTCCTGTTGGCCATTAGCTCAGTTTGCAAAGATGTTCAGAAAGAGAAAGACTTTGAATCCTAGATACACACACAAATTGCATGCTTTATTAATAGATTCATTAGTCAGTTATAAAGTCAGAGGAATGATCTGGGTCTCATGTTTGGAACTTGCTGCTCCAAAGTGATGTCTATATTGCCTGGCCACCCAACGCAGACACCGTCATCCCAGGCCATGGTTATCTGCCTGGGAAGGTGTGAGGTGCTCAGCAGATGCCCCTCCTCAGTGCAGCAGAGACTCGGGCACCTTGGTGACTTGCTTACAGAAAATTGGTGATTGAATACATTTCTTGAATATACTTTGACCAGAGAAGTGACCCCACTTTCACCTTTTCATTAATTCTAAACTCAGCATCCATACAATATAATGCCAAACAGCATTTTGGAAAATTAGGAGAAATTGTTCCATTATTAGAAGCTCGTAGAGTAAATGCAGAACTGGCCGCAATTCTTAATCTTCTCCTATATCCATACCCTTTGCAATACAACTTGGCTGCCTCTTCCGTCAAGTGGTAAAGTCTGGTTCCCTGTCCCTTGAATGTGGCCTTCTGACTGACGCTGGCTAAGAGAATATAATGGAAGTGACAGTGCAGTCATTCTAAATCGAGGCCTAATGAGGTGTTTTGCTCACTTTCCTTTGGAACCCTATCATTGGCTACGTCAAGAGCCCGGGCTAACCTTTTGGGGGACCAAATTACTTATGGAGAGGGCCCAGCTGAGGCCATCTATGATTAATTTACAGTCAGCAGAGTTGATTGACACACAGCTGCTGGCAGATTCACAAATAAGACAAGCTAAGACAAGAACCACTCTGTTGATACACATACTCAAGAGAAATAACAATGTGTGTTTTAGGCCATTAAGTTTGGTATGATTTGTTACGCAGCAGTTGATAACTCATATAAATATTACAATGGAGACCTTCAAGTATAACATTTCTTTTTTGTAACTTTATGAAAAAAGAAAGTAAAGGGAAAGAAATATTAATCTAGCGTGAGTTTACCATTAACCAGATTTGTCCAATCTCTAATTGTAGTTTTTGAAATTTTTAAATTGTGATGAAATATGTAACTAGTTTTACTGTTCATAGTAGAAAAGATCTTGACTACCTATAGAGGTGAGTGTAAGAGGTCATGCAATGACCTCTTTATTTCATGGATTCATTTTAAAACAAAAATAAAACACTTTTATTGAGTACCTGCTCTGTGTCATAAGCGTTGTTGACATTTATGTTGTCATAAATGTCAAACATAAGGCATGTTTGACATTTCATCTTTAGCAAATTATCCTTTGGAAATCTGCTTTTAAATAGTCCCAGAAGTTAGACCATTTTAAGCTGGTCTCAGTGACAAATATAGATGGAATTCACTGTATGTTTTCAATTGACTCTTTTTCCCTCACCTATGATCAATTTTCTCATCTGAAAAGCAGAAGATTGGGACCAAGCTCTCTTCCATCTCTCTATTAATTGACATGAGAAACTTTCCTCATTTTCATTCCCAGTTGGTACATGACTGATACAGTAACTTAAGAGATACCAATGACTTAGCTCAAAGCCTTAGTGAAAATAATGGTGAAAATCTTGGACATTGGATTTCAGCTCCAGCATATAAAGAGCTTGGGACTAATCACTTCAATCTTAAAAACAAGAAAAAGCTGGAAAAACGGAAAGCCAAAGGCTGTTCTTGGACCCTTTAGAGAACTGATGCTGCCTTTATGAAATCTGGAGAGACAGTCCTATCCAGAAAGACACAGCTAGACTCCCTCCAAAAGCTTCTGGAGCCATACACTGGTAAGAACACTGTAACAGTAATTTTGAGAGTTGCTTGTGGCTGAGTATTAAGCAAAAATGCCTGGGGACCTCAGTCTCAGGGTACTCCCCTACATTTTTTTATGAGCTTTACCTTCAGGAACACCACCAGATTCTCATTTTGAAGATGTGAGAAAACCCCTGTGTCTCTGGCAGGTGAATGGGAAAGGATAAGTAATATTTATGAAATACTCCCAGAACCTCTTCATGACAAATGCGTGCACTCCAGGTGAGAGCCCTATTCCAGTTGAGGAAAGAGGAAGGACATTTCTATTACTCCTTCTAGCATTCCTGTTTCACCTAAGGGGAGAAGGAAGAGGAGCACAGTCCATAGCATTTGGGATTCAATGACATTGATTGAGAATGCTTCATCCTGGGAAAGGAATAGGAAGCAGGTATAAAAAAAAAGAGAAATAAAGTTATAGCATTGAGGAGACAACTGTGAAGGGCAGAGCCCAAAGACACAGCCTCAGTGAAACACTCAGTGAAACACTGAGTTTTTGTTTTTGTTTTTCTTAAATTTAATTTTATTTATTTTTTATACAGCAGGTTCTTATTAGTTATCCATTTTATACATATTAGTGTATATATGTCAATCCCAATCTCCCAATTCATCACACCACCACCAACCCCCTGCCACTTTCCCCCAATGGTGTCCATATGTTAGTTCTCTACCATCTGTGTCTCTATTTTTGCCCTGCAAACTGGTCCATCTGTACCATTTTCTAGACTCCACATATATGCATTAATATATAATATTTGTTTTTCTGTCTTACTTCACTCTGTATGACAGTCTCTAGAAACATCCACATCTCTACAAATGACCCAATTTCGTTCATTTTTTTTTTTTAGCGGTACGCGGGCCTCTCACTGTTGTGGCCTCTCCCGTGGCGGAGCAAGGCTCCGGATGCACAGGCTCAGCGGCCATGGCTCATGGTCCCAGCTGCTCCGCAGCATGTGGGATTCTCCCGGACCGGGGCACGAACCTGTGTCCCCTGCATCGGCAGGCGGACTCCCAACCACTGCGCCACCAGGGAAGCCCAATTTCGTTCATTTTTATGGCTAAGTAACATTGCATTGTATGTATATACTACATCTTCTTTATCCGTTTGTCTGTCAATGGGCATTTAGGTTGCTTCCATGAGCTGGCTATTGTAAATAGTGCTGCAATGAACATTGGGGTGCATGTGTCTTTTTGAATTATGGTTTTCTCTGGGTATATATCCAGTAGTGGGATTCCTGGGTCATATGGTAATTCTATTTTTAGTTTTTTTTAAGGAACCTCCATACTGTTCTCCATAGTGGCTGTATCAATTTACATTCACACCAACAGTGCAAGAGGGTTCCCTTTTCTCCACACCCTCACCAGCATTTGTTGTTTGTAGATTTTCTGATGGTGCCCATTCTAATTGGTGTGAGGTGATACCTCATTGTAGTTTTGATTTTCATTTCTCTAATAATTAGTGATATTGACCAGCTTTTCATGTGCTTCTTGGCATTCTGTATGTCTTCTTTGGAGAAATGTCTATTTAGGTCTTCTGTCCATTTTCTGATTGGGTTGTTTGTTTTTTTTAATAGTGAGCTACATGAGCTGTTTATATATTTTGGAGATTAATCTTTGTCCATTGATTCATTTGCAAATATTTTCTCCCTTTCTGAGGGTTGTCTTTTCTTCTTGTTTGTAGTTTCCTTTGCTTTGCAAAAGCTGTTAAGTTTCATTAGTTCTCATTTGTTTATTTTTGTTTTCAGTTCCATTACTCTAGGAGATGGATCAAAAAAGATCTTGCTGTGATTTATGTCAAACACTATTCTTCCTATGTTTTCCTCTAAGAGTTTTATAGTGTCCAGTCTTACATTTAGGTCTCTAAAACCATGTTATTTTTGTGTATGGTGTTAGGGAGTGTTCTAATTTCGTTCTTTTACATGTAGCTGTCCAGTTTTCCCAGCACCACTTATTGAAGAGACTGTCTTTTCTCCATTGTATATCCTTGCCTCCTTTGTCATAGATTAGTTGACCATGGGTGCGTGGGTTTATCTCTCGGCTTTCTGTCCTGCTCCATTGATCTGTATTTCTGTTTTTGTGCCAGTACCATACATATTGTCCTGATTACCGTAGCTTTGTAGTATAGTCTGAAGTCAGGGAGTCTGATTCCTTCAGCTCTGTTTTTTTCCTTCAAGACTGCTTTGATGATTCGGGATCCTTTGTGTCTACATAAAAAATTTAAGATTTTTTGTTCTATTTCTGTAAAAAATGCCATTGGTAATTCGATAGGGATTGCATTGAATCTGGAGATTGCTTTGGGTAGTAGAGTCATTTTCACAATACTGATTCTTCCAGTCCAAGAACATGGTATATCTCTCCATCTGTTTGTATTATCTTTAATTTCTTTCATCAGTGTCTTATAGTTTTCTGCATACAGGTCTTTTGTCTCCTTAGGCAAGTTTATTCCTAGATATTTTATTCTTTTTGTTGCAATGGTAAATGGGAGTGTTTCCTTAATTTCTCTTTCAGATTTTTCACTATTAGTGTATAGGAATGCAAGAGATTTCTCTGCATGAATGTTGTATCCTGCAAGTTTACCAAATTTGTTGATTAGCTCTATTTTCTCATGGCACCTTTAGGATTCTCTAGGTATAGTACCATGTCATCTGAAAACAGTGACAGTTTTACTTCTTCTTTTCCAACTTGTATTCCTTTTATTTCTTTTTCTTCTTTGACTGCCGTGGCTAGGACTTCCAAAACTATGTTGAATAATAGTGGCAAGAGTGGACATGCTTGTCTTGTTCCTGATCTTAGAGGAAATGCTTTCAGTTTTTCACCATTGAGAATGATGTTTGCTGTGGGTTTGTAGTACATGGCTTTTTTATGTTGAGGTAGGTTCCCTCTATGCCCACTTTCTAGAGAGTTTTTGTCATAAATGGGTGTTGAATTTTGTCAAAAGCTTTTTCTGCATCTATTGAGATGATCATATGGTATTTATTCTTCAATTTCTTAATATGGTGTTTCACATTGATTGATTTGCATATATTGAAGAATCCTTGCATCCCTGGGATAAATCCCACTTGATCATGGTGTATGATCCTTTTAATGTGCTGTTGAATTCTGTGTGCTAGTATTTTGTTGAGGATATTTGCATCTATATTCATCAGTGATATTGGTGTGTCATTTTCTTTTTTTGTGGTATCTTTGTCTGGCTTTGGTATCAGGGTGATGGTGGTCTCATAGAATGAGTCTGGGAGTGTTCCTTCCTCTGCAATTTTTTGGAAGAGTTTGAGAAGGATGGGTGTTAGCTCTTCTCTAAATGTTTGATAGAATTCACCTGTGAAGCCATCGGGTCCTGGACTTTTGTTTATTGGGAGATTTTTAATCACAGTTTCAATTTCATTACTTGTAATTGGTCTGTTCATATTTTCTATTTCTTCCTGGCTCAGTCTTGGAAGGTTATACCTTTCTAAGAATTTGTCCATTTCTTCCAGGTTGTCCATTTTATTGGCATAGAGTTGCTTGTTACAGTAGTCTCTTAGGATGCTTTGTATTTCTGCGTTGTCTGTTGTAACTTCTCCTTTTTCATTTCTAATTTTATTGATTTGAGTCCTCTCCCTCTTTTTCTTGATGAGTCCGGCTAATGGTTTATCAATTTTGTTTATCTTCTCAAAGCACCAGCTTTTAGTTTTACTGATCTTTGCTATTGTTTTCTTTGTTTCTATTTCATTTATTTCTGCTCTGATCTTTATGATTTCTTTCCTTCTGCTAACATTGGGTTTTGTTTGTTCTTCTTTCTCTAGTTCCTTTAGCTGTAACATTAGATTGTTTATTTGAGATTTTTCTTGTTTCTTGAGGTAGGATTGTATAGCTATAAACTTCCCTCTTAGAACTGCTTTTGCTGCATCCCATAGGTTTTGGATCTTCGTGTTTTCATTGTCATTTGTCTGTAGGTATTTTTTGATTTCCTCTTTGATTTCTTCAGTGATCTCTTGGTTATTTAGTAATGTATTGTTTAGCCTCCATGTGTTTGTGTTTTTTACGTTTTTTTTCCCTGTAATTCATTTCTAATCTCATAGTGTTGTGGTCAGAAAAGATACTTGATATGAGTTCAATTTCCTTAAATTTACTGAGGCTTGATTTGTGACCCAAGATGTGATTTATCCTGGAAAATTTTCCATGCACACTTGAGAAGAAAGTGTAATCTGCTGTTTTTGGATGGAATATCCTATAAATATCAATTAAATCTCTCTGGTCTCTTGTGTCATTTAAAGCTTGTGTTTCCTTATTACTTTTCTGTCTGGATGATCTGTCCATTGGTTTAAGTGAGGTGTTAAAGTCCCCCACTATTATTGTGTTACTGTGTATTTCCTCTTTTAGAGCTGTTAGCAGTTGCCTTATGTATTGAGGTGCTCCTATGTTGGGTGCATATATATTTATAATTGTCATATCTTCTTCTTGGATTGATCCCTTTATCATTATGTAGTGTCCTTCCTTGTCTCTTGTAACATTCTTTATTTTTATGTCTATTTTATCTGATATGAGTATTGCTACTCCAGCTTTCTTTTGATTTCCATTTGCATGGAATATCTTTTTCCATCCCCTCACTTTCAGTCTGTATGTGTCCCTAGGTCTGAAGTGGGTCTCTTGTAGACATCATATAGATGGGTCTTGTTTTTGTATCCATTCAGCAAGCCTGTGTCTTGTGGCTGGAGCATTTAATCCATTCACGTTTAAGGTAATTATCAATATGTATGTTCCTATGACCATTTTCTTAATTGTTTTGGGTTTGTTTTTGTAGGTCCTTTTCTTCTCTTGTGTTTCCCACTTAGAGAAGTTCCTTTAGCATTTGTTGTAGAGCTTGTTTGGTGGTGCTGAATTCTCTTAGCTTTTGCTTGTCTGTAAAGCTTTTGATCTCTCCGTCAAATCTGAATGAGATCCTTGTCGGGTAGAGTAATCTTGGTTGTAGTTTCTTCCCTTTCTTCACTTTAAATATATCATACCACTCCCTTCTGGCTTGTAGAATTTCCGCTGAGAAATCAGCTGTTAACCTTATGGGAGTTCCCTTGTATGTTATTTGTCATTTTTCCCTTGTTGCTTTCAACAATTTTTCTTTGTCCCTAATTTTTGTCCATTTGATTACTATGTGTCTTGGCGTGTTTCTCCTTGGGTTTATCCTGTATGGGACTCTCTGTACTTCCTGGACTTGGGTGGCTATTTCCTTTCCCATGTTAGGGAAGTTTTCAACTATAATCTCTTCAAATATTTTCTCTGATCCTTTCTCTCTTCTCCTTCTGGGACCCCTATAATGCGAATGTTGTTGCGTTTAATGTTGTCCCAGAGGTCTCTTAGGCTGTCTTCGTTTCTTTTCATTCTTTTTTCTTTATTCTGTTCCATGGCAGTGAAGTCCACCATTCTGTCTTCCAGGTCACTTATCCATTCTTCTGCTATTGATTAGTTATTATTCTGCTATTGATTCCTTCTAGTGTATTTTTCATTTTAGTTATTGTATTGATCATCTGTTTGTTTGGTCTTTAATTCTTCTACGTCTTTGTTAAACATTTCTTGCATCTTCTCTGTCTTTGCCTCCATTCTTTTTCTGAGGTCCTGGATCATCTTCTCTATCATTATTCTGAATTCTTTTACTGGAAGTTTGCCTATCTCCACTTCATTTAGTTGTTTATCTTGTTCCTTCATCTGGTACATAGCCCTCTGCCTTTTCATCTTGTCTATCTTTCTGTGAATGTGGTTTTTGTTCCACAGGCTGCAGGATTGTAGTTCTTCTTGCTTCTGCTGTCTGCCCTCTGGTGCGAAATGCTGAATTTTAATGAGAAGATTCTAGAATACTCCTGTGATGTGCTGAGTAGTGGCCCACAAACGATAGCCACATCCTAATCCCCAGAGCCTGTGAATATGTTACCTTACATGGTAAAGAGGACTTGCAGATATGATTATGTTAAATGATCTTGAGATGGGAAGGTTATCCTAGATTATCATATCCTAATGGGCCTTAAATTTAATCACAAGGGTCTTTATTGGAGGGAGGCAATAAGGTCAAAGAAGGAAGCAGGAGATGTGAAAAGAGAAGCAAGAGGTTGGAGTGCTTCAAGAAAAGGGTCACCAGCCAAGACATGCATGTGGCTGCCAGATGTTAGAAGTCAGATGTACAGATTCTCCCCTAGAGCTTCCAGAAGACACCAGCCCAGCTTCCAGAAGACACCATACATCTGTATTTTAGCCCAGTGACACAGATTTTAGACTTCTGACTACAATATGTGTGTGGTTTTAAGCCACTAAGTCTGTGTTAATCCATTACAGCAACAATGGGAAACTAATCCAGCTCCCCGTTCCTATGCCTTACCAACACCACAACAGGGTTACAGAATAATGACAGTGGACTACCCATGAAACAGCTGAAATAGTACTTAGGGAAGCCTTTAGTAGTTTGAGGAACAGTACTTAGGGAAGCCTGAATTCAAGCGGGGAGACAAAAACAAGGACCTAAAGGAAGTTGAAGCCTCTGGCACCTAAAGCTACACAAAATATTAAACACACCCAAATCCTAGCCAGTTTCTCATAAATCCTCACACCAAAGGACTATTTGACACAATTCTTGTTATTTGATACAACATGTCTGCTTTTCAACAACAACAACTAAATTACAAGACATATTATGAGGTCACATGAAGCACAGTCTGAAGGGACAAAGCAAGCCTCAGAATAGATTCAGTTTATGACACAGATGCTTGAACTATCAAGGAATTTAAAATGACTATAATTAATCTGTTAAGCCTCTAATGGAAAAGATTTACAACATACAAGAACAGATGGGTAGTATAACTAGAGAGAAGGAAACTGGAAAAGAACAATTTAAGCCTAAAGCAAGCAGAAGAAAGGGAATAATAAAAATTAGAATAGAAAATGAAATTGAAAATAGGGAAATAGATTGAAATGATCAGTAAAATTAATAAACCTCTAGCCAGGCTAACCAATTAAATATGAGAAGAGAAACAATTTTCCAATATCAGAAATGAAGGAAGGGTTATTACTACTGATCCCATGGATATGCAAAGGAGAATAAAAGAATATTATGAAAACTCTATGGCTGCAAATTTGATAATTTACTTGAAATGAACCAGTTCCTTGAGAGAGAAAAACTACTAAAACTCACACAAAGAGAAATACGTAACCTGAATATCCCTGTAAGTATTAAAGAAATTGAATCAACCTTCCAAATTGAATACAACCTTCCAAAAAAGAAAACATCAGGCCCAGATGGTTTCACTGGTGAACTCTACCAAGCATGGAAGAAGACCAATTCTGCACAATCTCTTTCAGTAACTAGAAGTTGGGAGTGGGGAGGGAATTTCCAAAGTAACTTTATGAGTCCAGCATTACATTAAAACTAAAACCAGATAAAAGGGATTACAAGAAGGGAAAACTACACACCGATATATCTCATGGCATAGATGTAAAAATCCTCAGCCAAATATCAGCAAATAAATTCCAACATTGTTTAAAAATAATTATATGCTGCGACCCAATGAGATTAATTCTAGGTATGCAAGGCTGGTTCAACATTTGAAATCAATGTATGATTTCAATGTATCAACCATATGAATGGACAAAGAAGACAAGGCATATGATCGTATCAGAAGACACCAAAAAAGGATTTGAAAAAATCCAATACCCATTCATGATAAAAAAAAAAAAAAAAAAATACCCCTCAGAACATTAGGAATAGAGGGGAATGTCCTCAGCTTGATAAAGGACAGCTAAAAAATCCTATAACAATGTCATACTTAATGGCACTCTCCTCCTAAGATCAGGAACAAGGCAAGAAAACCTTTTCTCACAACTTCAATTCAATATCATAATGGAAGTTTCATCTAAAGCAATCATAAAAGAATCATTAAAATATACAGATTGGGAAGGAAGAAATGAAACCATCATTCTCGGATGCCATGTGGAAAATCCCAAAGAACTGATTAAAAAAACAAACAAACAAACAAGAAAAACTCCTGGAATTAATGAGTGATGACAGCAAGATTTCAGGATACAAGAATAATACAGAAAATTGATTGCTTTCCTATGTACCAGTAATGAATTTTACTACTAAAAATATCATTTATAATAGCACCCACAAAATGAAATATTAATATAAATCTAACAAAATTTTGTTGTAGTATCTATATATGTGGAAACTACAGAACACTAATGAAACAGATAAAAGCAAAACTAACTCAACTCATTTTTTACAAAAATGCAAAGGCAATTTAATGAAGAAAGAATAGTCTTTTCAACAAATGACACTGTAGCAACTGGACATCCATGTGTAAAAAACCATGAACCTCTAAGCATGGACCTCCCCAAAAAAATTCACTCAAAGTGAATCATACACCTAAGTTTAAATGTAAAAGTATAAAACTTCTCGAAGCAAAAGAAAATCCACATGACCCTGGATTTGAAGATGAATTTTTAGATACAATAACAAAAGAATGATCCATAGAAGAAAAAGTTGGTACGTTGGATTTTATTAAGATTAAAGACTTTTTTCTGTATAAGATATTCTTAAGAGAGTTAAAAGACAAACCACAGACTGAGAGAAAATATTTGCAAAACACAGATCTGAGCTTGCAGTCAAAATATGCAAAGAACTCTCTAAAACAGAACAACAAGAAACCAAACAAACCAATTTAAAAATAGGAAAAAGATCTGGACAAGCCTCACCAAAGAAGACACACAGATGGCAAGGAAGCATATGAAAAGATGCTCAACATAATTTGTCATTAGAGAAATGCAAATTAAAACAACTAGACACCACTATACACCTATTAGAATGGCTACAATCCAAAAAGCTGACAATAGCAATTTCTGGCAAGAATGCTAAGCAAGAAGAACTCTCATTTATTGCTGGTACGAATGGAAAATGATGCAACCACTTTAGCAGACATTCTGGCAGTTTCCTACAGAACTTAAGCATAGTCTTACCATACTTTCAGGTAGTGCGGGAAACCTGTATTGGATTATAGCCTGAAGTATAAAATACATATCCATGAGTCCACTCTGATGTAGACTAATGACTGAGTAGATAAATAAATGGGGGAATATAGATAAATCTCCCACGCAGAATTCCAAATAATTTTTCTGCCTACTCTGTCCTCAAGTGTCCCCCATTCTTTAAAAGTGGGCTTCGCATAATGACTCCCCTACAAAGATTACAGTTTGAAAGGGGAAAAAAAGAGTAAATGCATAGTGGAGAAACCTGCAAAACACTATCTTAGCCATGTGATCAAGAGGAACATTATCAGTGATAAGTCATGTTGATAAAATGTACCCTTGGTATGCGGTGATGAGAATAACACTTCACCTCTGTGATCTCCCTCCCCAACACCCATGACCCCAGTCGTCCAATCATGAGAAAAAACATCAGACAAATCCCAATTGAGGTATTTCTATGAAATACCTGAATAGTACTCCTTAAAAACTGTCAAGGTAATCAAAACCAAGGAAAGTCTGAGAAATATCTCAGTGAAGAGGAGCCTAAGGTAATAAATGTAAGGTGGGAACCTGAAACTGAAAAAGGATATTAAGTAAAAACTAAGAAAATCTAGATATTATATACATGTTAATAAATAATAATATATTAATATTAGTTCATTAATTGTGACATGCTAATATGAGATATTCATAGTAGGACAACCTCACTGCGGGTTATAGGGGAACTCTGTACTATTTTCATAATTTTTCTGTAAATCTAAAAGTATTCTAAAATTTAACAAGTTTATGAAAAAATACTGCACACTACAGCAAGCTTGGTGAGAATAGTTTTTGGTAGAGGAGGAAGCCAAGGAAATCAGCACAGTGTATGGAATTGGGCATTAGCACTAGACAGACCTGGGTTCCAAGATCAACCCTGCTACTTTCTGGATGTGTGTTGCTAAGCATCTAATTTAACCTCTGTTTCCTCGTATGTTAAATGAGCGTCATCTAATGATTATCGTTGAATTATAGAAGGCATATGGCGCATAGGCCATGTAGCTGTTGCTGTAGCTGGTATTGCCAATCCTCTGTGTGACATGACTCTTCTCGGTTCAGCTAACCATGCTGATTATTGACACCCACTGGGTAGATGTCTATGGTGTGTTTGGATGACAACTGCATTAATGCAGTGCTTCCTTGTGTTCAACTCCAATCCAGCTTGCTGTCGTTCAAACATGTCCCCTCTCGGGGAGACAGAAAGCAGACGCTCCCCTTTCCTTGAACAAAGATGCCAATTATTTAGTCAGATTTCTCTGCAGACTTAGGGTTTCTTTTCTCTTTGTGTTCATGTAAACTGGTGCTTTTATTATCACAGTTGAAGGAGAGTTGAGGCTGGAATATTTATTATTCATGTTATAAATAACCTTTCATTATTTCCTCTTATTACGAAAACAACAGATATTCAATACAGAAAATTGAAAACATTCTAATAATCAAAAAGAATTAAAAACCACTTACAATGCCAATAGTCAAATGGTTTTATAACCTGCTTTTTAAAATCAACATTATATCTTGTGAACCCCTGATCATGCTTATGTCCCTAAATATTGTCACACAAATAATTTTTAATTGCTGCATAGAATTCCCTATATAATGACTGCACCACAGTTTATTTGCTCAAGTGCCTACTTCTGAGTGTTTGGGGAGTTCCCTCTTATTTATTTATTTATTTTTTTGATATTACAAATAGTTTGGTGTTGAACATCCTTGTAGTTAAAGCTTTACATGTTTGTAATTATGTCCTTGGGGCGGTGTGTTCTTTGTGGTAGTTGCTTGAGCTGGTTGGCCTCAGGAGGATCCTAAAGCTAGCACTGCTCTTAGGCCAGAGGAAGGGTGAGAGGAAGGAGTGGGATGTAGGGAGTCTGAAATTAATTCTTGGGTAATTCAGTGTAAAATGAAAGAAAAACAAAACTTGCATTTATGCTAGATTGGACTTTGCATCTCAATATCTACACTTCTGCTTCATCCCAGTTGTAAAGATTCCAACCACAATGCCCTTTGTAGCTAGATACACGGGTAAGAGTCTCAGGTACGCCACATCCTAGCAGCATGACTCATTATATTCATCTGTAAAATGGGGGTGGCCTTGTGAGAACTAAAATAGATAACACATATAAAGCCCCCCCACCCCGGTGCATGATGCGGGCTCAAGAAGCAATGGATTGCCTCCACCTGAGAGATGCTTGAATTTTTTCCACAGCCCACAGCAAGGCATTGTTCCCCTCAACTTTGGTCAATTTATAATATCTAGGCAATATTTTCCTTCTGAGAAAAGCAAAAGGACATTTTTCTGCCTCTTTTGCATTCTGCATCCTCACAGCCCCAGGCCCTTCTGAGACTCCTATGACCACTAAGTTACTTCCATTATACTCAGGACTGGAAGAATGTCTGTCCCTGACAAACAGGGTTTTAATTCATCAGTGGCCCCCTGATACCTCAGTGTCCAAAATGCTTTATCTGGCATTTGCCTCGCCAATGAATGGGGAAGAAAGAAAAGGCAAGATGCTATGCAGGGTTTAAATCTAATAAGCCTTAGACAGTTCAACTGCTGCTCCCTCCACCCCACCCCTCCCCCTCTTCTTTTGGAGCTACTCATTTTCAAACATCCTCAGTTTTCTATCGGAAGGGGAATAAAGGAAAGGACATAAGCTGGGCAGCCAGGCATATCAGGGTTCCACTCCACGGCTCTGCTATTTACTGGCTTTGTGATCTTGGGCAAGGTAATTCGTCTCGCTGAGCCTCGGTTTCCTCACATGCACAATGAGGATAAATACAGCTGGTTGGTAGTAATTTCATGATTAATGAAAAACGCATAGCATAATGCCTTCCACACAGCAGCATTTCCCCATTTATTGGTTCTATCATCCCTTGTAACTTTCCT
The DNA here is from genome assembly GCF_039906515.1 of Pseudorca crassidens. NCBI lineage: Eukaryota > Metazoa > Chordata > Mammalia > Artiodactyla > Delphinidae > Pseudorca > Pseudorca crassidens. The sequence goes on along the minus strand of NC_090302.1, from coordinate 16,973,393 downwards.
TTACCACACCTCTACTAAAGTTACCTTGGAGAGAGAGAAACTTTTCATCAGTATACAACCCATTGTGCCTTCCAGAATGATTTGGTTAAAACTGCTGCCTAAAAACCTGCCTAATGAGACTTATTTTTACCCAACTAGACTCGTTCATTCATCCATTCACTCAGCTTGGGCCAGGAATTATGCTGGACACTGAAAATGCCTAAAGGAACAAGACCTTCTCTGTCCTCAGGGAGCTCATAGCCTAGTGCAGGACACAGACAAGGAAACATAAAATTATAATTCAGCAACGAAGTGTTCATGTTATGGCAGAGAAATGTGTAAGGGCTTGGCAGGGCTCCCAACCTAGCTGTGCTGGGGACGGTGGCGTCCTCAGAGAGGGGCAACTGAGCTGAGCTTGAAGACCCAGTACAAATCAGGTCGATGTGAGTTACATCATGTAGGCTTTAAGACAACTCTGAAAAATAGACATTTCCATTTTACAAATGTGGAACCTAAGGCTCAGAGAGACTGAGCTATCTAAGATCACCCAGAAGGCTGGGAACCCAATAAAATCCAAGGGAGTCTGGCTCCAGAATGCCTCCTTGATGGTGGAAGTCCAGACGCCTTGTCAGGATCGCTGCCTACTTAATGGAAGCTCTGTAGTATGCTTCTCAGCTTCCTTTCAAATCATACTCTCTCCCCCCCTTTTTCATGCTGCAGCTCCTCTTTCTCCACGGATATGCTGGGGATTTAGAGAAGGCAGGGACTCAGCTTTGCTCCTACTGCCTAGCCCCATATGTGGGCTGCACGAGTGTCAGCCACCTCCCAATCATCATTCTTTCTTCCAGGGACAGAGTTATGGCCCCCGGGAGAGGTCTGTTCCACCAGAGTAGTCAGCTACTAATGAGCTTCATGCTGCTTCTCTGCCCCCGGCTCCCCAGCCATCCTCCACCCCAGATCTCCTAAGTCACCTTCATCTGGCAGCTGGAGACGGATGGGAGTCTGTGTGGGGAAGTGCCCAGCCCTGGAGCTAGAGCATGTCCCTAGATCCCTTGGGTATACACTGAGTGAGCCAACCGCAAAGGAGAGGAGGAGACGGGCTCAGCCCCTTGGACCACTGCCCAGGACAGAGACGCCTGGTCTCAGTACATCAGACCTGTAGGTCCCTCCCTTCTGGGGAAAGGCACATTTCGCTGATGCCCACAAAACTCTGGTCCTTCTCTGCCAGAAACCCAGGACCCCTCTGCTGAGCCTGTTCCTATGGTGTTATAGGATTATATAATATCATGTGGATTTGAATTGGGAACATCAATACCATAATAGCCACCATTTATTGGGAACCTGCTATAAGAAAGATATTCTTTTTTAATAAATTTTAATTTTATTTTATTCTTGAAGTATAGTTGATTTACAATATTATGTTAGTTTCAGGTGTACAGCATAGTAATTCAGTATTTTTACAGCTTATACTCCATTAAATGTTATTACAAGATAATGGCTATAATTCCCTGTGCTATATACAATGTATCCTTGTTGCTTATCTATTTTATACATAATAGTTTGTATCGCTTAATCCCAATACCCCTAATTTGCCTCTTACCTTTTGTGATCACTTGTTTGTTTTCTATAATTAAACCTGTTTCTGTTTTGCATGTATATTCATTTGTACTATTTTTTAGATTCTACATATAAATGATATCATACATGCAAGATATTCTTAAATACCTTATGTGAATTACTCCATGTGCTGCTTACTGTAAACCATGAGGCAGATACAACTATTCTCTCTGTTCTACATGAGGAAATTAAGGCTCAGAGAGTTTAAGTAATGTGTCCATCTTCCCACAATGGATAGACCCAGTATTTCACCCCAGTAGCCTGACTCCAAAGTGTGCGCCCCTAACTACCAAGAACACAGGGGGCTGAGCCAATGTCTGAACACTTACTTTGTGCCAGGCATTGGGCTAAGCTCTGTGCATGGATTATCTTAGTGGCTTCTCCCAACCAGCCTAGTATCCTTATTTTACATATGAGGAGCCTGAGATTCAGAGAGGTTGAGTTTCTCTAGGTCACAGAGTGAGCAAGTGGCAGGATTAAAGTCCCAGGCAGCCTGACTCCTGAGTCCACCCTCCTGGCACCATGCTGTACCAACTGTGCTGGGTTGAACAGTGCTCCGCCAAAGTTCATGTCCACCCAATCTCAGAATGTGATCTTATTGGAAAGTAGGGTCTTTGCAGATATAATCCAGCTAAAATGAGGCCATACTGGATTAGGGTGAACCCTAAATCCAGTGACTGGTGTCTTTATATATAAGAGAAAGACGAGAAGAGTCAGACAGAAAGACATAGACACACACAGAGGGAAGACAACTGTGTGAAGACAGGCAGAAATTGGAGCGATGTACCTACAAGCCAAGGGATGCCAAGGATTGCTGGTAACCACCAGAAGCTAGGAAGAGGCAAGGAAGGATGCTTCCCTAGAGCCTTGGAGGGAGCATGGCCTTGCCAGCAACTTGATTTCAGACCTGTGAGAGAATACATTTCTGTTGTCTTAAGCTACCAAGTGTGTAGTGCTTTGTTATGGCAGCCCTAGGAAACAAACACACCAACTGAATACCATGTTATCTTCTTGAAAACAGGAGCCTGGGCTCCATGCTCTCCGGGAATACTTTTTGGCTCCACGAATTATGATGGTATCATTTTTAGTTAAACCAAAGGAAGGTTCTAGAGGTCCTAAGGAGAATTATCCAGGGGAAACCATGGCCGTCAATGGGGTCTAGCAGCATGAATACCCCCTTCACCATTCCATGGTGTTCTCTGGAGCAGGGGAAATGGACCTGAGTTTTCCAACAGCAAGGCTTTGGATGTGTCCTTTAACCTCTTAGCCTCAATGTTCATATCTATAAAATGGGAGTAATTATATCCTTGATATTGTGAGGATTAAATAAGGTAGTGGATATTCAGTGCCTGATAACACGGAAAAGAAAGATATATGCATTAGCCCCCTACCCCCATCTCAGGGAGATTTCTTTCAAGGCAGTGGCAGTTTTGTAAGGATGTTCTCAATAGGAGAGGGGCCAGGGCTATGTGCAGGTGGGAAGTGAGGGGTCCAGGGCAGCTTCAGTGGGTGTCATGGGGATGTTTGTACAGCATCTCTTTGCTGGTAGCGGAGGGGTGTTCAGCAAGATTCAGGAGGTCAGTTCAACAAAACATTTGATGACCCTCTGCTGTGTCCTGGGCACTGGGCTAGGAGCCATGGTAGGGGAGGAAACACCCTGAAGCTGCGCCAGATGGGGTTGCTCGCTCGGCTGCAGAGCTTAGCTGTACCTTTCTATATTTAGATTCTATCTTTGTCAAGCAAGAAGACTTGTTTGACAGGGCTCTGGTTTTTCATCTCTGAAAAGCCACTCATCCATAAAGCTTGGGGGTTGGGGACAGAGATAAAGGGGAGGGAACCTGGCTTCTTTCCCTCACTCTGAACAGATGGGATCAGAACAGGGCCCTTCCACCACCCCAGCCAAGATGCCCGAGCCTTGGCAGTGGTCCCAGGACACAGACAATGGGGTCTGATGGCAGCTTCTCAAGCCTGGCTTTCCCTGGGCAAGAGGTTTCTCCTGAGGCTGGCAAAGCCATTTCTTCAGGCTCAGAAATAGGATTTGGGGAGAGGGAAGAGGGGACTGCATTGAAGCAAATCCTGACAGCTTATTCTGGAAAACTAGGACACAGCTTGTGGGATCCTAGCCCAGCGGCCCTGACATCTGACCCTTCTTCTGTCTCTGCAAAGACCGTTGTCTAGGGAGACAGAGGCAGAGCTGGCCCAGGAACGTTGGTCTGCTGGCTGCCGACAAGAGGATGGTACAGAGGATGGTGTATGGGGTGAGAGGTGGGGGAAGGAGGGTCAGGCTGTGGGATGGTACAGTTGGTTTGAGTCTGACGTTTCTCTTTATGGGTGAGGCAGGCTGTGGAGGGAATGGGTAAGGACAGTTAGCCTCTGAGCACAGCTAAAATAGAAAAGCTTTAGCATGAGGTAGGGGAGGGGTCCATCTGCCCGAACGGTTAGACACAGACCTGAAAAATGAAGGAATCAGATCCTGAAGAGCCTTTCTGAGGTGCCTGAGCCAGACTCCTGCCTTCAGAAAGATGAATTTTGAAACCACCCAGGGAGAAGGGCTGAAAGATAATCCCTCGAGTGATCTCCTGTTGACTCCGTACTTGCAGCCTGAGCCACTTTCATTCCCCATAAGTCCTCAGCCTCCTCTCTTCCTAAGAAGGGGGACTTACCCATTCTTCACCAAAACTAAGTCCATCTGGCACCATCTTCCTCCACTTCCTTTCTCCTTCTCTGAAAATGTGTTGGTTTTCAGCCCCGCAGACTGTAAGCTTCTCAAGGGCAGGTGCCCTGTCTTATTCCTCGTCTGTGTCCCCACATCATGTGGCATAAAAGCAAGGGGAGAGAATAGAGAAGAAAAGAGAGAGAGGGAGAGCAAAAGGGAGTGGGAGAGATGCAGCTAGGTAGAGGGAAATGCAGTGGAATAACAGACACGCAGAAAGACAACCAGAGACAGAACACTGGCACACAAAATCCCTGTCATGTGATACGCACAGTGTTAGGTAAACCAAATGCATTTTTTGGAGGACGTTTCACTGGGTTTTCTCTTCAGCTTATGAAGGGCAGTATAACTTATGCTGGTTGATAGATGAATACCTGCCAAACTACTCAGATATGAACATAGACAAAACCAGTAATCTTCCCTTCCATGTTTATACCCCGCCCCCAGCAAGACACACATTGTACTAAGTATCAACAATTAAGTGTGTTAGCTTTTGTCCTCCCTGGCTTTCCCATATGCTTGTATAAACATAGGCTTCTTTTTATTCTACTTCTTTACAGAAAAAACGATAACCTGCTATGCCTATTTACTCCACATTTGCCTTTTTCACTAACAATATATCGCAGACATTCCTTTCTGTCAATACACATAGATCAAACTCTTTCTTTTAATAACTAAACAACTCTCCAGAGGATAGATGCATAAGAATTATTCTACTATTGATGGACATTCAGGTTGTTTCCAGACTGTTTTATGTTATAATAAACAATTATCTAATAAAGATCCTTGACTATCCATGTATACTGGTGTTTTTATTTCTGTATGCTGGATTCCTCCAAGTGGGATTGCTGTGGTAAAGGTAGACAGGTTTTAAATTTTATTAGATCCTTCTAGCTTAATTTCTGAAAATACTACAGCAATTTATATTCTCACGGGCAATATGAGACAGTTTTTATTTTCCTACCCCTTTGCCAGCTACTAAATGGAATCAATCTTTAATTTTCGTGCATTGGTTAGGAGAAAATGTTATTTCATTGCTGTTTTGATTTGTATTTCTCTAACAACTAGGGGAGCCTAATGCAAGTTTAGGCTTGTACTAGCATTAGGGTTTTCTCTTCTGATATTTGCCCATAATATCCTTTTCCTTTTTCTACTGGGATGTTCCACCTTTTCTTACCAATTTGTAATTGATAAGAAATTGCATATAATATATATTATACATATATTATTTAATTTAATCTTTAGAATGACAGTTCCCAAATTGTGTCAAGGTGCCTAGGGGGGCCACAGAAAACTTAAAGGGGCATGAAACAACATTTAACACTTTAGGGAGAAACTCAGTGATATTTAACATCTGCTGAATACCCTGGAATTACCAGGGTGAGGGAGTTCACCATCTCACCATCAGATCACACTACAGTCCATTCAATGACATCATATATAGGTGATGCTGGGTTTTAGTGAGTTGCTCTAATAACAAAGCAAGTAACTGCAGAGGAACTCCCCGGCGGTCCAGTGGTTAGGACTCTGTGCTCTCACTGCTGTATGGTATGGCCAAAAAAAAAAAAATCAGGCAAGTAACTGCAAACACCAATGTGGAACAGGAAAGAGGGATGTCGGTATTCAATCTGATTGTACAGTGTCCACAGTCCCACACATTCCATGAGTAATTAGGTGACTGTGTTTATTTAAGAATGAAATGATAGTGTTACCTTTCTTTCAAATTATGTATATAAAGTGATAGGACATACATACTTTTGAAATTGTTTGAACCCAACTACTTAATACATGGAACTGTTGGGTATTTATTTTGGCCTAGGGGCCCTATGAAAAACTACTGAGATACTAAAGAAACTGTGACTCAAGCAAGTTTGGGAATCTGTGCTTTGGAACAGTCCAATAACGTTGCTATGGGTGATGACATCTCTGTTTTGCATATTTTTCACAGATGTGGAAACTGAGGCTCCAAGAGGTTAATCGATTTATTCGAGATCAGAGAGTTAGAAAGTGATAGAATCAGAATTCGAACCTAAGTGTGCCTTGCTCATACCCTGACATTGTCCCACCCCAGAAATCTGATATGATTCATTCACGGATGCAAATCTTTATTGTGCCTGGAGTCGCAGAGGAAAGTGACCCTTCTTTCTGAAGTGCAATCCTCCAACACTGCCTTCAATTGCGCTATTGATTATTTCTTCTCTCTCCTATATCTTTGATCCCTCCCTCTCCACTGAATCCTTCTGTAGCCCATGAAAGTGTTCAATTCTTATCTTAAAAGAAGAGGGGGGGGCTTCCCTCGTGGCACAGTGGTTGAGAATCTGCCTGCCAATGAAGGGAACACGGGTTCGAGCCCTGGTCTGGGAAGATCCCACATGCCGCGGAGTAACTGGACCTGTGAGCCACAATTACTGAGCCTGCGCGCCTGGAGCCTGTGCTCCGCAACAAGAGAGGCCGCGATAGTGAGAGGCCCGTGCATCGCGATGAAGAGTGGCCCCCGCTTGCCACAACTAAAGAAAGCCCTCACACAGAAACGAAGACCCAACACAGCCATAAATAAATAAATTTAAAAATTCACGACATATGTCAATATTAAAAAAAAAAAAAAAAAAAAAAAGAAGAGGGGAGAAAGTTCCTTGACCTTGATAATCCTTTAAGCCGTTTTGCCACTGTGCTCCTTGACTACAAACTCCTCCATAGTTTGCTGGTACCTGCCCTTCTTCATTTCCCCTTCTGGCTCCACATCATTGTAATCTCGCCTCCTGCGCTCTGCTGATCCCCAAGGCTACCAAATGATATTAGAAAATCTTTACAAAGTTTAGGGCTTTTTTCAGGATCCACAACCAACTTGTCCTTGTACATACTGGAACTGCATGCACTCGGTGCTCAACGCATGCCTAGGACATACTGGCTCTGCAGGTCTGCCTCCAATGTCTTTCCTCAACTCCAGGCCCCTGTTAGTTTCCAGTTGCCTTCTGAGCACCCCTAAGTACGTGAAGCTCTAGAGGATTATCTATGTAAATCAATTTTCCTGACTGCCTCTGAACTCCACATCTCTCAACCCTAAATCCTCCTCTTTACCCACCTCCCACTTTTTTCCTTTTTCCATTGTTAAATAAAAGTTCAGGGGCTTCCCTGGTGGCGCAGTGGTTGAGAGTCCGCCTGCCGATGCGGGGGACACGGGTTCGTGCCCCGGTCCAGGAGGATCCCGCATGCCGCGGAGTGGCTGGGTCCGTGAGCCATGGCCGCTGAGCCTGCGTGTCCGGAGCCTGTGCTCCACAACGGGAGAGGCCACCAACAGTGAGAGGCCCGCGTACCGCAAAAAAAAAAAAAAAAAAAAAAAAGTTCAGGAATTTAAAATCTATCCAGAGCTAGGTTTGAATAATCCCTTACATAATCTTGGGCAAGTCATTTTGCTTCTCTGAGCCTGTTTGATCATCTGTAAAATGAAATAATAATAATAGTAATAATGCATTTTATGTCTGTTATAAGGATTAAATGAGAGATTTCACAGAAAGTATCTAACATAGGGCTTGACACTTAGTAGGACTCGAAACATGAAGAAAATGTGTTAATTATCAGCATCGTCTTTTGTCATCATCATCACTATCATCTTCCCCACAAAAGATCTGCTCCTCTGTTCCTGATGGAAGATAATATGCTTTAGTGCAAAGAACACTGGGTTTGGAGTCAGAAGGACCTATGTTAAAAACCCAACCATACATCTATTCTGTGACTTTGGACAAATCACTTTACCTCTTTGAGCCTCTGTACCCTCCTCCATAAAGGGAATTCATATCATTCATCCATGATGGAGTGTCCAATGAGATAATAGCTGAGAAGACGCTTCTTAACATATATTGCAACACAAAGGTAAGTTTTAGCTTATGATTTATTATTGTGTCCATCGGGCTACCATTCTCACAGGAGAAAAGGTCAAAGTAATCTTTGACATCCAGACTCTGCCCCTCTTGCCCTGACTCAAAGTCCAATGACCACCTTTCAGTTCCTAATGTTGCTTGTGCTGGTCAGAGACATGCACTGGATCGAGGAGCACTTCCTCTGCTTCGTGTTTACTGTGGGTCGCAATTCATATTTAACCCCCAGGAGGGCGACAGATTTAGCCCCACGGCTGCTGCCCCAGCCTGATAAGGTTTCCTAACAAAGTGAGTATACTTTCTGAGTATCTCCATATCTTAATGGAAAATTCTCCTGCAACTTTTCAGACACTTTATCTGGTATTAAATATTAATGTTTCCAACCAGCATATTTTTCATTGGAAAGTGTGAAATATTACAAGATCCTCTCATGTTGTCTATTCACACGACTTCCTAAAGCTGGTGCCAGATCAGGGAGCTGATTGGAAACACAAAGAACATTAAAAAAAGGAGAAGGGAGCACCAGTGCTGGGGGTGGGGAAGGAGAAAGAACGCAGAAAGACCCCTTGAAAACTGCAGGAGCTGTCTTGGAACTGTTGCTCTTTATTATGCCCTGATTTGCAGACACCTCACAAGGTTCCCAGATATCCCCTGCCCAACTGATGTGCCCCCTGAGATTTATTTACAGGACTCACAAAACGGGGGTAGCAAAATGCTACTGTCAGGAAGATATTATAACCAGAATCTGTTTTTAATGCAAAATCTTTAACTCACTATCTTATCCATCTTCAGAAAAAGGTTTTCCTGTCCAAACCCCTTGCATCAGATCTTGATGAAATGTATGAGGGAGAGGAAGGAGTTCGCTTTAACCGATAGCATTCACCGTTTTTTATGGTGCTATTTGTCTAAGTGACAAAAGCAGAAGGCAAACCTATACTTCTTTCTAACTTTTTATTGCTTTTCATCCCAGTGGGAACCAGCAGACAGGGGGAAAGAAAAAAAAAAAATCTTTCGAATGGTGAAATGTGGTTAAGATTTTTTTTTTCCAGAAAGAGGGAGGAAAAAAAATGACCAACAAATACAATTCGAGTTTGTTACAGTCTGGAGAAAAATGTTGTTGAAGCTTGGCTTCTGCAAATTCTCTGTGAATTCACTTCTGTGAATCCAGCCAGAGCTGAAGGGTAAAAGCGAGACAAAACGAAGAAGCTACTGTGACTTGCATTTTGGCTTTACATAAGAGAGCTCAGCACACAGAACTGTGTTCAGAGTGAGCTACTGTAGAAGGTGGTGAGGTCCCCATCACCAGAGGTATTTAAGTATATGCCACTTGGTGGAGATGTTGTAGAGAGAAATAAAAAAATGGAGAACAGGTCAAGTGGATGACCTCTGAAAACTTTTCTAGGCCTGCGAGTCTATGATTCTTTAAGGTCAGGGGCAAGAAGAAAAAAGGTGAGTGTGTGTGGGGGGGGGCTTTGGTAGTAAAAATACAGAAATTTTATTTTCTCCCGGTGATCCAGATAGAACTGAGTTTTGATCACCTGACTAAGAGGGTATACATCCCATTTTATAACGGGAGGGACTAATAATATTAACATTAGCAACAATCACAGTGGTAATAGTTAATTTATTTTTAGTGTTGGCTATGTGCCAGGCACTGTCTTAAGTGCTTTCCAAACATTTTCTACTTCACTCCTCAGAATCACCCTATAAGGAGGAGACTGTAATTATTCCTCCCAATTTAGAGTTGAGGGAACTGAGATTCAGAGAGGTTGTGTAAGGTCACTAGAACCTCCTTTATAGATGGAAAAATTATACCCAGAGGACTAAATAATTTATCCAAAGTCTCAGAGAGTGTTTGAAGCAGAACAATCGGAAAGGACGGGTCGGGGGTCGGGGAAGGGATGAATTGGGGGATTTGGATAGACATATACACACTACTATATATAAAATAGATAACTAATAAGGACCTACTGTGTAGCACAGGGAACTCTACTCAATACTCTATAATGACCTATATGGGAAAAGAATCTAAAAAATAGTGGACATATATATCTGTATAACTGATTCACTTTGCTGTACCGCTGAAACCAATACAACATTGTAAATCAACTATACCCCAATAAAACTTAAAAAAAAAAAAAGAAAGGATGGGGGGATTTGGAGTCAGAAGACCAGGGTCCTTAAGTTCTAGGTATCAAGTGCAGTGATCCATGTACTGTATTGTGAGATGAAGTGAATTAACGTACTTAGTACATTAATTCACTTCACCTCACAATAACCATGTGAGAGTGATATTTTTGTCTCCCTTTTAGAGATGAGGAAGGTGAATATCAGAGAGGTTAAGTAACTTGTGTAATACTGCACAGCAAGGTTGAGGTAAGGATTGACATTTTCAGATTGATGGCCCTGTTGGTACACAGAGACGTTGCATACATTCATCAGATCTCAGGAAAGTCATTAAACAACTTATAGCTTTGGATTTCTCATTTTAAAAAAGAGACATTACAACTGTCCTTGGCTTGTCAATTGTCCAGGGTTGTTATAGGTCCTAATAATGCAGATTGAATATATCGTGAATCAAGTGTAGTGTCTTTAATTTTTGCAAACATTGGGTCTCCTGATTAGAAGCTGAGGGGGATCCTCCTAATTGTCATGGTTGTTTGTTTTGGTTTGGTTTTGGTCCCTTAAAGCAGCAGCTGGAGGCCAGGACTTGGAGGTTCTAAAGCTGGAGGTTCTAAAGGTTCTAAAGGAGGTTCTAAAGGTTCTAAAGGACTTGGAGGTTCTAAAGCTGGAGGTTCTAAAGGTTCTAAAGGAGGTTCTAAAGGTTCCATGTTCTTTAAGTGCCAAGGTCTTGGTGGGTAGCAGCACCGTATCTGTAAGCATGTGAGAGTAGATGCTGGCCTCCCTGCCTGGCATTGTACTTAGCAGGTCTCAGAAAGCAGAGAGCCCAGGGGAAAATGCCCTTTGAGTGAGCCTGACATAATGGGACCAGGCCTCCCGAATCCTTATCTGGGTTCTCTCTCATATGAGTGACAGGGTCTCTCTGGCCTTGTTTGCACCTGCACAGTAATTGGGGCAGAGCTGCCCTATGTGCCTCTGCCTAAAGGTGCTTCCACTTTGGGCTCTTTCCCTTAAAGCTCTCCTAATGTTTCCAGTCTGGAGGATAGAATCTGACTATCATAATGGTATGGCTTCTTCCTTGCTGGTAGTCCTAAAATTATCCCTTAATAAATTTCATGTTGGACAGTTTTTTTTTTCTTTTTTTCTCAAAATGTGGGATCCATGGAGGGAAAAGCCAAACCTTGAGATTTTTACAGCACTTCAATGTTCTATAGGACACAGAGCCATGGAGCCAGGAGAAGACCTAGCATTTTGCCTCTTGCCTCTGCCATGAGATCTTGGGGAAGTCATGTTCATTTAACAATTTCCTGTCTACTGAGGAGACTGCAATGCAGTAACAGAAGTGTACACTGGATGGGCGCATGGGGTGCTGAGACGCCCAGAGCAGGCACTCAGTCCTCTCTGGAGTGAAGGCTTCCTGGAGGAGGTGTGATGTAGCTGAAACTTGAAGGATGCATTAAGTTGACAGGTAAGCAGGTGGAGGAAGGGCATTCTGAAGAGGGACCAGTTTATGCAAAGACACAGAGGGACGGTGAGAAGGCCTGGTGCATTCAGGGACCAAAAACCATTAAGTGTGGCGGGAGCTCAAGAAGCATCTTAAGGGATGCTGAGGCCAGATCATGAAGAGCCTTGGGTGCCAACAGAAGAGTGTGTCTTTATCCTGACAATGATGGGGAGACTTCAGAGAATGTGAACCCATCAAAGGAGAGGTGGGATGCATACTAAACAGTTACTTTGGTTGCAGTTCAAGGGGCAGATGGAAAGCAGCCAGTACAGACTAGGATAAGATAGGACACTAGTGCATAATTCCAACAGAGGATAGACGAGGCATAATCTAAGACAGGAGTGATGAAGAAGAGGGGGAGTTTCAGGGCACAACGTGCTTCTTTGGGCTCCACTTTCCTCGTCTATGAAGTGTGGGGATCTCTGTGGCCCAAATCCTTCATCATTTCACGATTAAGTTTTCCTTCTATAATTTTTTTCCCCATAGACCCCCAATGTTTCAAAGGGTTATGTCTGTTGAGTTACATTTATTAAGGGATAATTAGTTTTCCAATAAGTACCAATTTTAGTTGATATAATTCCCACCAAAAGCAATTAAAGTCTGATTTTATTGCGGAAATGTATGATTCCCGTTAGCATTTTTGAAATATTGAAGAGTTCATGGACTGCCATTATACCATTGGGCTCTTCTTGCCAGGGAGTGTAAGCAGAGTTGGGGAACCACTAGATATGTTCATCTGTAAGGGTCACCTCTGAAATTTTTGAGTCTAGGAAATATCCCTCTTCAACAAGTACTTGGTGAGCTGTAAATCACTCTGTAAGTGTGAGAGATTGTTAGAACTCATTATGATTATGCAGAATCTCCCAAAATACTAGACTTCAGACACATGAGGTAGTAAGCTGGGAGCTACTGTCATTTAATATATGAGAAACTGGAGACTTAAAGAAGTTGAACAATTGGTTTTAAAATTCAGCAAATTAGCAAAAATAGCAGCAGTTGCTTCCCCTGCTTGACTTCCTTGGGTATCTGTTGATTTTAAAGAATGCTTGAAGTTATCCTCTCCCCACCTTCCAAGATCCCCACTTAGTGGGAAGTGATTCATTTCTTGGTGCAGAGGAGCAAGGAATCAAATAGTGGTACAGTAGGAAACTCAAAGGAGGCTCGTGGCGACTCACAAGTAGAACTGACCTCAGGGATGAGGGACAGGGGATACCCTGCACCTTATCCCAGAGAGAACTGCAGAGACAGTGATGAGCTGGGGAGATGGTGGCAGAGCAAAACCATGGGCCATTAGAGAAAGGCTTTTTTTTTTTTTTTTTTTTTTTTGCGGTACGCGGGCCTCTTACCGCTGTGGCCTCTCCCGTTGTGGAGCACAGGCTCCGGACACGCAGGCTCAGCGGCCATGGCTCACGGGCCCAGCCGCTTTGCGGCATGTGGGATCTTCCCGGACCAGGGCACGAATCCATGTCCCCTGCATTGGCAGGCGGACTCTGAACCATTGCGCCACCAGGGAAGCCCCTATTTGTGTATTTTTATTTTGTTTTCTTGTAATGATTACTTCTTTTGTGTGAGACCATATTCATGGATTACGTATTAAGAAACAAATTTGGCTTACTGGAAACTCTTAAGAGCATAACACAGGTCTGGAAATGGAAAGCCGACAAATGAAATATTTTCACTTATTTGTTTACTCATTCATCCTTCATTCATCTAGTTCCTATTGCATGCCGATTTTGCACTAGGCATCCTTTTAGGAACTAGTGATAAAGTGGTAAACAGAAGAGAAAAAACATCCTTGCTTTCCTGTGAAAGGTGGAGACACAATCAATAAATAAGTAGAATATTTACTTTGTTAGATGGAGGTATGCTCATTGCTATCCACTGTCCAACAATGGATATGTTCTGTGAGGAACAGTAAAGCCAGAAGAGAGATAGGAAGGACCAAGAGGGAGAAGTGCTGCAATTTTAAATGGGACGGATAGGAAAGGCCTCTCAGAGAGGAGGCATCTCAGTAAAGGCCTGACCTGTGTCAGGGAACTATGCAGCTATTTGGGGGGAAGAGCATGCCAGGCGTTACTACATTTAATCCTCTCAATAATCCTCATCATAGGAAATGTAAGTTGGTGCAGCCACTATAGAAAACAGTATGGAGGTTCCTTACACAACTAAAAATAGAATTACCATATGATCCAGCCATCCCACTCCTGGGCATATATCCAGAAAAACCTCTAATTAAAAAAGATACATGCACCCCAACGTTCATAGTGGGACTATTCACAATAGCCAAGACATGGAAGCGGACCTAAATGTCCACTGACAGATGAATGGATAAAGAAGATGTGGTATATATCTGTATACCACATACATATATTCCATACATCTGAAACTAATACAATAGTGTAAATCTACTATACTTCAATAGAAAAATGAACAAGAAATAACCCTCACTATAACCCTGGGAGACAGGTATCATTAATGTCCTCATTTACAGATGGGGAAACTGAGGCTCAGAGAGGGGGAGGTTGCCTGGCTAGTAAGTGGCAGAATTGAGGCTCAGCCTAGTGCTCTTCCTAATGTGCCAGTGGTTATCTCTGCCCGGGATCTACCTTCAGAAGAACATTTGTTGCTGAGTCTGGGGCATTTTGGTGCAGCTCTAAGATTGCTCAGGAGCTATAGGTCTGGTGGAAAACGTCCTCTAGTGCCACCTTTGCTGCTCTTGCAGGATTAGAAGGTGACACATTCCTTCTCCCTCTCCCTCCCTCTTCCTTCTTCATCCTTTTCCTTTCTGTCATCTCTTGTCCTGAGCCCAGGTAGGACACATGTGGGCAGAACACAGCAACTGGTTTTGAACCTTCACAGAAGTTTCCAGCTCTCAAATGCTGGCTCTCCCGAAGTCCTCCTGACATGCTGACACGTGAGTGGGAAGCAGAGTGATGATGTGGAAGAGCATGGGATTTGGAGACAGAAGACCAGGCACCTGGCCATCTGTATGAACGTGGCCAACCCTCTCATGGTCTCAACTTCCAATCTCACCTGGCCTAAGTCACAGATCTACATTGCAGATCAAACGAGAAGACAATAACTAAGATTCTGGTCCCGAATTCCAGTGTGTGTATTTGTGGGTGGGGTAGGTGATTTGACCACACCGACAGGCAACACTTGGATACCAGCCGTGTGCCCTACGATTCAGCTTAGTTCTAGCACATCTTCCTGGAGATAGCACCAGACTCCACAGGTTAAGGGCTCCGTTCCACAAGACTGCCCTTCACTTTAGATGCCAATTGCAAGTCCAGGTTGTCACTTGTGCTTTTGAGCGACTGGCTATAAATCACATGTTCCAGTGACTCCGAACTTGGGTTGGATTAATTCACTAGATCGGCTCACAGGACTCAGAAAACATTTTACTTACTAGACTGCCAGCTTATTATAAAAGGATATAACTCAGGGGCTTCCCTGGTGGTGCAGTGGTTGAGAGTCCGCCTGCCGATGCAGGGGACGCAGGTTCGTGCCCCGGTCTGGGAAGATCCCACATGCCGCGGAGCGGCTGGGCCCGTGAGCCATGGCCGCTGAGCCTGCGCGTCTGGAGCCTGTGCTCTGCAACGGGAGAGGCCTCAACAGTGAGAGGCCCGCGTACCGCAAAAAAAAAAAAAAAAAAAAAAAAAGGATATAACTCAGGAACATCCAGTTGTAAAAGATGCATAGAGCAAGGTAGGGGGAAATGGTGTGGAGCTTCCATGCCCTCTCCAGGCACTCCACTCTCTCCAGATCTCCATGTATTCACCAACCCAGAGTCTCTCTAAACACCATCCTTTTGGGTTTTTATGGAGGCTTCATTAATAGGCATGACTGATTAGATAATTGGTCATTGGTGATTGAGTCAACCTCCAGCCTCCCTCCCTTTCCTGGAAATCAAGGGGTGAAACTGAAAGTTCCAACCCTCTATTCCTGGTTTGTTCCCCTGGCAACTAGCCCCCATCTTTACGTGCTTTCCAAAAGTCACCTTCATTAATATAAACCCAGTTTTGGTGGAAAGGAGCTTGTTTCGAATAACAAGACAACCCTTTTGCCTTTACTCAGGACGACAGAGAAATTATTATAACAGAAGATGTTCCCACTGCTCTTATTTATCACTCAGGAAATTGCAAGGGTTTTGGGAGCTCTGAGCCAGGAACTATGGGTTGAGACAAAACATAGATGGGAAACATATATTTGGTCATTTGACCAAATTTGACCTTATTTCAAATGACCAAATATATATTTCTTATAAATCACAATATCACAGTAATTTTATTATAAGTAATATATAGATATTAGATATTTAGATGGACTAATAAATGTTCCATTAGATAGAGGTCTACACTGAGGCTTAACGTCTGGACAATAAAGGTAGCAAGAACAATCAAAACAAGAGCTCCTTTAGGGATCCAAATGCACCATAATACTGCTATCATTCTACTTTCTAAAACAAAACTTAATGATGTATGATGAGAGAGAAAACAATGAATATGCTATTTCATAACTCGGAAGCAAAATTCAGTAAACGTGGTTGTAGATACATCTTTCCATGCCCACTCCGCTTTCCTCATCCAGGACACCGCCAATTACGATGGGGTGTAGTTAACTCTCATCATCTCTCATTCAGTCATGTGTATCCCACACAACATCCACAGTGAGGTTCAAAAAATACGAAACACGCTACTCCCCTGCTGAACACCATTCACGGCTCCCCACTGCCCTCAAAACAATTTTCAAACTTTCCAACACGGCTCCAAAATCTCTTGATAATGATTAGGTCCCTGCCAACATCTTCAGACTCATCTCTCATCATTATCATTATTCCCCATTTTCTCCCCAGCATGACTATGAAGTCCAGCCAATCTGAGCTGCATACAGTGCCCACAAGTAGCCATGCTCCTTCTCATCTCCTGGATTTCTCCACGTACTCTTGCTTTGCCCAGGGGATGTCTATTTCCCCTCCCCCGCTCCTGCCCAGCACTGCCCAGGCTGGGTGGATGGACCCCCTCCTCTCTGCTGCCACCACTCCTGCTTGTCCAGCCACAGCCCTTGTCACCTCGGATCACAGTTGTTTGCAGTCAGTATTTCCAATTAGATCGTAAGGTCTGGGGCTCGGGGGAGGGTCACGTCTCTCTGCTTCATCTTTTAATGCCCAGAGCCTACTACAGTTTCTGACATAGACGAAGGTGTTCGAAAAGGTAGAAAATAAGTATAAATAGCTGCTATTTGTTGAATTCTTCCTGTATACTGTGCTAAGTGCTTGACACAATTATCATTTAATTGTCGTAGTAAGGCACTGATCCTTCAGAAAGGACTTGGTCCAGGGTGTCAAAACAGGGATCTGCTGTGCTCGGCATTAATTCTTTAGTAGCTGGAATGTTTATTCGTCCAGTGCATCCAGGGGAGGAGGCTGGACTGTACAGGTGTGTGTGTGTGTGTGTGTGTGTGTGTGTGTCCACACATGTGTGTGTGCAACTGCTGTCTACCAAAAGGAATGAAATTATTATCAAAATATTTTAGGGCTTCCCTGGTGGCGCTGTGGTTGAGAGTCCGCCTGCCAATGCAGGGGACACGGGTTCGTGCCCCGGTCTGGGAGGATCCCACGTGCCGTGGAGAGGCCGGGCCCGCGAGCCATGGCTGCTGAGCCTGCGCGTCCGGAGCCTGTGCTCCGCAACGGGAGAGGCCACAACAGTGAGAGGCCCACGTACTGCAAAAAAAAATAAAAAATAAAAATAAAAAAAAAATTTTAGCTAACACAGGATGACTAAAACAGCCATATTTAAGGTGATCACATAATTTATAGTCCAAGTTGGGACATCTGGAATTGAAAGACGACACTATTAATAAGTAACTAAATCTGTGATTTAAAGTGAAAACTTTAGTGTCCATCAGAATCACTTTTTGCTGAGCTCCACTCAAGAGTTTCTGATTTGGTAGATCCGGGGAGGGGCATGAGAATTTGTATTTATGGCAACTTACAAAGTGATTTTAAAAAGAAGGCAAGCAGGGGAGGAGGGTGCAGAGAGAGAGAGACGGAGAGAGAAGAAGAAAAAGAAACATACAAAGAAAAACAATTACAGAGCCTAGAAAAAAATGAAGTGACCTAATTTCTCTGTCTTACTCTCTTAGATTTTCCTGAATTAATTTTTCTAGTTTTAAAGCAGTTGTTATAGTGTACTTTTCTTAATAGAAGGTAGTGTAGTTCAGTAATTCTCAAATTTTATTTTCTGCTAAACTAGTTCTAGGATATGGTAATAAGTGATTCCTGAGGGAAAACAAAAGCTTCTGTGGGTCAGATAACATTTCTAGCATAAAGGCACTGAGGAGGTCTGCACAAAGAAATGTGCATAATTAAAATTCAATTTTATTTATTCTGTGAATGCTTTAAATTTTTCCCCCCAGAGCACATTTATTATCATTTCATAGAACTAGACTTCCTTTACACCCAATATGGGAAATAATTAGTGAAGTGAAAAGGTCTGTAAATAGCCATTGAGACTACACAAACACTAACATATGTGTGATATTTTTACACTTTGTAACACACTTTAAGATGCATAGAATAGTTTCATAATCTCATAGACCTGGGAACTTGACTGAGAAGGCATAGTGGACATGAAAACCAAGACTCAGAGAAGTTCTCAAAGATTACTCCAGGAAGAAATGGCAGAAGCAGGATTTGAAGTTAGGTTTTTCTAGCTCCCTGACATCAGGCAGGATGCAAGAAAAAGCAAGTTGAAAAATTTGAGTCAGAACATCAGGCAAAGAGGAGATGTGTACATTTTTGCAGCAGAAAAGAGCATCATGAGAAAGCAAGTCCCACCATAGCCAAGCTTACGCCAAGAAAACTATAAGATGTTCATCTGATACTAGCGGGGTCATGAAAAGAGGAAAAAACAGACTGTTATCAGTCAGGGCCCTGTGAGGACCAGAGAGCAGGTTCTGGCCAGATAATGTGTGAATGATATTCTGTAATTAGTTGGCAAATAGATGCTATTTCTTTTAACTGCTGGGACACGGCCCCCGGCACTGTGCCTCCATGCTGCTGGAGCCAAACATGGGGTCCCAGCTGCTGTCACAACTATGGCTCTTTTCTTTTCTCCCATGTCATTTCTGATCAGGTCATGCAGATACCTAATTTCACCATTTGAGAGCTCAGGTTGCCACAGTAACCCCAGCAAGGTGCTCAGGTGCTGCAGCTGAAGCTCCATCATCTGGATACATTCTACTGGGTCCCCCTTGGGCCCTTGCTCTCTTCAAGAAGAAACAGATGAAACAAAAATGAATATGAAAGGGATATTGCAAAAGGGGGAAGAAGTAGGTTGATTAATTGAGTGCCTCCTTTGTTCATAGATTAGTACATCTGATTGGACCACTCAAAGATATTCCATCTTGCCCACTTTAGAGATGGGAAAACTGAGGCACAGAGAAGGGACGTGTCAGATGTCTCTGAGTACAGTGAGTCAGAGGCAGAAAGAAGGCTAAGCTGAAACTTCAGACTCCTTGCACAGTGCTCTTCCAACACCAAATTTTACTCAAAATATTTATGGCCAACTCTCTTCAAATTGTATTCTCCAGGCTTAGGGTTTTTCAAGAAAAGTTAGAAAAAGAGGGAGTAGAAGAAGAGACAGGGTGACCTGTTCCTCAAAGGGAATCTGAAAACGATTGCTCCAGATTTCATAGAAAATCATTCTCCATGTTTGGATAGGTTTGGATTTCCTTGTATGACGGAATGTTTATCTATGTATTCAATATGCCCATGGATAAAAGTTATCCTGGCTTTCTAAGCCAGAGACCAGAAGAGTAAGGCCTTTCATTTATTTATTCAGCAAGGCCGGCTTGGGACACGGAGCATACATGTCTTTGTCTTGGGACAAAGACAAAATCCTGCTTCCGGAATGCTTAGCATCTGCAGAACTGATGAATTCTCCCTGATTCCAAAATAATAACCCCTAACAAGGGTGGGGTGACATCTGACATTAAAAAGGGCTCCTACACCTCGTACCTCACTGGAGAAACTCAGCAGATCCCTCAGAGGGAGGTGGCATAATATACGCACATCCTAAGAGAAGCTTGTGGTCACAGAGCAGGAAGAGGCATAACCAAGCCCTCTGATTCGCACTGAGAAATGGCGTCTGATTCTTATAAACCTGGAGCCCAGCACAGCTTCTGGCATACACATCTGACCAAATGGTGTGTGAACAGTAGTGATGATGAAGATGATGATGAATATCTTACATCAGTCAGTGTTCTTCAGAGAAACAGAACCAATTATACAGGTGAAAACACTGGAGCTTACAGAAGTGATGCTGCATATCTGAGTCTCATGTGTGGCAGCCACTATGTCATATGAGAAAGGCCTAGAGGTTAAATATATACACAGGGGTTTTGGGAAGACTTCCTGGAGGAGGTGATATCTCAGGTCAGATTTGGATTGATGAATCTAAAGTTTATCATGCACGATAGAGAGAAGGGTATTCCTGTCAGAGGTAGCAGCTTTTCAAAGTAAAAAGATGGCACAAGAGTAGGGGAAGAACTGGGGAGTTAGGAGTCAGATCATGAAAAACCGGAATATGATAGGATCTTGGAGTGTGGGCATCAGAGGCTGGTGGAAGGTTTGAAATGGGGCTGACATGATTTTCCTTGTGTTGCAAACACGATTGTGAGGTTTCATAAACCCAGCTAACATAATTCTCTCTCTACGCAATGGATTCTGGTAGTCGCATGCCTGCATCAAAGCACTTAGTACCAAATTCTCTCAGCTGATTGTTACCTCCACCCACAGTGCAGGTAGGAGGGGATCACAGCTGGAGCACATTCATGGCTCCATCTTCTGGAGAAATAGGACAATACTCTCTTTTTGTAGGTGAGGGGTCAGGCCCAGAGAGGACAAGGGACTCCCCGAAGGACATTGAGATAGGTGATGTCAAAGCCAGGGCAGAGCCTGAGTTACTTCACACCAGGGGTTTTGCTTCTTCTCACCCTGGGAGACACTTAGCAATGTCTGTCTGGGGAAGAGCCACTGGCATCTGATGGGTAGAGGCCAAGGATGTTGCTAAGCTTCTTGAAATGCACGGGACAGGTCCCCACGACAGAGAATGATCCAGCTCAAAATGCCCGTCATGCTGAGTTGAGAAACCTCACTCTACACCCGGACTAGATGAGGCTCTTGTTGCATGAGGTCCTTGGAAACCATCCAGTTTCCTTCCAGCTGAGTGAATCGAGATTCAGAGAAGATGAGTGACTTCTCCAAAGTCACACAGTGGAACCGAGACTATTGTCATGGCTTCATTAACTTCCAGTTCAGCCCTAACATGCATTGCCTCTCACAAGCCTGAGCTTAAGTCAGATGTCTGATGGGTAGAGAAGAGAGATGATACCCAAAATGGCCAGAGGAAGTTCTTCTGACCAAAGTTTATATAGCAGTCACTAACATCCTCAATTAGAGGGGGGGAAAAACCCAGGCTCCAAAGGAACAAACAATCATGGTCTTCACATATGAACTCAGCATATTTACAGGGTGCCTGTTCTTGTTCAGGCACTGTGATGAACACTGAGGATTCAACAACGAACAAAACACGGTCCCTGCTCTTTCAACACACACACACACACAGGCAAAGGAACACGCTTCCCACTACCCACACGCTGATGATTCAGTGCTTGGGAATCCAAGCTCTGAAAAATTAACTTACTTCATACACTTCTTCATCACGTACTAGCTGGTGCAGCACAGGCAAGGAACTTAACCTCTCAAACCTTCAGTTTTCTCATCTATATAATGAGAATAATGACAGTACCTCCCTCACGGGATTGAGGACTGAATGAGGCAATTGATAAAAAGTATTTAGCCTAGCGCTGGAAACAGCAGGCAGAAGTAAGGGCACTAGTAGCAGCAGTAGTTATAATTATTATAGACAGAAGCCCTGAGTACTTGTCTTACTTTTCCACTCTCAGCTAAGTCGTCTTATTACTCTCCATTCCTAGGTCTCAGCAAAATGAAGAGATTGGACCAGCTCTCTGTGGGCTATGAAGTTTACCGTTCGTCCCCTAACTAGATGACTCCTGAGTCCAGCACTGCCCTTCTCTTCTGGAACCTGGCCATCCCTCCCGTCCCACGCTAATGTCATTCATGGTCCCACACTACCCACAAGCCAGCCAAGGTGGACCCCTGAGATTCAGCAAGGTGATGACAAAGCTGCGGTTTTGGGTAGGCCAGCTTCCTGGGCTGCCCACTGGCTGCGCCTAGCTGCTTGGAATGCATATCGGTGCCAGCCTGCAGTGATCGTGAACAAAGCCATGAGAGGGAAGATGGTAGTGTTTTTTTTTTTTATTATTTTTAACAAAATGACTCATTCCCCCTCCGGCAGTGAGCTGTCGAAGGCTCAGGAAGGAGCAGGAGATGTTAGAAGTGCAAGTTCAGGACACTTTCACCTCATTGGAAGCCAATTCCAGGGGATGCCACACACTTTTGCTCAGCTTAATCGGGCCTGGAAAAAAGTGTTTAAACCAAAGAGGCTGTCTCAGGGCTGCGGATTTACGGCCAAGGGGAAAGACGGACAATCATACAGCCAGTAAGTGACAGTGGCAGAGTTAGAACCCTGGCTAGGGGTGGGAAAACCTACTGACGGAAGCTTAATGTTAGGTGTGGTCAGGGGCTGGGGGCTTTCTGGAACTTAGTTTCCAGATGCTGGCTTAAATCAGGAGCTTTTAAATTGTGTTCTGCAGAGTCATAGGGCTTCCCTTGGAGCCCGCCATGTGGTTCTGGTTCTCTGCCCGGCTTCACCTGGAGTGGCTCTGCTTGCATCTACCTCACATATTAAAATCTCAAGAGTTAACATAATTATTGTTTCCTTATGTGCTAGGCATTGCACTGAACACTCAATACGTATGAAGTCATTTAGCTTCATAACAACCTTATGAAATATTTACAATTACTATTGCTATTTTATACTTTATGAAACGGAGGCTTAAAGCCAAGGTAAATCATTTGCCCTGAGTCACAGGGCTAATAGGCAGTTTGCCAGGGCTGGAAATCAGACCTGTCTGTCGGCAAAGCCCATTTTCTTAACCACAATTCTACACGGCCCCCCTGCTTGGTTTCCATATAAGCTTTCATTTTCAAAAAGTGTTCCACGGTTATTTTAAAAGGAATAAAATAAAAGTTTGAAAGTGACTGATTAGATGTTCTGAGATCCCTCCCAGCTCCAGATTTCCAACTTTTATGATTTACAGAAGGAAGAAAGCAGAGGTCATGTTACACAGCTTAGTGGTGGGAGACAAGACAGGATACGGGATAATAATAGTAGCTAATATCTGAGCATTTCATAGGCCAGGCAACGCTCTAAGTCCCTCATATACATTAACTCAATCTTTGTACCAACCCTCTCTAGTAGGTGGTGTTCTTATTATTCCCATTTATAGATAAGAAAACACAGTAGAACAAGGTCATGACTCATTCAAGGTCACACAAATTGAAGGCCACAGCTAGATTCCAGAGCCTGTGCTCCTCACTGCTCTGCTGTTGAGATGACTTAGTCTGGGGGAAAACTACTTCCCTTAATATCAGCATTTATTTTTTAACATCAAACCAGTGCAAATTTATGTAAATAGACAAGCAGATCAGCTGCTACCCTGGCATTGGTGCCAGCTTCCTATCAGGGATGTTGATGCAACAAAATTTGACCATTGGTGCTGATCTGAGCTATCACAGCGGTAGACTTTTCAATAATTCCCCACATTTCTCAGGCTTGGAAGAAATAAATGCATATTAGACAGCTATAGGCCTACACATGCTGCAATTTTGCATTTCTTTTTTAAAAAAATTATTTATTTTATTTATTTATTTTTGGCTGCGTTGGGTCTTCATTGCTGTGCACGGGCTTTCTCTAGTTGCGGCGAGCGGGGGCTACTCTTCGTTGCGGTGCGCAGGCTTCTCAGTGCGGTGGCTTCTCTTGTTGTGGAGCACGGGATCTAGGTGCGTGGGCTCAGTAGTTGTGGCGCACGGGCTTAGTTGCTCCACGGCATGTGGGATCTTCCTGGACTAGGGTTCGAACCCGTGTCCCCTGAACTGGCAGGCGGATTCTTAATCACTGCGCCACCAGGAAGCCCTACATTTCTTTTTCTTTCAGATATTTTTCAAACTGTGGATAGCTGGTAGCCACTGAAAACAAGATGCTGTCTAGCACTGCATTTTCATACTGATTGATGCATTTGGGCCTTGCCACTGTCCCGCGAAGAAGGTCCCTCCCTTCAAGAGGCAGGGACAGAGTGGAAGGGGCTTGCTTAGAATATTCTCAGAATTTGTTGGCCTGGTTTGTCTTTCTATGTCTCCTACCCCCTCCATCATTGATTTTTCCTAACATGGCAGTACTGCTTTCTTAGTTGAATGCAGGAAAGCTAGTGCCCAGTTTGTCCCATAGAAAGAAAGGAAAAGAAAACTGTGCCACCTGCCCCTTTACAAATGGACATAAGCATTCACAGTAGAAAACCAGCAGCCTAATAAAGAAGAGAATTCCTGGAGTAGCTACTACACCTGGCAGTGTGCCCTGTGCTTTGGATAGGCTGACTACATTGTCAGCCTATCCAAATGAATGAATGAAAAAGAACGAAAAAGGGTGCTATTAATAATTACATCCTGGGCAAACTAGGATGTATGGCCGCCCTTGCAGAAGAGATACTATTCATTTCATATTCACCATAGCCCCATAATATAGGTGACTTTCCCTTTGCTCCGAATCTCAGAAAGTGAGATGCCCAGGGTCACAGAGCAAGGGCTTGGCAGAGCTGTCTGTCTAATTCTACATCCCGGGGTCAAGGCTGACATCAGAGATGGGGACTTTTGACATACTATCCACATAAGAGCTGACGCTAGAGGTTGATTAGCTGTCAAGCCTTTCTTCTCCCCACCATATTCCCAGCCATTGTCCTCGGCCATCGGATCCGGGTGGGGCGCGATGACTGTGCTTCTCCAGCAGAGGGCAGTATTGCCATGCCAGCCAAGACACAGGGCTACAGGAAACAGGACGGAGGCCCAGACTAAGCCGACCTGGTGGCCTGTGCAGTGTTCCTAAAACAGCCAGCCTCAGAGGGCTGCCTACATCCAGCTGCTTCCCCGGCGCCCATTCCCTGAATGCTCACCGTGGATAAACCCGTTGTCCCCTTCACCTGTCTCCTGGCTCCCAAGATAAGACACCTGAACAAAATCAAGAGCTCTGTGCCACCTGGGGTGGAAAGAGACCCAGGGAGGGTTTCCAGACGGGGAACAAGAACTGTTGCCATTTTCTTGTTTGCTCAGAATTACTCCAGAGCTGGGAGCGCTGTTGACATACGTGTTACCA
Organism: Pseudorca crassidens; assembly: GCF_039906515.1. Classification (NCBI taxonomy): domain Eukaryota; kingdom Metazoa; phylum Chordata; class Mammalia; order Artiodactyla; family Delphinidae; genus Pseudorca; species Pseudorca crassidens. The sequence continues at coordinate 16,948,232 of NC_090302.1, read as the reverse complement.
CTTAATCTTTCATAAGAAATCCTTTTCATGGGGAAGCTGAATTCTGGATCCACGCCAGTTTAGATAATTACATTCCCTGGTAAGACTGAAGCTCTGAAGGCTGCAGTCTTTCTCCAGCAAGAGTTAGGGGTTTCAAGGATGTGGGTTAGCATTGCTGGGGGTGACAGAACAGTGCGTGGAAAAAGAAAAAGCAGGGTTTGATGAGGAAAAGTTAACCTCAAAGTGTTACCCACTAACTAAGAGTTTCTTTTCTTTTCTTCTTTCCTTCCCTTGGCCTCACTCAGAGTGAGATGCATTTGTAGTTTTTGTCTGTACCTAGGAATTCAATTTTTGCTTTTAAAAGAAACCTGATTTACAGGGGGTGTGAAACAAAGCAGGAAATGATAAGAGGAGGAAAAAAAATAACAATTCAAATGGAAAAAGGAGAAAGAAAAGAAATCCTTTTAACAATTTCTCTCTTCTAAAGTGGATGGGACAGCATTTTTATATTAAGTTCAGCATTTTGTCAGGAGGGGATGACAATGCCCTGTGATCCTCGAACTAAGAATTGCTGGTGATGTTATACCCTCTGCTGGCATAGATCTTAATCAACCAGAAAACCTCAAAATGACAAACAAACAAAAGACAGCTTTGCTCTCTGAGGTTCATTAGCTCAGGCCAAGGTTGAGAAGATGCAATAGAAATGGGCGAGCTTGATAAGTCACTTTGTGGGTAATTGTCCCCTCCCTGCTCCCAGCCCTGTGCTTCTCCCTCCAGTAGCCAGTAGCCTTTCTTGATGGCTTCCTGGAGCTTGTACTTCTTAGAGTCGGCGGTGGGAGGAGTTGAGGCTGGTGGGGCAGGTGGGGAGAAGGAAGGGGCTCTCCAGTGTGCTGGCTCATGCGGAGTCCAGAGTTACCGCCCTCTGCTTTCAAGGGCGTTTGCCAGCCTCCTGAGAACCACAGCAGACCCAGGCCAAGCTTCATCTCCTCATCTTCCTTCCCATCCCAGCTCCCCTTTCTCTGATCCTTCATCATGTCCAGAAGGCATTACCATCTCCTGCACTGCTGATTAGAAACCTCAGAGACACCTACCTATTCTTCCCCTCTTTCTTTCTATAACCAGTTTTCTAAGTCCTATCAAAACATCTTCCAAATCTTTCTCTCTTTCTTACATATCTTCTCTTCTTTCGTAGCTCCAGGTCTGGTCCTGCATATGTTTCTCCTTAATAACTTCTTAGCTATTTTCCCCACCTCTCTATGCATGACAGCCAAAGGAAATCTCCTTAAGCCCATTTCTGATGGTATAATTTCTCTCTAAAATCCTTCAGCAGCTCACTGCCACCTACAGGATCAACTCCCCAATCCTTAGCTTGGCGCTTAAGGTCCTTGATGACCTGACTCTCTCTTGCCTTTCACTGTTAGTGTCCAGTGTTTCTCTAGTCCCTGGACTCCAGCCATACAGAGCCTCCCCTCGCTCCCCAGCACATTCTTCTCCGGACCCGTTGTGTTTTCTCAGCTCACTGCACGCACTCATATGGTTCCCTTGGCCTCACTGATTCTGTCCAAGTTCTGTCCACTTGTTATGCTTCAGCTTCAAGGTTAACTTCTCCTAAATAATAATATGCTTCCTACCCACCATATCTCTGCCCCAGATGGAAGTAAATCCCCCCTGCTTTTAACTTACACAATGCTTTACTTGCAACACATTTTTAAATTGATCTAGTATTAGGCCATTGTATGCACGTTTCTTCCTCCTCTCTTAAGTGTACTTTCCATGAAGATAGGGAATCATCTTTATTCCATACATAGATTAATTCAGTGCTTTTTTGGTATGGTCAGTTTTAAACAGCAATTTGTTGAACAGATTAATGAATACTTTTGAGAACCCACAAATGAAGGAGTGAATCAAAGTTGCATGGATGCATGAATAAATGACGTTGTACACAGATAAATAAATGAATTAATGTACTTATGCATTCAAATATATCTTGGGAGCCTACTATGCAAATTAATCCAGGAATAGATGAATCCTCACATGCATAAATGAATAAAAACATCCATGCATGAATCTGTGAATGAGTGACTAGATGGCTGGATTTCTGATTCTTAGGATTGTCTCTCAGAGAAATGTTGGTGAAGATACTCTTACATACTGCTGTGATGCTCTACCTTCACCAACATTTCTTGAGTACAAGTAGGTTTTTACTCATTAAGAGCCTTAATTACGTTTATATCATTAACCAAACAAATCCATTTTCTTTCTTTAGTGGCCCTTTAGGCGAGTAGGCCCACTTTTGCACATACCATTGAAATTGGGCATAAGCAATAAAATAAAATAAATAATAAAACTAATAAAATTAATTCCAGGCAGTTTCCCAAGGCTTCTTCTGCATCTTGACTGGGCTTCCTGTTCAACTCTTAGATTGTCATTCTTTTTTGAGTCTAACACCCACTAATTTCTATTGAGGATGGTCTCTGCCAACCCCAAGGCAAGACATCCCAAGAAGGAGGGATGTTCTGCTCTTACTTGCCCTGAAGTAGTTTGGTTCTGTTTTTGGGAAGCCACTAAACCATCAGTTCTTAAGTGTTCTTGAAGGATGGTGTCTCTACCTTTCTGTATCACATAGTGGCCATCTTCTATGGGCTTTCCTTTAATCCACATTAGAGATTATCTGCATTCTAAGTCCTTGTTAGAGGATTTGATTGTGAATCGAATGAGAAACAGCGCTTCTCAGAGGCTCATTTACGATATCTGATGTTTGACAGAGAAAGTCTAATAGACATGCTAACTATCCATTCATCTCCAGTCTCCACTGGAAAGGAAATACCTGAGTCACATTATCTCAGCCCATGGCAGAAATGCTGTCCCTGAGTCATGACTTAATATTTTGCTCTTTGCCTTTACAGAGGGTTGATAAGAAAAATGCCCAGGAGAAAAAAGTGTGTCTGTATTTTTCTGAAACCGTGCTCGAAGATTGGATCCACTATTTATAACTCACTGGACTTCAGAGTCTCTATTTATATTATAGAAAGTGTCCTAAAATTAAATGATGGACCATACCATGAAGCTAAGTAAGGAATATGTGGACTGTGTTCTACCATGATGGACATGCCCCAGTGTAAGGGTATGATTGATGCGGGCTGTATCCAACACAAGAAATGCCACACTGTGTGGTTTAGGACCTGGGACCAGGTCTGGGCCATACGGTATGTTTTGGACAGAATGGGAACTCAGAGGCCACTAATGTTTGTTTGTTTGCCTGGCTTATCACCAGGTATCAGAGGTGGGAGTCCAGAGAGCATTCTAGAACAGAGGTCACAAAACTGTTGCCCTTGGGCTGGCTGCCTGCTTTGTAAATAAACACAGCGGGACATTATTGGAACACAGCTATATTCATTCATTTGTTCCTTATTTGTGGCTGTTTTCATGCTGTAAAGACAGAGGTGAGTAGTTGCTACAGAGACCTCATGGCCTGCAAAGCTTAAAATATTCACTATTTGGTCCTAGAGAAAAGGGCATTGGGACAGATCACAGGACATGGGTTAGAATCCAAGTTTGTATGTGTTTAAAAACTCCCCATACCGTTTGAGATGCAGTATCCTCAACTGTAAAACGAGACTGGTAATTTAGTAATTCTGTCTTTATTATAGGCTTTTGCAAGATTGAACAAGAAAACATAGGTGCAGATAATTAGCACAGTGCCAATAGAGCCATCACGAGTAAGGCATCATGCTAGCTCTGAGTGAGGCTTAGGGACCAGGACAGAAGAACACCTACTCTGGGGCCAGACACAGACATGATCTCTGCCAAACAAAAGCTGGTGCTTCAGTTTCTTTCTAGGAGAGCCACCCTCGGAAGTATTTTCTCCAAAAGCCATGGCCCAGAGGAAGACTGTTTTCCTGCCAGAAAGAAAAGCAAGGGGTGGGGTGGGGGGAGGTGGCGGGGACTGAGAATCCTCTGTCTGCCCTTCTTATCACACAGGAACTAAACAGAGATAATCTCAGGTGGGGAAAGCACGGTGAACTTCTTCCAGGGCCTCATATGTCAGGTATGATTTTAATTTCAGATAATGTCCAAACTAGATAAGAATCCCATTGGTAGTGTGAGCAGATCTTCTGGTGCTGCCTCTGTCTGTGGCTGGCACTCTCCTCCCTCCCTCACCCCAGCTCCAAGGTAGGGGAGACGCCACTAGGATGAAGGTGCACCTCAGCCTCATATTTCCTCATTGTTTCCTGAAGCTGGATTCCCTGATGAAAATTTCCATTTGAGATGCAACATTGCTCCAGTCCCTGAGTTAAGCAGTTCTTGATATGTCTTTATCCCCATTGCCTAGTACTGAAACAGGAGGGAAGGGGGCAGGGCACAACCTTTAAAGGAATGACATAGCCATAGGACATGAAAAAAACTGATTAGAACCAACTAAGTCCAAGATGGCAGAAGATTCGACTTCTAGCAGACCTCATTATATACTCATTGTAATATATTAGCATCTAAATAACGCAGCCACCAGAACCATGACAATTCTGAGGCTAACCATAAAAGGCCAAAAAGTGGGCTGTGGCCCAATCCCTGGAAATCTCTGCCCCTTCCCAGAAATAATTGGAATAATCCTCCCACTCATTAGCCTATGAAATTACCCATCCCCTAAAAACTAACCAAGCCATATTTCGGGGCCTCTTGCCTTCTGAGATGGCCCACACTCTGTCTGTGGAGTGTGTTTCTCTCTAAATAAATCCACTTCTTACCTATCCCTTTGTCTCTCACTGAATTCTTTCTGCAATGAGACATCAAGAACCTGAGCTTCAGGACTTCCCTGGTGGTGCAGTGGTTAAGAATCTGCCTGCCAATGCAGGGGACATGGGTTTGAGCCCTGGTCCGGGAAGATCCCACATGCTGTGGAGCAACTAAGGCCGTGTGCCACAACTACTGAGCCTGTGCTCTAGAGTCCGTATGCCACAACTACTGAAGCCTGCGTGCCTAGAGCCTGTTCTCCGTGACAAAGAGAAGCCACCGCAATGAGAAGCCCGTGCACCGCAACAAAGAGTAGCCCCGGCTCAACGCAACTAGAGAAAGCCCGCGCGCAGCAACGAAGACCCAGCGCAGCCAAAAATAAATAAATAAATTCATATAAAAAAAAAGAACGTGAGCTTCATTAAGTCCTGAGACCAGGTGTGTGATCTCAATTAAAAGACCGTGGGTTCAAGTCCCAATCTGAGTTGAACGGTTTCAGTACCGGTATGTCCAGTGCACGCAGAACATTCAAATGGACTTGGCCCATCCAACACACAGATGCAGAGGACAGAACTCCACCATACAGCACAACGCAGACACTCGAGTAATTTCACTTCAAATAGAATTGAACAAAATGAGTTTGGGTCTTGCTGGGGATGATGACAATGACGACGATAATGATGATGATGATGATAATGAAAGCAAGAGAGTGGTGGTGATGAAATGGTGGCAGCTACAATTAAGGGATCAGGGTGAGGTTTTGAAAATGGAAATGTATTACATCAGGAATTAAGTAAATACTCAGAGACTGGTCTGCTGCTCACACAACCTGGGGGCTCTCAACTGAGATGACTACGTACCTAAGGGAAAATATCCATATGGAAGACAACGCTCTTCTGGATTAACAGCTGAACCAATACCCAGTAATCTCCAGTGATGAGCTCTGGTAAAAGCCTGCTTGCAGCATGAAGCTAGGGAACCTAGGTTGGTCTGTTTAACCCCCTTTTTAAAAACTGAGGTGGCTGAGTCTTCAGAGGAGTAACTTGTAGCAGGAGTTACTCACTTGGTTACAGGCACACATGAAATGGGGTAGACACACAGACACAGAGACTTGTTTCCTCCAAGGAGGCAAAAATGTACCCCGATTTTCTTACCCCTTGGGAGAAGGACGGAACCCTGAACATTGCTAATTAAACGTCCTGGGGATGATCAATTAGACTGACTATGCAAGAGGCTGGCAGAGATGGAAGCATGAGGAATGTGGTAGAAATCTCCCTCTCCCTGCAACTTGTCCTGTTAAAACACTTTGCTGAGCATTTACAAGCATATTTTTTCCCTTTGATCCTCACATCAACCCTAGGAAATAAACAAAATCATTGTCCAGCTGAGGAAATAGGTTCAGAGGAGTTAAGTAACTTGCCTGAAGTCATCCAACTTGGCTGAACTAGATCTCAGACTCCTGTTTGCTTGACTCAGAAGCCTTTGCTTTTCCCCCTATACCCTCGCTGCTCAAAATGCCATCTGTGGATCAGAGACTCAGCATCACCTGTAATCCTGGAAGCAGTTTAGGAGTGCAAGTGTCTCAGGCCCACTCCAGTCCTACTAAACCAGCATCTACATTTTAACAAGATCTGCAGGTGATTTGTCTGTGTAGTAAAATTAGAGAAGCACCATGTTACATAATACTGCCTAGCTCCTACCATTCTCTTTTTTTCAGAAAACAGGAATATTCATCATGGTCACACCATGCATAGAAGGCTGACCTGGATTTGGGAACCCCCAAGTAACTGAACTTATTCTGCCCACTGAGTTGGAACCCTAAGACCTGCCAGACCATGGTCTAAGTTTCCAGAGGCCCCTGGGCTTTGTATGCATTGGTCAGTTGTCTTTACTGAGGCCAATGTCCCCATATCCTACTCCATCTTCCTTTACTGCCATTCAGTCTGAGGCCATGACATCCCAGCAAAGGATGGGCAGGTTTTATTCAAACACCCCAATGTGTGGCCAGCCCAGACCCTCCGAGGAGGAAAGAGTCTGCTATATTTCCCCCTGAGGAAAAAACATGCACATATACGTTTGTGGAATCCTGAAAATCCTGAAGAAATGAAGTGCTAGGATAAGCTAAAAAAGTTTCTTGTGAATTTAAGCCATTTATTTTCCTTTTTCACTTTTGGTATAGTTTTGCTGTTTCTCAGTGTAATTTCCTATAGCAGATTAAGATCTATAATGTTCCATGATACTGTGATTCGTGCATAAGAGATATTTGAAATGAAAGATACATTTCTTGATACTACTGCTCAGACACTTGATAAATATTCTCTCACTGTAGGCTCAAAACAACACTCCGAGGATGGGGGAACTTATCCTCATTTTATAGATGAAGGCAATAGGCTCAGTCTCTGGTGATGCTACCAAAGCCAGTTTTCAAGTGTAGGTTGGTACCATCCCCAAGATGCATCTTCTTGAGGTGAATGACAGGTAACATGTGAGGGGTGAAGGATGCCTAGAAATGAATAAGGCCTAGGGGCCTAAAATGACCATCTGATTTGAATACCGGAGGTAGGGGAAATTAATGACTTTAACTGGTAGGTACTTCTAAACTTTAAAAAGAATCATGAATATATTAAGGAGTAGAAAGCAAATGTTGAAATGTTGAATACATTTAAGACCAATAGAAGATTTGGTAAAAGTACTGAGATTATGGATGGCTAACTTTTCAATTCTGTCCTGCAGTCCTGGGGCTAGGTTTTCACTATTTTCTCTGCTGTTAACAGTTGCAGCAGCAGCAGCAGCAGAAATAGCAGAAGTGACAGTGGTAATAGCCTGACAGTTACTGTATTATCTATGCTGCATAACCACTTATTCCCAAACTTTGTGGCTTAAAGCAACACATGTTTATTATTTCACAATCTCTGTGGGTCAGCAATCAGGACATGGACAGATGGGTGCCTGCTTCAGTCTCACACAGGGCACTATCGTGCTCTTGGCTGGGGCTGTAGTCTCATTTCAAGGCTTGACGGGGGAAGAATCTCCTGTTGGTTGATGATAGGATTTGGTTCTTCAGAGACTGTTGGGTTGAAGGTCTCAGTTCCTTGCTGGCTGTTGGCCTGAGACCACCCTCAGCTCCTTGCTACATGGTTTTCTCCAACACACCACGGCAGTCAGCTTCATCAAAGTGTGCAAGCTGAGAAGGCAGTAGTGAGAGTCCAGCAAGTCACAGCCTTTCATAACTTAATCATAGAAGCGATATCCTATCATATTTGCTGTATCCTACTTGCGAGAAGTAAGTTACCAGGGGAGGGGATTACCTAAGGACTTGAATACCAGGAGCAGGGACCATTTGAAAGATGTTCATCATAACTACCATTCACTGGATATCTCTAATGTGTCTGGAATTCAGCTAATCACTTAATTTACATTAGCTCATTTTATAGTCACAAAGTTGCAGTATAGATCACAATACCCATTTTACAGACAGGGTAACTGAGAAACATAAGGTGAAGCCACTTATCCAGGGTTACCTAAGTAGCAAGCTCAAGACGAAAATCATGATTTGTGTAACACTAAAGTTCATGTTCTTAAGTGAACTCTTTAAACATGTTATTTTCTCTCACTTGGCCTCTTTTCCAGCCAAGTTCTTGGAGCTTAGATGTCTCACACATCCATGGGGGCTCAACCCAGGGAGACAGATACTTATTAGAGAAACATTTTAGTAAGTGAATAAAGTGGGCATCTATTTACATGAATTACTGTTCATAGGAACATCTAGTGTTGACTGAAGCAGAAGGGAGAGACTCTGGGGAGGTAAGAAAGGGATCAGAAAGATGAAAATGGATGGAATGGCCATTGGCCCATGCCACCATGATGCATTTTGTTCAGACACATCTGAAATTGGGATTAGGGCTAGAAACTGAAAAAAATAGTACTTGAGCAAGCATTTAAAAGTTTCTGAACATAAATAGAACTACTTTGGGAGCCATGAGCCAAGGAATAGAACAGAATTGGCATATAAAAGGGAAGATGTTTTTTTGTGAGGAACAGAAAATCATATTGGCTGGAAGTTCAGAAGTAGGGTGGATTTCAGTTTGGTTTGATTCACTGACTCTATGGTGTCATCAAGGCCCTGGTTTCTTCCTGTTTATTTGCTTTGCCTTCTGCAATGTTGACTTCATCCTAAAGCTGACCCCATTTCTTGTCCATAAACTGACTATCAGAATGTCCGGGGCTATATGTCTCCTCACCCATATCTAGAGATGCTCTCTGAGAAGTACAGTCAGCCTTGCCCAGAAACTCTCTGCAAACTGCTCCTCCCTTCTTGCTGGCCTGAATTTTGTCATATGTTCATATAATAATTGTGTGGGGATCATGCTGATTAGCTAGAATGAGACACATGCCCTAGGCTCAGATCCCTTTTCAAGCCAGTTTGTTTCTGCTTTCTGTTTTTTGCAGGGTTTGATTGAACCTGGCTGAGATTGAACATCAACCTCCTTGAGAATGAAAGTTCTCTCACCTCCTCTGCAAATCTCTGCCCCTAGACCTTCCTCATATCTGGACACAGGAGTCAGGGACAACAAGGTTTATTGAAAAGAACACTGAATATGGAATCAAAATACTTTTGTCTTAGCCATTCTTCACTAAGTGATCTTAGACATTTTACAACTCATTCTATTAATGTTGAGAGTCAAATGAATCTAGGGCCACATGCTGTGCTAGGCTCTGTGGGAATGACAAGAACATGACAGATAATGGACCTTCTTCTCATGGAGTTTCTAGGAGGGACATAAGCCATAAACACACAGTTTTCTTACAGGCTAAAGATTACATTTAAGAAAGTACAGAATACTGTGAGAGCACAAAAGGGGTGCATGTAATACAAACTTCAGGGAAAAAGATATGTTGACTGACATTGGAAGGATGACTTCCCATGAGACAGTCCAAGGGTTGGGGCTGACAGAGGGGAGAGGTCCACAGGGAAGTCATTTAACATCAAGGGCCTCAGTTTACCTTTCTGTACTATGGTCAGGGCTGGTTATGCTAAGTGAACTTGAAGGTTCTCCCCCTTAAAAGACTTCACGATTCTGTGTTCCAGGAGAGTGGCACAGAGTAATGTCAGGATAAGACCTATTATTGTGAGGTCCTGAATGACTTTTGTCAGCTGAAGACCCGTGATCTTGGATCTCTCCTTCCCAATGGCAATGAAATGGATGGGGCCATCAGCAGCAGTTTCCAAAAGGTAGAGTAAGAGCTGGAAGAAGTTTTGAATAAAACACGCGTGCATTTTTGTAGATGTTGGAGAGGAGGGGCTTTATGATGGTGATGGAAGGAAGTATTATGGCTAATTGCCCTAAGAAGTGAAGGACTTAGCAATTAGAACTGTGTGTGTTTATGACATTTCCATTGGTTTTTCTGCCTTAGGACAGAGCAGAAAGGCACTTCACTTCTCTGCATCACATGGAATTCTGCATGTCTCAAGAGGGACGATCTGTGTTGAAAAAGGTTGAGCAGATTTTTTAAATGAAGGACTTCTCAGAGCCTATGCACGAAGAGTTTCCTGGAGAGGGGGTTGGTATCATGCATCTCCAAACATATTGGACCACAGAGCTCTTTATTGAGATTATCATGTACAACTAATGAACTGTGAAAAAGAATTTGGGAAATGTTCACCTGAAGGCATTGTGGTGTTAAAAGAACACTGCTCCCCACCTACACCCTGAGAGTTTTGGAGCAATACTTCTCCGTGTATAACTTTTCCATAATTGTGATTATTTACGTTGTTATGGAATGTCTGGTCCCCCCCGTCTAATGTAAATACCATGTGCTTCTTTCCCATTGCTAATAGATGTGTATCTTCAATGCCTCCCAAGTAAGTGCTCAATACATCTGTGATTGAATGATTCAATGCATGATTAAGACTCTAGAGGCCTGGATTTTAGTGCCAGTTTTGTGGCTGACTGGGTATTTGACTCTGGGAAAGTCACTTCTCTTCTTGCCCTCAGTCTACCCATTTTGGCAACAGAAGAAAATGCAGGTGAATGATCTCTGAAAGCCTTTCTAGCTCTAAAATATTATGATCTAATTTCTTGTTTCTTTCAAATGTAGCCAATTCCATACTTTTCTTACAAATAAGATATTAAATATCTTGGAAGATACGAGTGAGTATGTTTTTGGCAATAAATGAAATAGGTTCTATAAAGCACTTGCCAGATCCGCAGTGAATGTTTAGTAAGTGGCGGCCCTTTCTGCTCTGTGGTTGTTGATGGAATTTGGAGTTCAGGTGCTTTGACTTCTAATCTAGCGCTCCCCTTCATTTTACTTGAATACACCAAGGCTTCTGATGCAAGCATGCGCCACAGGACCAAACACACACCAGGAACTTGACATGTCAGTTGAATGCATGCATGTCTTTTGATAATATAAAGTCAGACAAATGTCACTAATCAAAATATCCCCAAATAGTACAAAGTGCAATTCCCAAATCCCAAGCTAACACTTTCCTTTTTCCTATGTTTATACTGATCATGGCTTAAATCCCCAACAGTGACTAAAAACACTCCCCTCCCTCCAGCTGTTCATAAGGGTTGCGGGGTCCATATCAAGTGAAATTTTTCTCCAATATAAATTGATCGAATTAATCCGGATGGTATCAGAAATGCAAGACATCCTTAAAGAAAGAAGAATTACATAGAATGGGTAGAGCAGAACAGAATGGGTGAAGAGAAGTCACAAACCACTGAGTGCATGTTAAGGATGCACTTGAAAGCGGAGAAAGTTAATGCCCTGGGGCTGATGATGGGCAGGGCCATTATAGACTGATTGTCTGTACATGAAACACTGCATTATTTCAAATTAGTCAAGAGAAGTACAGGACACTAGACACCGGCACATTTTAAAAGGTATTATTTTCAGTGAGCACTCATTAAAAACAAAACCACTCCACTGTAATAAAGCATGCTCCATTACAGCGGAGAGAGTGATGACAGTACGATCCTATGGGCAGGAAATGACCTGTATTGATGCCGGTATGTCTCAGATCACTTCACAGCCACAGCATGGTGTGCATTTTAATGGCCAATGACCGTTACATCACAGAAGTCTAAGTGGCAGTGGGTGTGTGTTTTTTTTTTTTTCCCAGAGAGTTTGGGGTGATAGTGTTTTTTTTAAGAATTAACTTGCAATTACGCAAATATATGTATATTGCATGTTAATTTAAAAGACAATTTTAAGAGAACCAAACTCCAGAAATACAGTTGCTCCAAACAGAGCAAGTCCAGGAAATGCCTCATAAACTCTCTACTGCTTTTCCTTGTTTGTCTGCTTTCCTTCTCACCTCTATTCATTACTTAAGTTTTGGGGGATGGGCTTCTTAATGTGAAACTCTATATGGATTTGGGTGGTCAGGAAACTCCTTGAAATTTCATAAAATTTTGTACATGGGAGGAAATGCATTTTTTTTTTTTTTTCTGAAGAGAGTGTCCCACATTCACAAAGTGATGTGTAAGAGTATCCATCCACTCCCACTCCCACATGAAGAATCATTAAATTAATTGGAAGGAACAATGTACTGTGAAAAGAGCTGTATGTTTTAAGAGTAAGATAGAAATAAATTCTAGCCCCATATATTTCTTGAACAAATTACTTAACATCTGTACATCTTAGATCCCTTCTTTTAAAAATGAGATAATACCTACCCTACAAGTTTATGATTAAAATCAGATAATCAAATGAGCCAAATAAGTTTGAGAGCATCTAATCCAGTACCTGTCATATAGTAGATATTCACAAAGTGATAGCTGACATTATCATTATGATTATTCTTGAAAATACTATTTCTGGCAGCAAGGGAGACCAGATCACATTCCCTTATTGTCCTTCAAAAGGTTCTGTCTTCTTTTATCTATACACCAACCCACCTCGCTACCCACGCACAAATCCATTTGGCCATTCCTATATTTCCTGCTTGGCCACTTTGTTGAAAAGGCCTTCAGTTTTCCATCTCTCTATTTAGCCCACTAACTTAACCTAAACCATTTCTGACAATGAAAAATAAGACTGGGTTTATTAAAAACGAACAAACAAACAAAACTTTGATCTTTAATCATGGCTGAAGATAATTCAATCTGGTCTTCATTATTACAGTGGTTTATATCCAGCAGCTGTAGCCCCTCACTCAGATAAATGCTTGTCCTGTATTATTACAATAAAACCAACACTGTAAAATGACATTTCCCTCCCTTTCTTGATGATATCATCACTGAGAATTAATGTTCTGGATTTTTTTCCATTACTGATTCCTTGTATGAAATATGGACTAAATCAAACCTCTGGTCAGACAGTTTTATGTACAATATTGAGGAGGAGGGTGGGAAATGCAAACCATTGAGCTCAATGGGTAAAAACTACTGTGTGGAATAAGTAGTGAAGAATATCTGATGTGTGTTCATAAAGAGAGGAGACAGAAAGTATGCTCTGTTTAAAGCTTTCTCCTTAATCTAAGCTGTTCTGTGTCCTCTGTTTTAGTTGGTGGCATTTCTATTCTCACTAGCATGGAGGTACAGCTTCATCTTAATAATGGTTAAGTGTTGGAGCATTATTAAATGGTGTTTGCCTATGAGGCACATAGAAGACCTGAATACTGCCTTACACCACCTATTCTTTTCTTTGCAAGGATTTCTAAGGGCAATAAACACATAAACAATGACAGGAAATTGAGAAATCAAACTTCCACCTTATTTTGGCAGTGCCTGTGCCAGAAAACCAAATGTGATCTCTTTGCTAAACCGACAGGAGCACTTGGCTTAGAAGCAAGGGCTAAATGGGGATGCGGAAGGAGGAAAGGAGATGATTTCTCCTGTTGTGTCCAGCCTAAATCTTAACTTTAGTCCAGTGCTTTTAAACCTTGGCCACATATTGGAATCACCTGGGGAGATTTTTAAAACACTGCAGGCTGGGTTCTACTTCCAACGGTTTTAATTTAATTGGTCTGAGATGCAGACTGGAGAATTGGGATTTTTAAAAGTCCTCCATATGGAGCAGAAGCAAGAACTACAATCCTGCAGCCTGTGGAACAAAAAACATATTCACAGAAAGAGAGACAAGATGAAAAGGCAGAGGGCTATGTACCAGATGAAGGAACAAGACAAAATCCCAGAAAAACAACTAAATGAAGTGGAGATAAGCAACCTCCCAGAAAAAGAATTCAGAAGAATGATAGTGAAGATGATCCAGGACCTCAGGAAAAGAATGGAGGCAAAGATGGAGAAGATGCAAGAAATGTTTAACAAAGACTTAGAAGAGTTAAAGACAAAACAAACAGAGATGAACAATACAATAACTGAAATGAAAACTACATTGAAAGCAATCAATAGCAGAATAACTGAGGCAGAAGAATGGATAAGTGACCTGGAAGACAGAATGGTGGAATTCCCTGCTGCGGAACAGAATAAAGAAAAAAGAATGAAAAGAAATGAAGACAGCCTAAGAGACCTCTGGGACAACATTAAACGCAACAACATTCGCATTATAGGGGTGCCAGAAGGAGAAGAGAGACAGAAAGGACCAGAGAAAATATTCAAAGAGATTATAGTCGAAAACTTCCCTAAGATGGAGAAGGAAATAGCCACCCAAGTCCAGGAAGCGCAGAGAGTCCCATACAGGACAAACCAAGGGAAAACACGCCAAGACACATAGTAATCAAACTGGCAAAACTTAAAGACAAAGAAAAATTATTGAAAGCAGCAAGGGAAAAACGACAAATAACATACAAGGGAACTCCCATAAGGTTAACAGCTGATTTCTCAGCAGAAACTCTAGAAGCCAGAGGGAGTGGCATGATATACTTAAAGTGATGAAAGGGAAGAACCTACAAACAAGATTACCTGGCAAGGATCTCATTCAGATTCAATGGAGAAATCAAAAGCTTTACAGACAAACAAAGGCTAAGAGAATTCAGCACCACCAAACCAGCTCTACCACAAATGCTAAAGGAACTTCTCTAAGTGGGAAACAAAAGAGAAGAAAAGGACCTACAAAAACAAACCCAAAACAATTAAGAAAATGGTCATAGGAACATACATATTGATAATTACCTTAAACGTGAATGGATTAAATGCTCCAACCAAAGGACACAGGCGTGCTGAATGGATACAAAATCAAGACCCATATATATGCTGTCTACAAGAGACCCACTTCAGTCCTAGGGACACATACAGACTGAAAGTGAGATGGATAAAGATGTTCCATGCAAATGGAAATCAAAAGAAAGCTGGAGTAGTAATACTCATATCAGATAAAATAGACTTTAAAATAAAGGATGTTACAAGAGACAAGGAAGGACACTACATAATGATAAGGGATCAATCCAAGAAGAAGATATAACAATTATAAATTTGTATGCACCCAATATAGGACCACCTCAATACATTAGGTAACTGCTAACAGCTCTAAAAGAGGAAATAGACAGTGACACAATAATAGTGGGGGACTTTAATACCTCACTTACACCAATGGACAGATCATCCAAACAGAAAAGTAATAAGGAAACACAAGCTTTAAATGACACAAGAGACCAGAGAGATTTAATTGATATTTATAGGACATTCCATCCAAAAACAGCAGATTACACTTTCTTCTCAAGTGTGCATAGAACATTCTCCAGGATAGATCACATCTTGGGTCACAAATCAAGCCACAGCAATTTTAAGAAAATTGAAATCATATCAAGCATCTTTTCTGACCACAATGCTATGATATTAGAAATGAATTACAGGGGAAAAAAAACGTAGAAAACACAAATACATGGAGGCTAAACAATACGTTACTCAATAACCAAGAGATCACTGAAGAAATCAAAGAGGAAATCAAAAAATACCTACAGACAAATGACAATGAAAACACGATGATCCAAAACCTATGGGTTGCAGCAAAAGCAGTTCTAAGAGGGAAGTTTATAGCTATACAAGCCTACCTAAAGAAACAAGAAAAATCTCAACTAAACAATCTAACCTTACACCTAAAGGAACTAGATAAAGAAGAACAAACAAAACCCAAAGTTAGCAGAAGGAAAGAAATCATAAAGATCAGAGCAGAAATAAATGAAATAGAAACAAAGAAAACAATAGCAAAGATCAATAAAACTAAGAGCTGGTGCTTTGAGAAGATAAACAAAGTTGATAAACCATTAGCCGGACTCATCAAGAAAAAGAGGGAGAGGACTCAAATCAATAAAATTAGAAATGAAAAAGGAGAAGTTACAACAGACAACGCAGAAATACAAAGCATCCTAAGAGACTACTACAAGCAACTCTATGCCAATAAGACGGACAACCTGGAAGAAATGGGCAAATTCTTAGAAAGGTATAACCTTCCAAGACTGAACCAGGAAGAAATAGAAAATATGAACAGACCAATCACAAGTAATGAAATTGAAACTGTGATTAAAAATCTTCCAACATGGGCTTCCCTGGTGGCGCAGTGGTTGAGAGTCCGCCTGTCGATGCAGGGGACACGGGTTCGTGCCCCAGTCTGGGAAGATCCCACATGCCGTGGAGTGGCTGGGCCCGTGAGCCATGGCCGCTGAGCCTGTGCGTCCAGAGCCTGTGCTCCGCAACGGGAGAGGCCGCAACAGTGAGAGGCCCACGTACCGCAAAAAAAAGAAAAAGAAAATTAAAAAATCTTCCAACAAACTAAAGTCCAGGAGCAGATGTCTTCACAGGTGAATTCTATCAAACATTTAGAGAAGAGCTAACACCCATCCTTCTCAAACTCTTCCAAAAAATTGTGGAGGAAGGAACACTCTCAAACTCATTCTATGAGACCACCATCACCCTGATACCAAAACCAGACAAAGATACTACAAAAAAGGAAAATGACAGACCAATATCACTCATGAATATAGATGCAAAAATCCTCCACAAAATACTAGCAAACAGAATCCAACAACACAATAAAAGGGCCATACAACATGATCAAGTGGGATTTATCCCAGGGGTGCAAGGATTCTTCAATATATGCAAATCAATCAATGTGAAACACCATATTAAGAAATTGAAGAATAAAAACCATATGATCATCTCAATAAATGCAGAAAAAGGTTTTGACAAAATTCAACACCCATTTATGATAAAAACTCTCCAGCTAGTGGGCATAGAGGCAACCTACTTCATCATAATAAAGGCCATATACGACAATCCCACAGCAAACATCACTCTCAATGGTGGAAAACTGAAAGCATTTCCTCTAAGATCAGGAACAATACAAGGATGTCCACTCTCACCACTATTATTCAACATACTTTTGGAAGTCCTAGCCACAGCAATCAGAGAAGAAAAAGAAATAAAAGGAATACAAACTGGAAAAGAAGAAGTAAAACTGTCACTGTTTTCAGATGATATGGTACTATACATAGAGAATCTTAAAGATGCCACCGGAAAACTACTAGAGCTCATCAATGAATTTGGTAAAGTTGCAGGATACAAAATTAATGCACAGAAATCTCTTGCATTCCTATATACTAATGATGAAAAATCTGAAAGAGAAATTAAGGAAACACTCCCAGTTACAATTGCAACAAAAAGAATAAAATACCTAGGAATAAACCTACCTAGGGAGACAAAAGACCTGTATGCAGAAAACTATAAGACACTGATGAAAGAAATTAAAGATGACCCAAACAGATGGAGAGATATACCATGTACTTGGATTGGAAGAATTAATATTGTGAAAATGAGTATACTACCCAAAGCAATCTCCAGATTCAATGCAGTCCCTGTCAAATTACCAATGGCATTTTTTATGGAACTAGAACAAAAAGTCTTAAAATTTGTATGGAGACACAAAAGACCCTGTATAGCCAAAGCAGTCTTGAGGGAAGAAAACGGAGCTGGAGGAATCAGACTCCCTGACTTCAGACTATACTACAAAGCTATAGTAATCAAGACAATATGGTACTGGCACAAAAACAGAAACATAGATCAATGGAACAAGATAGAAAGCCCAGAGATAAACCCACACACCTATGGTCAACTAATCTATGACAAAGGAGGCAAGGATATACAATGGAGAAAAGACAGTCTCTTCCATAAGTGGTGCTGGGAAAACTGGACAGCTACATGTAAAAGAACAAAATTAGAACAGTCCATAACACCATACACAAAAATCAACTCAAAATGGATTAGAGACCTAAGTGTAAGACCGGACACTACAAAACTCTTAGAGGAAAACATAGGAAGAACACTCTTTGACATAAGTCACAGCAAGATCTTTTTGATCCATCTCCTAGAGTAATAGAACTGAAAACAAAAATAAACAAATGGGACCTAATAAAACTTAAAAGCTTTTACAAAGCAAAGGAAACTACCAACAAGACAAAACACAACCCTCAGAATGGGAGAAAATATTTGCAAAGGAATCAATGGACAAAGGATTAATCTCCAAAATACATAAACAGCTTATGTAGCTCAATATTAAAAAAAACAAACAACCCAATCAAAAAATGGACAGAAGACCTAAATAGACATTTCTCCAAAGAAGATACAGATGGCCAAGAAGCACATAAAAAGCTGCTCAACATCACTAATTGTTAGAGAAATGCAAATCAAAACTACAATGATGTATCACTTCACACCAGTTAGAATGGCCATCATCAGAAAATCTACAAACAACAAATGCTGGAGAGGCTGTGGAGAAAAGGGAACCCTCTTGCACTGTTGGTGTGAATGTAAATTGATACAGCCACTATGGAGAACAGTATGGAGGTTCCTTAGAAAACTAAAAATAGAACTACCATATGACCCAGCAATCCCACTACTGGGCATACACCCAGAGGAAACCAAAATTCTAAAAGACACATGCACCCCAATGCTCACTGCAGCACTATTTACAATAGCCAGGTCATGGAAGCAACCTAAATGCCCATCGACAGATGAATGGATAAAGATGTGGTACGTATATACAATGGAATATTACTCAGCCATAAAAAGGAATGAAATTGGGTCATTTGTTGAGACCTGGATGGATCTAGAGACTGTCATACAGAGTGAAGTAAGCCAGAAAGAGAAAAACATACATCATATATTAACGGATATATGTGGAACCTAGAAAAATGGTACAGATGAACCTGTTTGCAGGGCAAAAGTTGAGACACAGTTGTAGAGAACAAAGGTATGGACACAAAGGGGGGAAAGTGGCAGGGGTGTGGGGGTGGTGGTGTGATGAATTGGGAGATTGGGATTGACAGTATACACTGATGTGTATAAAACTGATGGCTAATAAAAACCTGCTGTATATAAAAAAAAAAAAATCCTTCATATGGTTCTAACATGCAGCTCAGGTTGAGAGTCATACCTTCTAAGCTAGTTGTCTGACACTGAAGTGATAATTTCCTGGAGCAGTACTTCTCGAACTTTCACGTGCATACCGATTACCTGGGATCTTGTTAAAATGCAGACTCTGACTTAGTAGCTCTGGAGTGGGACCCAAGAATCTGTATTTCTCCGAGCTCTCTGCTGCTGTTGCTGCTGCTGGCTCATGGACCATGCTTTGTGTACCAAGGTCCTAGCGTTCTTGACAGGAAAGACAGGGGGAAGTTGCAAGCTTGATGAGCTAACTTATTGATCTGGCTGCAATGAAAGGAGAGACTAGAAGAGAGCATGACAATTTTGTTCATAATTCAGTGACCCTACCTTGGGGTACATTCTCCTACTTCTGTCCTGGAATCTGACCTAAACAGATTAGTAACTTTTCTTAAAGCAAGGTGGGGTAAGGAGGAGAATGGTATAGGAACATCTTTTCCCAACAATGTTTGCAGTGATAAGAGGGGCAATATGAGGTTCATCTCTGCCTCTTTACTCTTCTTCCCTTTCCTAATCAATCCATGGCCAACTTCTGTGTTCTTTCTCTAGCATATCCTCCACTTTCTTCTTCTCTTCATTTCTGCTGAAACTATTGTATTTTGGTATCTCATCATCTAAGTTGTATGTCTGCCTCTAGTTTCTCCCTTGCCAAAACTGTCTACAGGCTGCTGTTAGGTTAATCTTCTTAGGAGATGATTCTGGTCATTCACATAATCTTATATAAAATAAATTTGAAATTCCTTACTTAGACTGTCCTATAAGCCCAGCTCACTATGTACCCAAATGGGCTAGGTCCCAATCCCTGCAGACTTGCCATTTTCTGAATACATTATACATGATTCCATCCATCCATCCATTCATTCATTTGTGCATTCATTCATTCAAGGAACATGACAACAGACATGCAGACAAAGAGTTGTGACATACTGTGATATTGTCTGAGAGCATCAGGGAAGGCTGCATAGAGGTGGTGATATTTGAGCTTGAGTCTTCCAGGAGAATAGTTTTTCAGGTAGATAAATTAATTCTGAGTCCAAGAGACAGAAAATGCAAGCTTAGAGAGGCATGAAACAGAGGACGTGTTGTTCAAAATGTACAAACGGCCTTGGTGTAGTGTTTGTTAGGAAGCTAGGTTAGGTAGGATAACATAGTGAGTGGACTGAGGCTGAGAAACTATGGAGCCACGAGATGCATTTTAGGCAGCAGGGAATTTAGAAGGATTTTATTCTAACAAAGCAACATTGAGATGTGCATTTGTCCTCCTTTGACATTTGCCTCTGTTGTTCTCTCTCTCTCTCTGGAATATTCTTTCTCCTCTGTTTTCCTGATGAGGGTCTACTCACTTGTGCTTTAGCTGAAATAACTTCTCCCTGTTCAGTAGAATCAATCTTTCTTTCTGTACTTTGGACTCAAGTTATTTAGGTGACATGTGTGTCTTTGCCTAGATTTGAAGATATTTATACAGCAAATATTATGCTTTATTAATCTTTGAATCTCTTTACTCTTTAACACCTAGGCTTTCTCCTGGCACATGCTACCTGTTCAATAAACAGTTGCTGGATTAAACAGGATAGGAAAAGCCATGCCATCAATTACAGCTTAAGAATTCACCATCTCCACTCGTTATATCTGACTTGAGTGTTGATCAAAGGGCATTTACCAACAAAACCATGTATTCAGTCTAGTGCTGTCTCCACAGAGACTGTGCTGCAGAGCAAAGGGTTGGGAGTTAAAAGGCCTCTTGCATCACAGCCAAATTGATGGCTCAATTTCTCCTGTCAGGGTTTCAAGTCCAGATGCTGGGTACCACCAAAAAGCACAGCTGGATCTTCTTATGCCAGCTGGAAAGGAACGAACAAAACGATAGAAACAGCACCCACCATTTCACCTGCCTTTGCTACTAGCTCTTCGGAAACAACAGCTGTCTACCAGGCCATTCTCAACGCCAAGTGTGCATGGCATAATAATGGCAGTTATCATTTCTAGTGCACGTACCACAATTCAGACACTGTGATAAGCATGTCCTGTAAGTTTGCATGTAATATTTACAACCAACCTGCAAGGTAGACATTCACATTCCCTTTTCATAGATGGGGAGACTGAGGCAGTGAGTGGTTAAATAACATGCCGAAAGTTGTTCAAATGGTACCGGTGAGTGTTGGAACTGGGAATTAAGCTTAGGCTGTCTGACTCCAAAGCCCAAGTCTTTAACCATTCTGTCATATTGTCTCAGGAATTAAAAAGGATGCTCTGAGAGTCAGGGAATGTGCTAGCAGGTGCAGGGAGGGCATGAAGAACTTCAGGCCAACCAGGGGTCTTTAAATCTACACCCCCATTGTCATCAAGTCCCATCGATGCAATAGCAGTGGGACACACAGGAGCATTTGAAAATGTTCCTATTGATTGGAAGTGAATAATTATTACCTTTTCTATATTGCGGATTCACTACCAGAAAGTAATAGCAGAAATGCTAAAAAAGATTAATGGCCATGTTTCATTATGTTTAATGCAAACTATTGATTTTAAAGTGGTGTAAGGTATGGTGGTTTATTACAATAAAACAATAAAATAGACTATGTGAAATAATTGAGAATAATCTTTTCCCTTTTTTTGCTGAGGCTATGGGACATAATGTGCCGTGCATGTGAAGGCATTTATGGCGAGCTCTATCCAGCAATGGCAGTTTAAGCATTCTATAAAGAAGCACTGTGGAACCAGAGTATTATAAATATTCGGCAATAAAGCTGCTAAATGGGCCTTTAATTTGATTCCATTATGTCACAGGATCACAAGGACCAAGGAGGCCCAGCATCAAAAACACTAACTGCTGAGCAGAACACTAAGTACATCAGATAGCCTCAAGGTGGCCTTCCCACCAGGGAATTTTCAGGTAAGAGCTGACCATTGGTGTCCGGATGTGGGGTAATACGTTACATGTGAACCGATGCATCTGCAGTCAATGACCCCCAACTCCCATCACAAGAGTCCAGCCTCCTAACAGTCTTCCTCACCAGGCTTTGTTTCTCCTCTACTTTCATTCACTTTATCCATTTCCAGAGCTAACAGTCGACACCCTCAGAAGCAATTTCTCTCTGGACTCATTCATTCTGCTGATTAGGGCCTTAGAGGCTGTTGAAAGAATGTATGATTTAATCGCCAGAAGCAGACCATAAAGGATGAAGGAGGGGACAGGCCAACTGTACATGTTATGTTAATCAGGCCACACCTGGAGTAGTGAATGCAGGTCTACACCAAACTCCAAAAGCAGATGAACGCTGGACACACTGAGGAGAGAGAAGGATGATGAGGAGATGAAGGCAAAATCATGGCAAATGAAGCGTGAGGCCGGACCTGTGGTTGTTGAAACTAAAGGAGACTCAGGCAAATGTAAGAATTATTGGCTGATGTTTAAAAGGCTGACACATGAAGGAAGATTTAGGCTTGTTTTGTGTAGCCCTAGAAGAGAGAAATTTGGTGTCAGGCAGACATGGGCTTGGGTGCAAACCTATGCAGGTGAGTGAATCTTGCTGGGGCTCAATTCGTTTGTCTGTACAATAGAGATAATACTAATACTTACCCCACAGGGTTTAGGGGTGAATCAAGTGAGACAAAACAGAGCAAGGGCTTAGCACAGTGCTTGGTACAAAGCGAGAACTCAACAAACACTAGCTTAAAAAAAAATAAACACCGACAATAACAAAAGGAAAACTGGAAGGCCGACGGCACCTTTCTTTGAGGAGTTGGAACAGACATAGTTGACGCTGAAATTGGGGTCAAGGGGGTTTGAACTAGTTCCATAAAACTAGCCAAAGCATCTGGGAGGTCCAATCTGAGTTTGGAGTGGGAAAGTCAGACAATTCTTTTCCTTTAAAAGTATAGTGGATTAGCTTTTCCTCAGCTACAGCTAAGGTGTTCTGGCCTTCCGAGGAAGCTAAGGCCACGTCGGGGTGAGTCCCTCACTTCATCCGGTGACTAGCACCGCACCCGGCAGTCCCTGCCTAGCGCTCGCCCACACCATGGCCTCCGTCTCGGAGCTCGCCTGTATCTGCTTGGCCCTCATCCTGCATGACGATGAGGTGACGGTCACGGAGGAAAAGATCAATGCTCTCATTAAAGCAGCCAATGTAAATGTTGAACCTTTCTGGCCAGGCTTGTTTGCAAAGGCTTTGGCCATTGTCAACATCAGGAGCCTCATCTGCAACGTGGGGGCAGGTGGACCTGCCCCAGCAGCTGGTGCTACACCAGCAGGAGGTCCTGCCCCCTCCACCACTGCTGCCCCAGCTGAGGAGAAGAAAGTGGAAACAAAGAAAGAAGAATCTGAAGAGTCTGATGATGACATGGGCTTTGGTCTTTTTGACTAAACCTCTTTAGTAACACGTTCAATAAAAAGCTGAGCTCAAGGGCTTCCCTGGTGGCGCAGTGGTTGAGAGTCCGCCTGCTGATGCGGGGGACACGGGTTCGTGCCCCGGTCCGGGAAGATCCCACATGCCGCAGAGGGGCTGGGCCCGTGAGCCATGGCCGCTGAGCCTGCGCGTCCGGAGCCTGTGCTCCGCAACGGGAGAGGCCACAACAGTGAGAGGCCCGCGTACTGCAAAAAAGAAAAAAAAAAAAAAGCTGAGCTCAAAAAAAAAAAAAGTATAGTGGATTAAAAAATGAAAGCCAGGGGGGTTGGGAGCCTGGGGGGGGGGAAATGAAAGCCAAATTTAGTCCAATTTTAGATGCAAGCATGGGGCCAGAGGAAAGGCCAAGAGGAGGGATAAACAAGGGAATGGGGAGAAAGTGAGTAGAAGGGGTAGAAATGAGAGGTGACAACTGGTTCTTAAAACTTTCATGAGTTGTCTGTGGCTCACTTTGGTGGCCTCTGATTACGTAGTGAGTAGGATGGTTGGCTTTTAATAGTCTTAAGCTTAGAGTGGGTACCAAAAGACAGATTCCAAGTGGGTATGAGGAAGACATTCCTAATTGGGAGGCAGTATACTATAATAGGTTATGGCAGGAAGTAGCATGCTAGTTAAGAGCACAGGCTCCTGAGTCAGACTGCCCAGATTCTGGTCCTGACCACTCCAGTAAGACCCGCCTAACCTCTCTTTGCCTCCACTTCCTCATCTGAGAAGCAGGTGTGATAATGAAATCTACCTCTTTAGTTTATAAGGATTTAATGAAAATGATGCATATAATGATAGTAATGATGGTATGGGTTTCCACACATGAGTCTAGGGTCAGCAGCTGAAAGTAGAAGGGCTTTGATTAATTTCACCACCCATATGTCTGAGCAGCAAGCCATGCCCATTTCCCTGGGGTGAGAGCTTATTGTTTATTCCACTACCCACGGCAGAAAGGACATTGATTAAAATAAATTTTTGCTTTAAAAAAAAAATGCCAGGGACATCTGGGGCTAGGGTTCAATTACAAGAACGTGCTTCAAAGAGCAATTTGGAGGAAGCGGTCCCTTCCCAGCCAGGATACAGATATAGATATAGATACACACACACACACACACACACACTGATCACAATGGAAGCTGAAATTATTGAGGGCAGTTTTAAACCCTGATCCTGGCAGAACTTTGTATCATCTCTTTCTAGACTCTCATCCTCTTCCAAAATTCATGGAGGTATTGAAAGTGGGACTGGGAGTTGTTGTATTCTTTGCAGCCTGGGTCCTTTCTCCTTCTTTCTACCAAGGAAAACCTATTAGATCCCATATCCTCTAGGGTCATCCATGAGATCTTCCCATACCCCTCCCTGCTGTTCTACTTCTCTGAAGTCCTTTAATTTTATGGAACACAAACCCAGGAGTCCGGTCAGACCACTAGAGTTTGTTGTTTTGCCAAAAGATGCAAACCTGTACCTTGACCTTGCCTCCGAATCCTCATGTCCCAACCCCACTCATCACTCACAAAAAGTCCTCCAACTTAAAACTGAGTGTAAACACTGTGTGAGCAAGGAACCCTTCTGCTTGGTCTCTCCTAACCACTAGCACCAGTTATCTTGGGTATGTAACTTTTTCTCCCTGAACCACAATTTTCATTTATTCAGGGATGGTAGGGTTTCATTGAGCAGATTATGAGTGTGTGTGGAAGACAGTGTCTGTTGTCTAAACAACAGCTACCTCCCCTTATTCCATTTAACAGAACCACAGCACCAAGCTCTAGGTGATGGGACATGGTCCATCTAAGTGAATAATTTCATATCCATCTGCCCCCTGCAGGTAGAGAAGGCTCCTCATGCAGATATGGCCAAGGAGACACAAGGGGAAGTCAGCCAGAGTGTGGTTCCAGGAAAACTCTAGTTTTCCTGATGAAAATGACCTGAGGCTCATCTTTCTTCCCTTCTTCCTGCACTGAAGGCTGACTTGCAGGCCCTGGTATTACTAAGCCTCTGAACAATGCCAGCTGACACCTACCTTGACACTCATAATCTGAGAAACATAAGCCTCTGTTTATTTAAGCTATTCCTAGTCAGGGTTTTAATTACTTGCAGCCCAAAACATCCCTAACTGATATTGGGAGGGGGGTTGAATTTTAGGCTGAGGAAACTAGTTAAGCAGAAATGAAGAGATATGAAAGTGGTTAGTGTTTAAGGGGAAGAGAGGATGCTATGGGATAGTGTTAGAGAACGGATGGGCAAGATGGAGATGAAACATAGTGGGAGGTTGGGTCAATTTAGAAGACTGGACAGCAGGTGTTCTCAATACTGGCTTGCACATTCGAATCACCTGGAGAGCTTTATAAACTGATGCATGCTCAGGCTCCTCCCTATCAGATTCAAAACGAATTGATCTGGGGTAAGGACAGGGCATCCGCAGTTGAAAAAATCTCCCAAGCACTGAACATCAGGGCTGAGGACTACCACCTTATAAGGTATTACATGGCCAGGTCCCTAGCTTCCTGTCCACCTTCACTTCTCTCCCTGGAGCAGTAGGCTCGCAACACACTGCCCTTCTTGAGCACATCATAGGGTTTCTCACCTCCTTCTCATGCTCCGAGCTTTACCCAGATTGTCACTCCTTCAGACTCCAGAGACCTCCCCCAGCCTCCTCATACCAACCTAAGTGGGATGTCCTCTCTTGTTCTCTTATAGTAGTGTTTATTTCTTAACTAGATAGTTCAAAGCTATATATTTATTTTTGTGCTCTTTGTTTATTTACTTATTTATTTCTCTACTGTGAGAGCAAATGTCGTTGCCCATTTTCATCACTGCTATATCTCCCAATACCTTGTACAATATGCCTGCCATATACTGGGTACTAAATAACTATTTGTAAAGTGAATTAATAAAATAAAGGCTCTATGTGTCAGACTCAGTTGTACAATGGCAATGTCTGCAGTCCCTGGAGGGAAATAGTCACACTAGTGCTTTATCAAAGGGCTCCAGTGTGCCTGTGGAGAGAAAGACTGGAGCAAAACGGGGAAGGGGCACTACTCAGAAGATTATTTCGGCATCATAGGAAAGGGATGGGAACAGCAGACACATTCAGCCGTATGTACCCAGCTCTGTGCCTGACAACAAACAACCCAAGAATATCTGGAAAGTGAAGGAATGGAGGGCTGAATGAGTACTGATGGAAGAGAGTTTTTATACAGAGCAGAATTTAATAGAGCAAGAGCTCTCTGAATTTTCAGAGAGGAAAGGATGCAGAAAGTGTGCGCAAGGGTATGATAGATTAATTTTGTCAAATTCACCGCACCTTTTGCAGACATGAAGAATTTTATGAGAGTCCTCAGCTAGTGCGTGCAGTGGAGGACAGCAGGCTAAGGCAGCTTGTGGCATTTTGTTTTCTTTCTTTGTTAGTAAAGGGAGAATTTAAATGAGTGTAACCTTTGATAATCTGGCAATTGTAAAAATCAACCTACCAAAGTTCAGGCAGTGTCAGACGCAGAGACACCCTTTCCAAACAGCTCATCTTCCCAGACCTTTCTCTGTCAAATGTCAAAGCCCAAATGAGTTTGTTTGGAAGGCAAATTACATGTCGCAAGCTGTCATTTTCCGTAGTGGGTGACTTCTATTTTGAATAATTAAATAATACAGCAACAAAAATACTCTGGTCTTCAAGTCTAAACTTAAGGGTGCATATATGTAAAACTGTCCCCCTAGTCCCTGGACATTGGAGGGTTCAGGTCTTGAATCAGACATCAATAGTAATCTACCCAGAATTAATCATTATTTAGGGACTGCAATCTGATGTAAAGGCTGAGTCGTGAGCACAATTTTAATGGGACAATAGGAGAGAGAGAAATTATTTTTTTTCTGGAAGGGGAAGGGGAACAGGACAAGGTACTATGAAAGATTAAATTAACGGGTAGAGCTTGGCCTGTGAAACCAAGGGGAAATGGTTTCTGGAAAGGTGTGGCTGTCCTCATCCTCATTCTCACCCTTACCCTCCTCTTCTGTATCTGCACAGTACAGCCCTCACATTTACATCACAGTTTAATATTCAGAAAGCACAAAGTGAGTTGACCTGTTCTGCATGTAAGCAGAGAAGGTCTTACTACCATCCTTTAGCATATGAGGAAACTGAGGCTCAGAGAAATAAAGTGGTCCATTAGACAGCACAGATGGTAAGGAAGGAAGTCCAGAGGCAGTGTCAGGGATATCTCAAGTGTTCTGACATCTGCGAGACACTGTGTGGTAAGGAAGGCAGTAAAGAGGGTAGACTCACAGAGAGTATGCATATGCCCAAACTCGTCAAAATTTACAGTAAATATGGAAAGCATTGTATATTAGGTAGACCTCAATAAAGCTGGAAAAAAAGAACGAGCTCTGTATCTAGATGTGTGGCCCTCAGCAACTCAAACTATATTGACTCCTCCCAACACTGCTTCCTGATTCAGGTGCTCAAAGCTCTCACCTGGAACTCTCCAGCAGTCTGTTCACTGATCTCCCAGACTCCAGTCTGAAGCTCACTCTTATCCATCCACCACCGTACAATGAAACTAATCATTCTAAAACATCTACTCGTCAAGATCAAATCATGCCCTTTTGTAACTCCCCATCTTCCCATAATCAAATCCTAACCTCCCAAGCCCTACTCATAAAACCACCAAGATCTGGAACCGTCTACTTTTTTTTTTTTGCAATACACGGGCCTCTCACTGTTGTGGCCTCTCCTGCTGCGGAGCACAGGCTCCGGACGCGCAGGCTCAGCGGCCATGGCTCACGGGCCCAGCCGCTCCGCGGTATGTTGGATCCTCCCAGACCGGGGCACGAACCCGCGTCCCCTGCATCGGCAGGCGGACTCTCAACCACTGCGCCACCAGGGAAGCCCTGGAACCATCTGCTTTTGAACTTGGCTTCTCCCAAATTCTTTCAACTCCTGGAGCCCTAAGCTCTAGTTGTTCAATGAGGTAGAATGTGTAAAATGCTTAGAACAGGGTCTGGCACGTGGTAAGTACTATAAAAGTGTTAGCTACTATATTTCTATTACTTTTATTATTAGCATTCCTGTCTTATCAGCACCTGGATTTCCCAACAAGCATCATGTTCTCACCCTCCATGCATTTACACATGCCTTTCCCTCATCTGGTTAACTCTAGATCTGAAAAACTTAGCTCAGATGTTGCTCCCTTTGGAAAAACTTTCTTGACTTCATCCAGAAGAAAGCGGTACCACGTAAAGTGCTCTGTGCTTCTCATATGGACACGTTTATCAGTTTGCATTGTAATTCTGTTATTTTTGTTTCTGGCCCATGCTTTCTCCCTGCCAACAAAGAGTAGCAGTTTTCTCTATAACTGTACTTAGCATGGTGCTTGGCACAAAGTACGTTCTCAGTATATGGTTGTTCATCGGTCAATGATGTGGCTGAGACCAAATGACCAGCTCTAGATGTCTGTTTCTTGAAGTATTGTGTTTGGAGATCTAAATATACTGTAAATGCCCTTCATTCTCTGTTCCTTTTTGAAAACATTAACTGTGGATAGGCTGGTTATTTATTCTCCTTAATTTTCAGCCACCATCTTCCACACCAGTTAGTAAGTATAAATGGCTGTGGCTCTCATCTTGTGGCTCCCTGGGGATGAGGGCAGGCTGGGTGGCTTGAGGAAGGGACTAAAATAGAGTAGCTCCAGAGAGTCCCCAAAGGACCACTCTAGTTGATTAGGCTCTAAGTGTGAGGTAGAGCAACATGTGCAGCAGAGAAGGGAACTAGATTCTTCAGGACTGCAGCACACAGGCAGAAACACTCACACATGCACACGCATGTGCACACACACACACACACATTCACACCATACTTTAAAAGTCTTTGCCCAACTTCTGCTTTCCAACATCTATTTCACAAATATTGTTGCAACCTATTCTGTGGACCAGCCACTGGGTGAAGAGCTAGCAGTGAGCAAAACAGGATGCTTACCCTCATGGAGTTTGCAATCCTGTAAAAAGACAAACTTGAAATACATAGTTGAGTCCAGAGATAAATGCTATGAGCTCATGCTGATGATGAAGGTGATGGTAATGATAGAATTAGTACTCATTTGTGTGTGCTTACTACAGAGGAGGCCCGGTACTAAGCACATTACATGTATTTTCTTGTTTAATCTTGCTGATGATGGTATGAGATATATGCCACTATCCTGGTTAAAAAATGAGGAAACTGAGGCTCAGAGAAGTTACGTAACTTGATGAAGTTCAGCTGTGACTCCGAATTAAGTTTATTCTCTCCATAAACCAAGCTGAGAGGAGATGGGAGTTGAAGGGAAAGAAAAGAGAATGCAGAGTAAAGGGATCAGGAAAAGCGAAGGCACTTTTCTTTGGAAGGTAAGCAAGTTAGGAAATGCCAGGGAATCAGAGGTGCCCTTAGATCCTGTGGGTAGATGTATGTCTGGGGCATCCATTACGATGGCTGTCACCAGACCAAATGTGGCTGAAAGGGAAACACAGCCATCCAAGAATCCAGCCACATAGAGAAAAGGTCTGGGGTCAGGCATGCAAAGATGCCAGTGTTACCATGCCAACAGCAATGGTACAGGGAGAGAGATGTACCAGCATTGAGGGCTGGTGATTATTGGGGTTGGCAGAAGAGTTACCATCACGGTCCAGGGCACTACTTAGAAAACCTACTCACCATGGGTAGGTTTTTGATTTACATACAAATTGTTAAAATCCTGGGTTTTCATGGCAGCTCTTCCTAGATTTTTTAGACGGAGAAATGTGTAGGGACCAGAAACTTGTCCGGAGTCTGACAATGAGTCTGACAATGAATTAGCGGCAGAAAAATGACCAGGAGCACAATCCACTTTGCTCTTTTCCTTTTCCTCTACAGGAGGAAGGGCTGCTTCTGCTCTGTGCTCTGGCCGGCATAGCCAAGAGTCTCCATGGCTACCTGCGGCTTGGCCCACAGTTATATTCTCTCCTGTTTCCTCTGTTTTTGGATTTTTCACTATGCCTGCCTGCTGGTCACACCTGCTCAGGCTGTACCTGAGCTCCTGGTCCCAGCAGTACTTCTTGGAATGGGCCTCTGGCCAAAGCAAAAGCCAGCCCTGTAGCAGAGGGACTGGCCTTTAGGGCCCTGACTGGCAGGCCCTGGACCTTCTCCCTCTTTCTCTGTCCATCCTCCCCTACCTTCCTGGCAGACCAGAAAGTCCCTGATGAGAGAATCCAGCTCTGGGCCAGAGATGTTTTGCTAGGACAATACATTCTGAAATTATATCTTCCTTAAAAAGTGTATGATGGTCAAAAGTATAGAAATCAAACTATAAACTACTGTTGTAGAGGAGGGTTATTTTCCAAAACAGCTAGAAAATAAATAAAATTCGTATGTTTCTCTAACTTTAGAAAAAATCTTCTCCCACAATATATTTTCAATATTTCATATATGCTCTTTGATTTTGATTTTCCTCCACAATTAAGTATAAAGCCAATTGGATTAAGGGCAATTAAAATCAGAATAAAACGATAAGAAGAACCACAAAACAACCAGGTATCATGTATTGAAGACTTGTGATATGATTGATATGTTGTTTAAATTTTCATGACAAATTCAGGATAAACATAATATTGTTCTAAATTTGCAGATGAGAAAACAGAGGCACCAACAGGCTGCAGAGTTCACCCCAAATCACACAATTTCTGAGAGGCAGAACTGGAATTTAAATCTAGATCAGTTAACTTCTTCTGAGCCTGCTCTTCTCCATCATAATTTATGTCAGTATCAGCATTAGAGTGCATTATAATTACCTGGATTGCTTGGTGACACACAGATTTCTGGGCCCAGTCCTAGAGTTTCTGATTCAGTAGGTCTGGAGTGGGGCTGGAGAATTTGTATTTCAAACAAGTTCCCAGGTGATGCTGATGCTGCTGGTCGGGAAACTCTATTTTGAAAAGCACTGCCTTACAGGTGTCTAAATAGCATCTTTCATGATTATGTCATTTAATCCTCACATAATGTATGAGAAAGGAATTTAATTATAATCCCCATTTTGTAGAAGACAGAAAAAGCATTCTGTCGAAGGTCATCCAGCTAGTAAGTGATGGAGCCTAAATTCAAGGCAGCTGTCATTCAGAGCACACACACACATACTGGACCATTAGGCTGGAGCAATTTCTAGCTTTTCCTCGATTGTATTACACTTATTATATCTCTGTTTTTGCTACAAGTAGCGGCACTTGCGTTTTTCCACTTTCCATTCACGATTATAAGACAGGAAGGACAAAATGCAATAAAAAAGGCAATCTCTTGGACAAACAAACCCTGCTATACAGAGAACATGGCAAAACTGTCCACCCTGAACTGTTGGCTGGCATGCAGTGCTACTAGGTGGTGGCTCAGAATGTTGAATGACCAACAAATGTGCAGAACTCCACATTCAGTTTTATATACTGTTGAGTAAAGTTAAAAATGGTAATAGGTGATTGTTTCTAATTGGCTTCTGTGTCTTGGCCCTCCTAAGCCCTGGGCATCAGCCAGACCACCACGCTCTCTGTGTGAGAGACTTGGTTCACAGGGCTAGCACCCACAGTTTGCACAAATGAGGCCCAATGTGACATCTCTCCCCAACCACAGACCCATTTCTACTATTGCACAAATCAACCAGACTCAGTGAAAGGAAACAAAAGTGGGGAAAGGCATTAAAAATTGCTAAGTGCTTACGCTTGCTGTTGATCAGAAACTCTTAGCTGGTTGAAAATGATTAGGCAAAGCACATTTTTTTACACACAGGGAAGAAGGTAAGTCATTTTGAAATTATTCATTTTTGTTTTGTTGAAGAAGATTAGAGAAGAGGGAGTTTTATATTTTATTTTTTAAAGAATCAATTTTATTTATTTATTTTTGGTTGTGTTGGGTCTTTGTTGCTGCACACGGGCTTTCTGAAGGTGGGATGAGCTGGGGCTACTCTTCGTTGTGGCATGCGGGCTTCTCATTGCAGTGGCTTCTCTTGTTGTGGAGCACGGGATTTAGGCACGTGGGCTTCAGTAGTTGTGGCACACAGGCTCAGTAGTTGTGGCACACAAGCTCAGTAGTTGTGGCACACGGGCTTAGTTGCTCCGCGGCACATGGGATCTTCCCGGACCAGGGATAAAACCTGGGTCCCCTGCATTGGCAGGCGGATTCTTAACCACTGCACCACCAGGGGAGTCCCAAGTTTTATATTTTAGTTTAGCCCTCTGTCTGGCCATGACAGAGAATCCTCCAATCTCTCGGGCTTGGATTAAATGAGATCAAATGAAATCATGCTTCGTAAACTGTAAAGTGTAATGCCAGAGGGTGAGATTATTATGATGAAACACAGTGGAGCGAAATGGTCAATTTTATAGCTTTGAAGACAGATAAATTGAAGCTTAAATGCCAGTTATGCTAATAGCAGTGTAATTTTAGAATGAAAATTGACCTCTCTGAGCCTCCTCTTTCTTAACTATAAAATAGAAATTATAATACTATTGCATGAATGTGATTGTGGGGTTGAACTGGGAAATAAAAGATGGTCAAAAAGGTATTATGACTGGATATTATTTGGGGTAATACTGGTTTGAGCTTTTTTTTAAAGGCAAGAAAAAAATATAACCTTAGTTAAAATTCTAAATAATTTATAAATTAAGCAGCTGCCTAATGGTATCAAAAGCATGGTTTTAAGACATCCAAAAGATTTAAAGTTATGTCCAATAGGCCCTCTCAGTCAGACAAAGGACTTCTCAGAATCTTAAGAGCATTATTTTTTTTTTTTCCACAACAATGCGTGGTCAAAGTAAAGAGAGGCATACAAAAAAGATTGTAGCTGTTGCTTCTATAAAATGAATCGGACATTTGATTCTACATTTCTACATTAATATGTGGAAAGCCCATAAGGTTTTTAAGGGAGTTGTATCAGGAATGGACCACCAGCTTGCATTAAAAGTGACTGAGATTGCTCTTGTTTCTAAAAACCTTCCAAGCCCTCAACTTCCTATAGGCCAGAAATAGGCTAAAAAATTTACTTAGCTGTAAACAAAGGCTGTTTCTTACAAAACAGCAAGAACATCTCAGACAGTAAAGTTAATATCCCATGGGGAGAGTCAAGAGCTAAATGAAGTAATAGACTTGTTCAACAGAGCATTGGAAGTCCTAGCCACAGCAATCAGACAAGAAAAATAAGTAATATGTATCTAAATTGGAAAGGAAGAAATAAAATTGTCACTGTTTGCAGGTAACATAATACTATATATAGAAATCCTAAAGACTCTACCAAAAAACTATTAGAATTAATAAATTAATTAAGGTTGCAGGATACAAAAATAATATACAGAAATCTATTGCAATTCTACATATTAACAATGTTCTACCAGGAAGAAAAATTAAGAAAATCCCATTTACAACTGCATCAAAAAGAATTAAATACCTAGGAATACATTTAATCAGGAGGTAAAAAACTGAAAAATATGACACTGATGAAAGAAATTGAAGACAACTCAAATAAATGGAAAGATATAACATGCTCATGGAGTAAAAGAATTAATATTGTTAAAATCTCTGTACTACCCAAAGCAATATGCAGATTCAATACAATTCCCATCAAAATACAAATAGCATTTTTCACAGGACTAGAACAAATAATCCTAGAACGTATATGGAGCCACAAAAGGCCCAGAAAGCCAAAGCAATCCGGAGAAAGCAGAATAAAGCTGAAGGCATCACGCTCCCTGGTTTCAAACTATACTACTGATACAAAGCTACTGTAATCAAAACAGCATGAGCTGCTTTGATGTGCACCTGAAACTATCTCAACATTTTTAATAAGCTATACTCCAATATAAAATAAAAAGTTAGGGCTTCCCTGGTGGTGCAGTGGTTGAGAGGCCGCCTGCCGATGCAGGGGACACGGGTTCGTGTCCCGGTCCGGGACAATCCCACATGCCGCGGAGTGGCTAGGCCCGTGAGCCATGGCCGCTGAGCCTGCGCGTCCGGAGCCTGTGCTCCGCAACGGGAGAGGCCACAACAGTGAGAGGTCCGCGTACCGCAAAAAAAATAAAAAATTAAAAAATAAAAAGTTAAAAATAAAAACAGTATGGTACTGGCACAAAAACAGACACACAGATCAAGGGAACAGAATAGAAGGCCTAGAAATAAACCTGCACTTACATGGTCAATTAATCTAGGACAAAGGAAGCAAGAATATACAACGGGGAAAAGACTGCATCTTCAATAAATGGTTCTGGGAAAACTGACAGCTACATGCAAAATAATCAAACTGGACTACTTTGTCATACATATATGAAAATAAACTCAAAAATGGATTACAGACTTCAGTGTAAGACACCATAAAACTCCTAGATGAAAAGATAAGCAGTATGCTCTTTGACACAGATCTTTGCAATTTTGGGAGGGGGTCTGTCTCCTCAGGCAAGGGCAACAAATGCAAACATAAACGGGACTGGGAGCCGCTGGAGCTGGAGCCGCTGGAGCGGGAGCCGCCGAAGCCGGTTTGGGGTCACTCATTCTGGGGAAGGCAGATGCCATGTCATTGAAGACATCCAAGCAGCTTCACAGAGAGCTCCACAAGGGACCAGTGACAACTTCTACCTGAATGACAGATACATTTGAGAACTGCTGCTAACTTCTTAAACCCCTTCCTACTCTCAGATAAGGATAAGGAAGCTGTTTGGCACCCAAAAACAGAAGTTTCTCCCAAACAGGATATTGGAAAAGGAAGGACTTCCCAGAAGGTGAAGTCAAGAGTCATGAAGAACAATAGACTATGAAGCTACCTCCAGGAGACAAAATTGAAGACTGGTTAAACACAGTTCCTTACACTCAGATGCTTTCCTAGAACACACCAGTCAGAAATGACCTCTTGATCTACGCGTGGAACAACTCCTACAGAGCATCTACTGAACGCTGGCAGAAGACCTCAGACCTCCCAAAAGGCAAGAAACCCCCCACGTACCTGGGTAGGGCAAAAGAAAAAACTAAACAGAGACAAAAGGATAGGGACGGGTCCTGCACCAGCGGGAGAGAGCTGTGAAGGAGGAAAAGTGTCCACACACTAGGAAGCCCCTTCGCGGGTGGAGGCTTCGGGAGGCGGAGTGGGGGAGCTTGGGAGCCGCGGAGGAGAGCACAGCAACAGGGGTGCGGAGGGCAAAGCGGACAGATTCCAGCGCAGAGGATCGGGCCGACCGGAACTCGCCAGCCGAGAGGCTTGTCTGCTCGCCCGCCGGGGCGGGCGGGACTGGGAGCTGAGGCTCCGGCTTTTGTCGGAGCGCCGGGAGAGGACTGAGGTTGGCGGCGTGAACACAGCCTGCAGGGCGTTGGTACACCGCGGCTGGCCGGGAGAGAGTCCGGGGAGGGGTCTGGACCTGCCGGAGAGGCAAGAGACTTTTACGTCTCTCTGTTTCCTGGTGCACGAGGAGAGGGGATTAAGAACGCTGCTTGAGAGAGCTCCAGGGACGGGCGCGAGCCGCGGCTAAAAGTGCGGAGCCCAGAGACAGACATGAGACGCTAGGGCCGCTGCTGCCGCCACCGGGAGGCCTGTGTGCGAACACAGGTCACTAGCCACACGCCCTTCCGGGGAGCCTGTGCAGCCCGCCACTGCCAGGGTCCCGGGATCCAGGGACAACTCCCCCGGGAGAACGCACAGGCGCGCCTCAGGCTGCAACGACTCGCCGGCCTCTGCCGCCGCAGGCCCGCCCCACACTCCGTGCCCCTCCCTACCCCCGGGCCTGAGTGAGCCACAGCCTCCGAATCAGCGGCTCCTTTAACCCCGTCCTGTCTGAGCAAAGAACAGACGCCCTCCGGCGACCTACACGCACAGGCGGGGCTAAATCCAAAGCTGAGCCCCTGGGAGCTGTGAGAACAAAGAAGAGAAAGGGAAATCTCTCCCAGCAGCCTCAGAAGCAGCGGATTAAAGCTCCACAATCAACTTGATGTACCCTGCATCTGTGGAATACCTGAATAGACAACCAATCATCCCAAATTAAGGAGCCCTGTGGATGAAAGGCTCTTGGTGCTGCAGCCAGGAGTCAGTGCTGTGCCTCTGAGGTGGGAGAGCCAACTTCAGGACACTGATCCACAAGAGACCTCCCAGCTGCACATAATATCAAACAGCAAAAATTTCCGAGAGATCTCCATCTCAACGCCAGCACCCAGCTTCACTCAACGACCAGCAAGCTACAGTGCTGGACATCCTATGCCAAACAACTAGCAAGACAGGAACACAACCCCACCCATTAGCAGAGAGGCGGCCCAAAATCATAATAAGTCTACAGACACCCCAAAACACACCACCAGACGTGGACCTGCCCACCAGAAAGACAAGATCTAGCCTCATCCACCAGAACACAGGCACTAGTACCCTCCACCAGGAAGCCTACACAACCCACTGAACCAATCTTAGCCACTGGGGACAGACACAAAAAACAACAGGAACTACGAACCTTCAGCCTGCAAAAAAGGAGACCCCAAACACAGTAAGATAAGCAAAATGAAAAGACAGAAAAACACACCGCAGATGAAGGAGCAAGATAAAAACCCATCAGACCTAACAAATGAAGAGGAAATAGGCAGTCTACCTGAAAAAGAATTCAGAATAATGATAGTAAGGTTGATCCTTAATCTTGGAGATAGAATGGACAATAGAATGGACAAAATGCAAGAATCAGTTAACAAGGACCTAGAAGAACTAAAGATGAAACAAGCAACGATGAACAACACAATAAATGAAATTAAAAGTACTCTAGATGGGATCAATAGCAGAATAACTGAAGCAGAAGAACGGATAAGTGACCTGGAAGATAAAATAGTGGAAATAACTACTGCAGAGCAGAATAAAGAAAAAAGAATGAAAAGAACTGAGGACAGTCTCAGAGACCTCTGGGACAACATTAAACGTACCAACATTCGAATTATAGGGGTTCCAGAAGAAGAAGAGAAAAAGAAAGGGACTGAGAAAATATTTGAAGAGATTATAGTTGAAAACTTCCCTAATATGGGAAAGGAAATAGTTAATCAAGTCCAGGAAGCACAGAGAGTCCCATACAGGATAAATCCAAGGAGAAATACGCCAAGACACATATTAATCAAACTGTCAAAAATTAAATACAAAGAAAACATATTAAAAGCAGCAAGGGAAAAACAACAAATAACACACAAGGGAATCCCCATAAGGTTAACAGCTGATCTTTCAGCAGAAACTCTGCAAGCCAGAAGGCAGTGGCAGGACATATTGAAAGTGTTGAAGGAGAAAAACCTGCAACCAAGATTACTCTACCCAGCAAGGATCTCATTCAGATTTGATGGAGAAATTAAAACCTTTAGAGACAAGCAAAAGCTGAGAGAGTTCAGCACCACCAAACCAGCTCTACAACAACTGCTAAAGGAACTTCTCTAGGCAAGAAACACAAAAGAAGGAAAAGACCTACAATAACAAACCCAAAACAATTAAGAAAATGGGAATGGGAACACACATATCGATAATTACCTTAAATGTAAATGGAC
This sequence comes from Pseudorca crassidens, assembly GCF_039906515.1. NCBI lineage: Eukaryota > Metazoa > Chordata > Mammalia > Artiodactyla > Delphinidae > Pseudorca > Pseudorca crassidens. The sequence goes on along the minus strand of NC_090302.1, from coordinate 16,910,274 downwards.
TAAATGCTCCCACCAAAAGACACAGATTGGCTGAATGGATACAAAAACAAGACCCATATATTTGCTGTCTACAAGAGACCCACTTCAGACCTAGAGACACATACAGACTGAAAGTAAGGGGATGGAAAAAGGTATTTCATGCAAATGGAAACCAAAAGAAAGCTGGAGTAGCAATTCTCATATCAGACAAAATAGACTTTAAAACAAAGACTATTAGAAGAGACAAAGAAGGACACTACATAATGATCAAGGGATCGATCCAAGAGGAAGATATAACAATTGTAAATATTTATGCACCCAACATAGGTGCACCTCAATACATAAGGCAAATACTGACAACCATAAAAGGGGAAATCGACAGTAACACATTCATAGTAGGGGACTTTAACACCCCACTTTCACCCATGGACAGATCATCCAAAATGAAAATAAATAAGGAAACACAAGCTTTAAATGATACATTAAATGAGATGGAGTTAATTGATATTTATAGGACATTCCATCCAAAAACAACAGAATACACATTTTTCTCAAGTGCTCATGGAACATTCTCCAGGATAGATCATATCTTGGGTCACAAATCAAGCCTTGGTAAATTTAAGAAAATTGAAATTGTATCAAGTATCTTTTCCGACCACAACGCTATGAGACTCGATATCAATCACAGGAGAAGATCTGTAAAAAATACAAACACATGGAGGCTAAACAATACACTACTTAATAACGAAGTGATCACTGAAGAAATCAAAGGGGAAATCAAAAAATACCTAGAAACAAATGACAATGGAGACACGACGACTCAAAATCTATGGGATGCAGCAAAAGCAGTTCTAAGAGGGAAGTTTATAGCAATACAATCTTACCTTAAGAAACAGGAAACATCTCGAATAAACAACCTAACCTTGCACCTAAAGCAATTAGAGAAAGAAGAACAAAAACCCCCCAAAGTTAGCAGGAGGAAAGAAATCATAAAAATCAGATCAGAAATAAATGAAAAAGAAATGAAGGAAACGATAGCAAAGATCAATAAAACTAAAAGCTGGTTCTTTGAAAGGATAAATAAAATTGATAAACCATTAGCCAGACTCATCAAGAAAAAAAGGGAGAAGACTCAAATCAATAGAATTAGAAATGAAAAAGGAGAAGTAACGACTGACACTGCAGAAATACAAAAGATCATGAGAGATTACTACAAGCAACTCTATGCCAATAAAATGGACAACCTGGAAGAAATGGACAAATTCTTAGAAAGGCACAACCTGCCAAGACTGAATCAGGAAGAAATAGAAAATATGAACAGACCAATCACAAGCACTGAAATTGAAACTGTGATTAAAAATCTTCCAACAAGCAAAAGCCCAGGACCAGATGGCTTCACAGGCGAATTCTATCAAACATTTAGAGAAGAGCTATCACCTATCCTTCTCAGACTCTTCCAAAATATAGCAGAGGGAGGAACACTCCCCAACTCATTCTACGAGGCCACCATCACCCTGATACCAAAACCAGACAAGGATGTCACAAAGAAAGAAAACTACAGGCCAATATCACTGATGAACATAGATGCAAAGATCCTCAACAAAATACTAGCAAACAGAATCCAACAGCACATTAAACGGATCATACACCATGATCAAGTGGGGTTTATTCCAGGAATGCAAGGATTCTTCAATATACGCAAATCAATCAACGTGATACACCATATTAACAAATTGAAGGAGAAAAACCATATGATCATCTCAATAGATGCAGAGAAAGCTTTTGACAAAATTCAACACCCATTTATGATAAAAACCCTGCAGAAAGTAGGCATAGAGGGAACTTTCCTCAACATAATAAAGGCCATATATGACAAACCCACAGCCAACATCGTCCTCAATGGTGAAAAACTGAAAGCATTTCCACTAAGATCAGGAACAAGACAAGGTTGCCCACTCTCACCACTCTTATTCAACATAGTTTTGGAAGTTTTAGCCACAGCAATCAGAGAAGAAAAGGAAATAAAAGGAATCCAAATCGGAAAAGAAGAAGTAAAGCTGTCACTGTTTGCAGATGACATGATACTATACATACAGAACCCTAAAGATGCTACCAGAAAACTACTAGAGCTAATCAATGAATTTGGTAAAGTAGCAGGATACAAAATTAATGCACAGAAGTCTCTGGCATTCCTATACACTAAGGATGAAAAATCTGAAAGTGAAATCAAGAAAACACTCCCATTTACCATTGCAACAAAAAGAATAAAATACCTAGGAATAAACCTACCTAAGGAGACAAAAGACCTGTATGCAGAAAATTATAAGACACTGATGAAAGAAATTAAAAATTATATAAATAGATGGAGAGATATACCATGTTCTTGGATTGGAAGAATCAACATTGTGAAAATGACTCTACTACCCAAAGCAATCTACAGATTCAATGCAATCCCTATGAAACTACCACTGGCATTTTTCACAGAACTAGAACAAAAAATCTCACAATTTGTATGGAAACACAAAAGACACCAAATAGCCAAAGCAATTTTGAGAACGAAAAATGGAGCTGGAGGAATCAGGCTTCCTGACTTCAGACTATACTACAAAGCTACAGTAATCAAGACAGTATGGTACTGGCACAAAAACAGAAAGATAGATCAATGGAACAGGATAGCAAGCCCAGAGATAAACCCACGCACATATGGTCACCTTATCTTTGACAAAGGAGGCAGAAATGTACAGTGGAGAAAGGACAGCCTATTCAATAAGTGGTGCTGGGAAAACTGGACAGCTACATGTAAAAGTATGAGATTAGATCACTCCCTAACACCATACACAAAACTAAGCTCAAAATGTATTAAAGACCTAAATGTAAGGCCAGAAACTATCAAACTCTTAGAGGAAAACATAGGCAGAACACTCTATGACATAAATCACAGCAAGATCCTTTTTGACCCACCTCCTAGAGAAATGGAAATAAAAACAAAAGTAAACAAATGGGACCTAATGAAACTTAAAAGCTTTTGCGCAGCAAAGGAAACCATAAAGAAGACCAAAAGACAACCCTCAGAATGGGAGAAAATATTTGCAAATGAATCAACTGACAAAGGATTAATCTCCAAAATTTATAAGCAGCTCATGCAGCTTAATAACAAAAGAACAAACAACCCAATCCAAAAATGGGCAGAAGACCTAAATAGACATTTCTCCAAAGAAGATATACAGAGTGCCAACAAACACATGAAAGAATGCTCAACATCACTAATCATTAGAGAAATGCAAATCAAAACTACAATGAGATATCATCTCACACCAGTCAGAATGGCCATCATCAAAAAATCTAGAAACAATAAATGCTGGAGAGGGTGTGGAGAAAAGGGAACCCTCTTACACTGTTGGTGGGAATGTAAATTGATACAGCCACTGTGGAGAACAGTATGGAGGTTCCTTAAAAAGCTACAAATAGAACTACCATATGACCCAGCAATCCCACTACTGGGCATATACCCTGAGAAAACCATAATTCAAAAAGAGCCATGTACCAAAATGTTCATTGCAGCTCTATTTACAATAGCCCAGAGATGGAAACAACCTAAGTGTCCATCATCGGATGAATGGATAAAGAAGATGTGGCACATATATACAATGGAGTATTACTCAGCCATAAAAAGAGACGAAATTGAGCTATTTGTAATGAGGTGGATAGACCTAGAGTCTGTCATACAGAGTGAAGTAAGTCAGAAAGAGAGAGACAAATACCGTATGCTAACACATATATATGGAATTTAAGAAAAAAAAAATGTCATGAAAAACCTAGGGGTGAAACAGGAATAAAGACACAGACTTACTAGAGAATGGACTTGAGGCTATGGGGAGGGGGAAGGGTAAACCGTGACAAAGCAATAAAGAGGCATGGACATGTATACACTACCAAACGTAAGGTAGATAGCTAGTGGGAAGCAGCCGCATAGCACAGGGAGATCAGCTCGGTGCTGTGTGACCGCCTGGAGGGGTGGGATAGGGAGGGTGGGAGGGAGGGTGACGCAAGCGGGAAGAGATATGGGAACATATGTATATATATAACTGATTCATTTTGTTGTGAAGCTGAAACTAACATACCATTGTAAAGCAATTATGCTCCAATAAAGATGTTTAAAAAAAAAATAAATAAATAAACGGGACTACATCAAATTAAAAAGCTTTTGTACAGTGAAGGAAACCACCAACGAAATGGAAAGGCAACCTTCTGAATGGGAGAAGGTATTTGCAAATTATATTTCCAGTAAAGTGTTAATATTTAAATTATATAAAGAAGCTAAACAACTCAATATCAAAACCCCCAAACAATCTAATTAAAAAAGGGACAGTGGACCTGAATAGACATTTCTCCAAAGAAGACACACAAATGGCCAACAGACACATGAAAAGATGCCCAACATTATTAATCATCAGGAAATGCAAATCAAAACAACAATAAGATATCACCTCACTCTTGTCAGAATAGGTATCCTCAAAAATAAAAAAAAATTAAAAACGTTGGCGAGGACGTAGAGAAAAGGGAACCCTTGTACACTGTTGGTAGGAACCCTTGTACACTGTTGGTAGGAACCCTTGTACACTGTTGGTAGCAATTTACAAATGTAAATTGCTGCATCTATTATGGAAAACAGTATGGAGGTTCCTCAAAAAACTAAAAATAGAATTACCTTATGATCCAGCAGTTACACTCCTGGGTATATATCTGAAGAAAATGAAAATACTAATTCAAAAAGATACATGCACCCCAGTGTTCATAGCAGCATTATTTACAACAGCCAAGACATGCAATCAACCTAAGCGTCCGATGATAGATAAGTGGATGAAGAAGATGTGCTATATAAGTACACAATGGAACATGACTCAACCATAAAAAAGAACAAAATCTTGCCATTTGTGACAACATGGATGGACCTAGACAATATAATGCTAAGTGAAATAAGTCAGACAGAGAAAGACAAATACCAAATGACCTCACTTATATGTGGAATCTAAAACACAAAATAAACAAACAAACAAAACAAAACAGAGATAGACTTATTTCTTATTTCACAGAGTGCTAACTGGTGGTTGCCAGAGGGGGAAGGACGGTAGAGATTTGGGTGAAATAGGTAAAGGAGATTAAGAGGTACAAACTTCCAGGTTTACAATAAATAAGTCACAGGGATGTAATATACAGCATAAATAAATACAGTCAGTAATACTGTAATAATTTGTATGGTGACAGATGGTTACTAGACTTATGGTGGTGAACACTTGTAGTGTATTTAAATGTCAAATCACTATGTTGTACTGAAACTAACAATATTGTATGTCAACTATATATCAATAAAAATATAAAAAACAAACAAATAAATAAAGGGAGTGATGAATTTGGGAGCTACTCCTAGGGAGTAAATGCAGGCCCTATTCAAAGAACAGTAACTGTTCCTAAATTCCAGGGTCCTGACAAAATTTACCTAAAATTGTGACAGCTAAGGCACTTTCATTACTCTACCTTTCATGTGGGATCGTCCTTTGTGGTTATCCAACCTCTAGCTCACCATTGTATGTTGTGTCAGTGGGGGAAGACGTTGCCTTTTTAGGTCACAGGTTTTTAGATAAAGAGTGATAAACATAAAGAGGTACCTGAGGAGTCTCAACCACATCTGGACCTGACTTAAATAATAAGATTCTAGAATTGGAGTCTCAGCCTATGATGGCTTTGGTCAGTGGCTCCTCCAATAGCTTCAGCAGAAAATCAAGGGAAAAGCCAACTATTTCTGGGAGAAGAGGATCTCTGATGGACACTTGCTGGCAGTCCTGTGGAAACAGATTGTGGGTCTATTTGTGTCTTGCTACAGTAAAACCTCCAGTATGGAGATCCCTCTGGGACTATCTTTCCATTTAGTAAAAGTTCCCAGATGGCTAAGGGTCTGCCACGTTAAGTTCCAAAGGGTTGTCTTTAAACAAATTTTAGAGCGATGCATTTCTGAGACGTATCATATGCTTCCCTGATTCCTGAAATAGCGAAGTCAGAACATCAAGTTTGTGTTTTCTTATGACTGTTCCTTACTTATACTGTTCCTTCTCCTAGAACAATCCATCTGATTTCCACCTATGAGAATCCTCCCCATCCACTAGAAGCTGCTGAAATACCACTTATTTCATGAAGAATTTCTTGATTTTTTTCTCCAACTAATTTAATAATAATATATAATTATCATGATAACAGCTATCATTTATTGAACGGTTACCATGCACTAATTACTTTGCCTAAATGACATGCTTTTAAAAAAACAGTCAAATAACTGTTGTCCTATTATTATTTGATCCACAGAGGTGATTTAGTAAACTACAGGATTTTTCAACTGAGGAAAATGAGGTTTAGAGATTTACTGAACCCGCAAAAGTCATAAACCAAATGGTGCCTGTACGTAAAAACAGTCAGGGAGAGTCCCAAAATGTACTGCTTCCAAATCAGACTGCTTTCCATTCACATATGAAGATCTGCCTGACCACAGGGAAAGGATGATATTCTTTTTCCTGTTCCCATCTCTCCTAGGATATTTCTCCTTTCCATTCTAGCAAACCTTGTGAGGCTATATAATGGAGGGATTTAAAAAGTCAGTCTCTGGAATGAGACTGGCTGGATTAAATGCTGACTCTCCCTTTTACTAGCTGTTACATCTTGGGCAAAGCACTCAATATCTCTACACTTCAGTCCTTACCTATAAAACAGGGACAAGAGTAACCTCCCTATAGAGCCGTTGTGATTAGTAAATATATTAACCCATATGTGACACTATGCTGGGCACATAGTAAGAACTCAACAAATGTTATCTATTATGGTGTTATTCTTTTCCCTTCCCTCTTGTTCTCTCTACCATTCTCTCTTCTCTACTTATGTTTTGAGTTTTTTTTTTTTTTTTTTTAAATAACAACTTGGCCTCGATTGATGAAGCTGAAAAGTAAATAAATAGCAGGTGCAAGTGGAAAGCAGGTGGAATTCACTCTGGGTTTCCCTTCCTGTTAGCTTTGGACACAGGTTTGCTGTTTGCGTAATGTGTTCTCTTCCTTCTCCCAAACAGCCCTGTATGGGTGGGGTCTCTGTTTGTTATTTAATTCACAAATTATTTCCAATTCTGTTTCCTCCAGGTATGCCACCTCATCCTTCCCCACTACATTAATATCAGTTGTCATTTACAGAGTACTTACTCTGTGTCACACATCCTCCATTCTCTCTTATATAATACTCACATGATCCCTAAGACATCAGTATTATTATTTCCTTTTCACAGATGAGGAAACTTGGATTTCATAGAGAAAATCTCATAAATTTCTGCTTGTGATCATTTAATAGTTATGTGACATTTTAAAAAAAGATGAGAGGCTTCAACTTGTATACAGAAATTTTTATCTTCTGAAATTCTCTCTTGTAGAAAACAGAGAAACGACCACTCTTCACTGGATGTGTTTTTTTGTTTGTTTGTTTTTGTTTTGTTTTTGTTTTTTTTGGTACGCGGACCTCTCCCTGTTGTGGCCTCTCCCGTTGCGGGGCACAGGCTCTGGACGTGCAGGCTCAGCGGCCATGGCTCACGGGCCTAGCCGCTCTGCGGCATGTGGGATCTTCCTGGACCGGGGCATGAACCTGTGTCCCCTGTATCGGCAGGGGGACTCTCAACCACTGCGCCACCAGGGAAGCCCTGGATGTGTATTTTTTAACAAAAATTGTAACTGAGTTAAAAGATAACTTTTAGGAAATAGGATCCAGGCTGGAGAATGTTTATCAGAAATATTGCCCTCAGTAAGAGAAAGGAGTTGAACCAACTGTAGTGAGATGACATCTCTTTCACTTGGACTTGGGAAGAAATAATAAGGGCTCTTTTATCTGAACCCTTCAGATAAAATATAAGGGCCTTAGGGAGCTGCTTCTACTCTGATGATAGGTGTAGGGATGAGGCTGCACACAAGTCTGAGCTATGATTGTACACTGGGGTTATTGCATCTTGCCATTGTGATCTCCTGAGATCCAACCTATTCCTCCAGATCTCTTCAGGAGAGAAATGTTGAGATATTATTCTTTAATTCTTACTGCAGAATAACTTCCTTTGCTTTCTTAGAGGTTCTCTGCTTCTTCATACCTACAACTGTATGTGACTTTGCAAACTCTGTGGTTAGCTCTAGGCCTGAGTGTATATGTATCAGTCAGTTTTTAACCAGGGTACGCTGGATAACAAACAACCTCAAAATCTTATCAATACATATTTAATTCTTAAATTTCTTGGGGGTTTGGGGTCAGCTACAGCTCTGTTAGACTTAGCTGGATTCTACATGTCTTCTCATTCTGTAACCCAGGCTGAAGGAGAAGCTACAATTTAGGACATGTTGTTCTCATAGAGGTAGCCCAGAAAAAAAGCACCCAGCCAATCCAAGAAATCAAATTGAAAGCTTCTGTACATATGACCCTAGCATCATGTCTGCTCATATCACATTGGTCAGGATATGACACATGGCAAAGCCCCACAAAATGGGGCAGGGAAGCATGAAAAGGCTGGGGAGGAACAAATAATTGTGAACAAAAGATATACAACAACAAGGAACATTGAACCTGCCATGTCAAGAGCCCATTGTTAACTGACTATATCTTGTGTCATATTAAAAATTCTTGATGGAAGTTCTGATTCACTTAGGATAGCCCAAACTATGGATTAGTTTTCCTGGACCAGGTGTCCATCCTTGAGTCAGTCAGGAGTGGCCAGAAAAAGGGGATATAATAACATTATATAAAGGGAAAAACAAGAGCTGCAGCCAGAAGCAAATTCTTTAGGAAGGATGCATCAGAAAGGCATGTAAATTCACTGAGCTTGTGTTAATTGAATGTTGACCTATTGTGTTTTTCATTATTATTAACCTCATTATTATCATCAGCTTCAGTTTTACCACCTCTCTACTATTGCTACCCTCATTAACATCATCATCTTTACTACCTTGATGGCTTTAACAACTTCGTCCTTTTTATTCCTCTCCACTACTTTGTCATCATCTGTACCACTATCAGCATCATCTTTACCCCCAGCATTGTAGCGTAGTATTCCTTCCAATATCAATTCTTTTTTTTTAACATCTTTATTGGAGTATAATTGATTTACATTGTGTGTTAGCTGCTGCTGTACAACACAGTGAATCAGCTATATGTATACATATATCCCCATATCGCCTCCGTCTTGCATCTCCCTCCCACCTTCCCAATCCCAACACTCTAGGTGGTCACAAAGCAGCGAGCTGATATCCCTGTGCTATGTGGCTGCTTCCCACTAGCTATCTATTTGACGTTTGGTAGAGTATATGTCAATGCCACTCTCCCACTTCGTCTCAGCTTACCCTTCTCCCTCCCTGTGTCCTAAAGTCCATTCTTTATGTCTAAGTCTTTATTCCTGTCCTGCCCCGAGGTTTTTCAGAAACTTTTTATTTATTGTTTTTAAGATTTCGTATGTATGTGTTAGCATACAGTATTTGTTTTTCTCTTTCTGACTTCACTCTGTATGACAGACTGTAGGTCCATCCACTTCACTATAAATAACTCAATTTCATTCCTTTTTATGACTGAGTAACATTCAATTGTATATATGTGCCATATCTTCTTTATCCATTCATCTGTTGATGGACACTTAGGTTGCTTCCCTGTCCTGGCTATTGTAAATAGAACTGCAATGAACACTGTGGTGCATGACTCTTTTTGAATTATGGTTTTCTCAGGGTATATGCCCAGTAGTGGGATTGTTGGGTCGTATGGTAGTTCTATTTTTAGTTTTTTAAGGAACCTCCATACTGTTCTCCATAGTGGCTGTATCAATTTACATCCCCACCAACAGTAAAAGAGGATTCCCTTTTCTCCACACCCTCTCCTGCATTTATTGTAGATTTTCTGATGATGGCCATTCTGACCAGTGTGAGGTGATACCTCATTGTAGTTTTGATTTGCATTTCTCTAATCATTAGTGATGTTGAGCATTCTTTCATGTGTTTGTTGGAAATCTGTATATCTTTATTGAGAAATGTCTATTTAGGTCTTCTGTCCATTTTTTGATTGGGTTGTTTGTTTTTTTGATATTGAGCTGCATGAGCTGCTTATAAATTTTGGAGATTAATCCTTTGTCACTTGCTCCATTTGCAAATATTTTCTCCCATTCTGAGGGTTGTCTTTTCATCTTGTTTATACTTTCCTTTGCTGTGCGAAAGCTTTTAAGTTTCATTAGGTCCCATTTGTTTATTTGTATTTCCATTTCTCTAGGAGGTGGGTCAAAAAGGATCTTGCTGTGATTTATGTCATAGAGTGTTCTGCCTATGTTTTCCTCTAAGAGTTTGATGGTGTCTGGCCTTACATTTAGATATCTAATCCATTTTTAGTTTAAGTTTGTGTATGGTGTTAGAGAGTGTTCTAATTTCATTCTTTCACATGTAGCTGTCCAGTTTTCCCAGCATCATTTATTGAAGAGGCTGTCTTTTCTCCATTGTATATTCTTGATTCCTTTATCAAAGATAAGGTGACCATATGTGTTTGGGTTTATCTCTAGGCTTTCTCCTGTTCCACTGATCTATATTTCTGTTTTTGTGACACTACCATATTGTCTTGATTACTGTAGCTTTGTTATATAGTCTGAAGTCAGGGAGCCTGATTCCTCCAGATCCATTCTGCTTTCTCAAGATTGCTTTTGCTATTCAGTGTCTTTGTGTTTCCATACAAATTGTGGGTTTTTTGTTCTAGTTCTGTGAAAAATGCCAGTGGTAGTTTGATAGGAATTGCATTGAATCTGGAGATTGCTTTGGGTAGTATAGTCATTTTCACAATATTGTTTCTTCCAATCCAAGAACATGGTATATCTCTCCATTTGTTTGTATCTTCTTTAATTTCTTTCATCAGTGTCTTATAGTTTTCTGCATACAGGTCTTTTGTCTCCTTAGGTAGGTTTATTCATAGGTATTTTATTCTTTTTGTTGCAGTGGTAAATGGAAGGGTTTCCTTAATTTCTCTTTCAGATTTATCATCATTAGTGTATAGGAATGCAAGAGATTTCTGTGCATTAATTTTGTATCCTGCTACTTTACCAAACTCATTGATTAGCTCTAGTAGTTTTCTGGTAGCATCTTTAGGATTCTCTATGTATAGTATCATGTCATCTGCAAACAATGACAGTTTTACTTATTCTTTTCCAATTTGTATTCCTTTTATTTCTTTCTCTTCTCTGATTGCTGTGGCTAAAACTTCCAAAACTGTGCTGAATAATGATGGTCACAGTGGGTAACCTTGTCTTGTTCCTGATATTAGTGGAAATGGTTTCAGTTTTTCACCATTGAGGACGATGCTGGCTGTGGGTTTGTCATATATGGCCTTTATTATGTTGAGGTAAGTTCCCTATATGCCTACTTTCTGGAGGGTTTTTATCATAAGTGGGTGTTGAATTTTGTCGAAAGCTTTTTCTGCATCTATTGAGATTATCATATGGCTTTTCTCCTTCAATTTGTTAATATGGTGTATCACATTGATTGATTTGCGTATACTGAAGAATCCTTGCATTCCTGGAATAAACCCCACTTGATCATGCTGTGTGATCCTTTTAATGTGCTGTTGGAATCTGTTGGCTAGTATTTTGTTGAGGATTTTTGCATCTATGCCCATCAGTGATATTGGTCTGTAGTTTTCTTTTCCTGTAACATCTTTGTCTGGTTTTGGTATCAGGGAGATGGTGGCCTTGTAGAATGAGTTTGGGAGTGTTCCTCCCTCTGCTATATTTTGCACGAGTTTGAGAATGATAGGTGTTAGCTCTTCTCTAAATGTTTGATAAAATTCACCTGTGAAGCCATCTGGTCCTGGACTTTTGTTTGCTGGAAGATTTTTATAAATTTATTTATTTTTGCTGTGTTGGGTCTTCATTTCTGTGTGAGGGCTATCTCTAGTTGCGGCAAGCGGGGGCCACTCTTCATCACGGTGCGCGGGCCTCTCACTATCGTGGCCTCTCTAGTTGCCGAGCACAGGCTCCAGACGCGCAGGCTCAGTAGTTGTGGCTCACGGGCCTAGTTGCTCCGCGGCATGTGGGATCTTCCCAGACCAGGGCTCGAACCCGTGTCCCCTGCATTAGCAGTCAGATTCTCAACCACTGCGCCACCAGGGAAGCCCTGTTGGAAAATTTTTAATCACAGTTTCAATTTCAGTGCTTGTGATTAGTCTGTTCATATTTTCTATTTCTTCCTGGCTCAGTCTTGGAAGGTTGTGCATTTCTAAGAATTTATCCATTTCTTCCAGGTTGTCCATTTTATTGGATATAGTTGCTTGTAGTAATTTCTCATGGTTCTTTGTATTTCTGCAGTGTCAGTTCTTACTTCTCCTTTTTCATTTCTAATTCTAATGATTTGAGTCTTCTCCCTTATTATCTTGATGAGTCTGGCTAATGGTTTATCAATTTTGTTTATCTTCTCAAAGAACCAGCTTTTAGTTTTATTGAACTTTGCTATCGTTTCCTTCATTTCTTTTTCATTTATTTCTGCTCTGATCTTTATGATTTCTTTCCTTCTGCTAACTTTGGGGTTTTTTTTGTTCTTCTTTCTCTAATTGCTTTAGGTGTAAAGTTAGGTTGTTTATTTGAGATGTTTCTTGTTTCTTGAGGTAGGATTGTATCGTTATTAACTTCCCTCTTAGAACTACTTTTGCTGCAACCCATAGGTTTTGGGTCATCATGTTTTCATTGTCATTTGTTTCTAGGTATTTTTTTTTATTTCCTCTTTGATTTCTTCAGTGATTTCTTGGTCATTAAGTAGTGTATTGTTTAATCTCTATTTTTTTTTTTTTTTTTTTTTTTTTACAGTTTATTTCCTATAATTGATATCTAGTCTCATAGCATTGTGGTTAGAAAAGATACTTGATATGATTTCAATTTTCTTAAACTTACCAAGGCTTGATTTGTGACTCAAGATATGATCTATCCTGGCGAATGTTCCATGAGCACAGAAAGTATATTCTGTTGGTTTTGGATGGAATGTCCTATAAATATCAATTAAGTCCATCTTGTTTAATGTATCATTTAAAGCTTGTGTTTTCTTATTTATTTTCATTTTGGTTGATCTGTCCATTGGTGAAAGTGGGGTGTTAATGTCCCCTACTATTATTGTGTTACTGTCTATTTCCCCTTTTATACCTGTTACCATTTGCCTTATGTATTGAGGTGTCCCTATGTTGGATGCATAAATATTTACAATTGTTATATCTTCTTCTTGGATTGATCCCTTGATCATTATGTTGTGTCCTTCTTTGTCTCTTGTAATAGACTTTATTTTAAAGTTTATTTAAGTTTAAAATTAAAATTAAGTTAAAAAAAAAAAAAACCCAGTACTGAATGTATAGGCAGCAAGGGGATGGGGTGGAAAGTGCCCTGGATCACCTTCTTTCTTGAATGAGAATCCAGAAGCCTGCCTTCTAAGAGTGCCAGCCACTAACCTGCACATGATGTTGGGCAAGTTCTTTTCCTTTTCTGGACTTTAGTCTCTCCATTGATAAACTGATAGGTTTGGTTCAGGTTCTCACTAAGGAGCCTTGGATTCTAAGGTGGATTTCAGACTTTCTGAGCATTGGGGAAATGCATTTTAATAGATTTAGTATTTCTCAATAAGTCATACATCTAAGTTTAGTAGCCTATAAGTCTACAAAAATAGAAGTAGAACCATAGACTGTAAGAGCCAGAAAGGACAATGGAGATCATGTAATCCAACTCCCTTATATTTGAGATAAGGAAACCAGGGTCCAGAGAGGTTAAGTGACTTACGCAAGGGCACCTAGGCAATTTCATGGCCTTGCTCTTTGCCTATTCCTTATGACGTTAATTTTATCCGATTTCCTTGAGATAATCCTGCCCTGCCATCTCTTTTAACATTGAGAATTCACCAGTGGAGGGTTATTTCTTTTTCCTTCCTCACATAGCAAATGAATTACAAGAGCTCTTTCCAAAGGAGGCTGTTAGTTAGTTATTCCTGCAGTCTCAGGTTCTCTTAGCCTGACAATCAAGGTGAGTTGAATGAATGAAACTAAGTGAGAAGTGAGGTCATTTTAACCATTCCTCTGCCTCTGTAATGCTTTCCCTAAACTATTCCAGATGAGTTGGTTGGGTGACATTTTAACCTTTAAAGAGTTAGTTTGGAAACACATTGAAGAGCTGAGCTTGTATTCCAACTATCTAGAAGATGTTAAGGAAAGACTAAGGAAGAGTTTCCTAAAATCATCTGCATTTCTATACCATCAGCCCACATTACCTGTCTCAAATTTACTTTCCACTTCTGACACACCTGTCAGGTAATCATTGATAATGGACATAATGGTCATTTGATTATTTCACTGTGACATCGTCAGTTCTGCCAATTAATAATCTATTAGACTTCTTTGTCCAAAGCGAGAAGAGACATGTCCTCCATGACCTCTGCTCACCTCCAGAAGCTGAGGATCCAAAGGGAGATTTTATTTTGTAATTAAAAGGAATAATGTAAATGGGGACCATTTGAAAGTGGCTCCTTGGATTCCCTCCTTTGGACTGAGATCTGTGAAGGAGGTTGTCTCCTTATTCTGCTTTGAGTAACCTGTAGGCGTCACAGTAAGATCACACAAAAAGTCCCATATTCTCCAGGAAAGAAAAGAAAAAAAAAAAAAAATCTGTGAATTCTCTGAGAAACCATACTTCTGGATCTTTGCAGGGAGTTGAGACCCAGCTCCTGCTCAGTCTCCTTTCGAAAACTCAGAGTTAACAGACAAAGCTGAATATGGCTGAGCTTGCATCTGTGTGACCTTCTTTACTTCTTTTCCTCTTTTAGACACAAGCAAGGTCATGGCTCCAGAACATGTGTCTCACAGAATGCCCTTCCTAGAAGCCAGCATGTCAGGAAAGCAGCTGTGGAGTCATGGGATGAGAGTAAGGAGACCTGGGTTCAAGCTCTAATCCTGCCACTTTCTGGTTGTGTCACTTTGTCACTCAGTGTCTATTTTATTCATCTCTTAGTTGGGATAATACCTACTTCACAGGGCAAGTGTGTCTGTTATGAATTATATAAATAAGATGTTTGGCACACAGTTGGTGCTCAACAAATAGTATCTGTCGTTATTATTATACTAATAGCCCCTAAGTTGGGAGAAAGTATTGTTTAAGACTAATAAACTCAAGAACAGTGTTTGCCTAACTTCAAGATGCACAGAAATGTCATTTTATTCTAGACATTAGCCCCAGAGAGTCAGATTCAGTTGGAGTGAGTCTAAGAATCTACATTTTAAACATGAGCTCCAGGTGATTTTGATGCAGGTGGTTCATGATCCACACTTTGAGTAAAATGTCATGAGGAGGAAAATGAGAAGCTAGCAGGCTTAGCAAATCATTGTTGATTCATTGATTGACTCATCAGGGACTCAAGCTCTCACCTGTAGAGGAGACTGAAAGTAGGCATCATTTTATCCCTGCAGTTATCAAGAAATCTCTCCATTTGTTTAACTGCATCCTTGCCTGCAGTAACCAAAGCCTGTTCCTTTCAGTAAAGTGAGAACAAGTGATCTGCAGCCCCATCATAAAAACTCTTTAGATATTTGCAGACAGCAGTCATGTCATCCTCTACAGTCATCTCATGTTTTCAGAAAACTCTTTTATTTGCTGTAATTTTGAGTCATTACTAAGACTCAGTAAATGATCTCTAATGAATAAAGTCCTGATAAAACAGGAATAAGGATCAAAGAATATCAGAACTCACTGGGAGCTTGGAGATTTTCTATCATAAATCTCTCATTTGGCAGATGAGCCAATTAAGACTTAGAGGTCACATCACACATTGGTGATAGGATAGGGATTTAGACCCTGGGCTTCCTGCATTCCATGTCAGTACTCTTAATGCTATATGGTGTGGACTCTAATTCATTTTAAATCAATGAACATTACTCTTTCTGAGGCACTGTGCTGATCCCTGTCGGGAATGAGGAGGTATGTTGACCTAAGAAAACAGTCCCTGCACTAAATATCACTGTCTTGTAGAGAAAACATAAAGCTAACAGGCTATTGACAAATAACATAAAAATTGAGAATTGCCCCTATTGTAGTAAGATGGGAACTGAGGACCAGAGTGAGTGAGTAACTTGCCGAAGATCGAGTAGTATCTGAAAGAGCCTAAATGTGGCCTTTTAATTCATTCAATCAACAGATATTTATAACAGACTTACTTACTACATGCCAGCCGTATACTAGTCATTTGCTATATAATGATGAACGGGATGTCCACCACACCAGTGTAATGAGTCAAGCATGGAGCATAATAAGTCAAGTCCTGGAGCTTATGGTCCAGAGATCTGCTCCCTCTCCCTCTTTAAACAAAGACTAACTGGTTGGCAATCATCCTGGGAATCTCAAAAGGCAAAGAAGGCAGTTCCAGAGAGCTCATGCAAGGAAAGCAAAGATTCTTTCCTGCCTAACGAAAGTGAAGACATAAACCATGGAAAGTCAAATCAATCTTTCCTTACTTTCTTGGAACCCCAACTGCTACGGACCCCTAAAGATGGATGTTCTATCTTAAGGCTGTAAATTTTCCATAATTATATTCCCAGCAGTCAGATGCTAGGGCCATGAGGGAAGGAAACACACCCTGGTTACCCCCACTCACGTTAAATGTTGAATTATCTTACAGTTGATAGTTCCCTAGATTCCTCGACCTTTAAATGCCAAACACTACTCGCCTTTTGAATTTTAATCAATTTATTTTTTTCAACTGGAAATGTCAGGCTTCTGTATGGAATTACTTGGCGCTGCTGATGTGATAAAGACTCAGAGTTCAGTGTCTGAAGTCCTGGAGTAGCAGAGGAACCAGCACACATCAAGAGACATCATTTGCAGGCAGCCAAATAAGGGAGTGAGAGAACATACATTTTTTATTAGCTTTCATTTAGAGGTTTGGGACTTGAATTTATTTTGTCTCCTATCCTCCAGCATGGACAAAACTACCCAGGAATGTTAATGACTTAGACCGTGTCACTAAGACAGCTGAAGAGGGAATGTGATCTCTTATTTATAAAGAGCCTACTGTGTGTCTGAAAATATTATCATCTAACTCTCACCCAAACTCTGTGATATAATAAAATAGTTATGATTCTTATTTCACGGAAGAGGAAACTGAGGCTCAGAGAAACTTGCTAGCTACTGCACAGTGTGTGACATAGCACAAACTGTGGACTTGTTGAGTCCAAAACACCTGCTCTTGCCATTATACCAATTGTCCTGAACTAAGTCAATATTCCTTTACCCATTTCTCAGGATAATAATCAGTCTTCAAGTGTGTTTAAGCTGAGCATGACGGGCTCACCCGATCCATCTACTCTTGGCTTAACTGATCTGACCCAGGGCCTTCACACTCATGTATTTTGTATCCACATAAATAACTTCTATAATATTTGACTTCTGTGAAAAAATAATGTCGAGCCTGTTCTCCACCAGATGGTCGTCAGTTTGACCACCAGGAGAGGTGCCTGGCACATAGTAGGCACTCAATACATATTTGTTCATTTTTTCTCTTTTTGTAGCTGTCTCTGTCTCCAATTCTTTCTCTTTCCTTCTTTCTCTTTCCCTTCCCTCGATGTGTATTCCAGCATTTATCTCTAGGTTAAGAAAATGCCAAAGTGATCTTAGAAATTCATGGATCTTTCCCTTCATTAAACCATTACTGTCTCCTTGGCTGACTAAATAAAGCTAACATTTAAGTCACAGAACAGTTCCCAAGGTAATAATAGAGAAGGAGAACTCCACTCATCACCGACTAGTTTCACCTTTTAAGAAAAGGCTGTTTGGTCAAGCCCACAGATCCACAGCCCACACTCCATCCATATGCCCACTTTCTGTCTAGAGAACTATCTGCCCAGCAGGTTTAGAAGACTGAAAATTCCTAGGCAGGAGTGGACTTGTCCAGGGCTGTCACTGCATCCTGCCTCTATCTCCACAGCGAGGGAGGTGCTAAAAGCTTATTTAAGCAGCTAACAGCAGACAGGCTCAGTACCCTTAGGTGACTTCTCCATCAACTGGTTCCCTGGGGAAAGAAACCTGCCAATGCCCCAACGCATCTTTGTAGCTTCATCTGTTGCCACCTACTCTAAATTTTCTACTCAAAAGATTGAACTCAAATGCACACAGAGGCTGAGCAGTTAATATAAACGCGTACATTGGCCCAAGAGAATTAGACTAGATGGGGCCTATGAAAGGGGCAGCTTTTACCTAGATTCACAGATTGTGCTCAGGAGAAAGATGGCCCTGTGCTGCTAGAGCTTAAAATTTTCAAAAGGATTCTGATATCTAGTATATTTACATCTGTCAATCTTAACTACCATTTCAAATATTCTAAAATTAGGTGTGTGACTGTGGAAACCCCTCTTCCTTCATCCTGTGATTCCCTATAATCTGTGTTTGCTGACCCCTGGATTTTCTTCAGGCTGTTCCCTCTACCTAGAATCTTGGCCCTCTGTCCCCATCTATACACATTCTGAGATGCCACCTCCTCTGTGAAGCATTTGCCCACTTATAACTGACCTTTCTCTCCTCTGTGTTCCCAGGATATGTTTCATGGACTTAAATAAATGCAACACTTTGTAGACTTTGAGTTCCTTGGATCTTACTCAAAACTTCATTCCCCCTTTTCCCATACCATCCATCTCTAGGTCTAATACTCAATAAATATCTTTAGAAACAAGGATTAAATGAATAAATGAACTAATGCACAAATAAAAGATGGTGTAGTCTGATAGAAGGAGCCTGAAGCTTGGAAACAGACTTGGATCTTTGGGTTCCAATTGAAGGTCTGCCAGTTACTAACGTTGTGATCTTGGAAAATACTATTCTTGTTGCCTGTAAAAGAAAGACAAAGATGTCTACGCTGCAAGGCTGTTGTGATGATTAAGGAAAATGCGCTTCAGAGCTTGGACCAATGCTCTTACGTCTCCTATTGCAGTGTTTTTTTAAACATGGCTGATCATAAGAATCACTGAGCCATTTATTATTAATTATCCAGGGCCCACCCAAGGCATATTGAATCCAAACCATTAGTGGAAGAGCCTAGGGATATGTGTTCTTATAACCAGAAGGAATTAGAAAATAAAACACACTCTTTGTTACCACTTCTATACTCCTAATAGCAGCCTCCTGGATGTCTCAAGGTATTTCAAACTTCTGGGGTCACACTGACTGCTAATATTTAAATAAAAATGGAACCCACCCTGACTCCTTTCCTTAGTCTGAGGATGAGGTCATGTGCTAAGTAAAAACAGTAATTGAAGATTTATTGGTAGGAGTCTTACTATGAAAGTTATTTCAAAAATCATTTCCTGACTCCATAGGCTCCCATTAAAATGTTAGCACCATAAGGGCAGGGAATATTTTGTTTGTTGTTATATCCCCAGAGCTTAGAACATGCCTGAAACATAGGTGTGCAATTAACATTTTCTGAATTAGATCAGATAACTCGGTTTGCAGCACATGTGCTCTAAGAATAGGCTCACATATTGAATATCAAATGGTTCTTTCACTTCAACTCTCAATCCCAAACAGCACCTGGGGTAAAACCATGCAAAGGACACTTCAAGTCCCAGATCAAACCCTCGGTAGCTGAAACTTTAGCAGAAGAGTTGATGGTTCTATCACTGCCTGTGTTATCTTCTCATTAGTCACTTTATGGACAGTCTGTCCAAGCACATGCCTTCATGATGTATAGGACCAAGGGATGGATAAGAAAGAGGGAAGTATTACTATGGCCATTCACTGTGGCAGGCTCCAAGGAATGTTTCTGATGAAAAACAAGTATGAAATCTTGAACTGTTCATTGTTAAATCACAATGGAAAGAAGCAGAAATAGAGACAATTTATTTACTCAATTGCTATATTGGTCAGCAACAACAACTATAAATTGGAAAAATAAAAAGAACCATATTGTGTTGAATATATATGTTTGTTTACACAATCCAAGAGAGCAATGTTGTAATAACTCACTGATTAAATCAGAAGTTAACTTTAATTTTACAATTTATTGAAAATAATTAAGTATATAGTGAAAGGAAAATGCCCTTTGCCAAAGGAGGAAGAGGCAAGATAAGGATTAACTACCAGCTGGCCAAGACACAAAATTCCATACATAAATAACCAAAAAACAAATAAATATATTAATATATAAATAGATAAGAGTAAATATTTCAGGACAGGGAAATACTGACTATATAGCTGAATCATATCATGGGGAAAGATAATGTAAGATTTCACAGTCATTTGAAATAAAAGACCTTTAGTTAATTCTTCCTATTCCAGTATGATTCCTTTGGTAGAATGTACATTTTTCTTTTTCTATTTTTCACTCCTTCCTTTTTTTCTTTTTTTTTTTTTTTTTTTTTTTTTGCGGTATGCGGGCCTCTCACTGCTGTGGCCTCTCCCGTTGCGGGGCACAGGCTCCGGACGCGCAGGTTCAGCGGCCATGGTTCACAGCCCAGCCGCTTCGCGGCATGTGGAATCTTCCCGGACCGGGGCACGAACCCGCGTCCCCTGCATCGGCAGGCGGACTCTCAACCACTGTGCCACCAGGGAAGCCTACTCTTTCCTTTTTTTTACTTTTTATTTTTAATACTTCTTCCTTTTAATAGAAGTATACACCTATGCCCTTTGTCATGTGGCTTTGATGCCTCTAAGTAGAGTAGGTGGAGTATACATCCCCACCAGGACCCCACCTCCAAACACTTTGGGCTTAGCCATCTGGCTTACTTCGGCCAATAGTATATTGACAGATACGCCATGAACAGAGGCTTCAAATGTGCTTGCTCGATTTGTTTTGGTCTCTTGTGCTTTTGCCACCCACCATGAGAAGGCCATGCCATGGGTAGCCTGAGGCCCAGAATGAAACACCTGTGACATGAATGACACACAACCTGTGGCAGAGTACCTACCCATCCTCTTTGCAGGCAATCCATAAACTAGTGAGTCAAAGAGTCAGGATCATACATGATTTTGCTGTAAAACCACCAAGATTTTATGTAACATCATCACAGTAATATATGGCTACTATAATCCCTATAAACCTGAAACTTCTGATGAATATTACTATTGTTCAAGGTGACCTTCACTTCGCCTGAATTGCTCTAGCTCCATGCATGCATGGAACTTGGGCTGTAGGAAGCAATGTAATTTATAACATCTCTGGTAGAATCTCATGTAGCTATTTGTGACACACTGGGTGGTATGTATACAGATATCTCTAAATCTTAATGACACCTGTCCTACCTTGAGCAGTAACTGTACATGGAACTAGGGTCATATGACTTTGTGCTCAATAATGAAAGAAATCTTTATTGGTAAGGAAAGTCTAGATTATGATGCAGTGATTTAAAAATTCTCAAAAGGGAACACTTCTACACTGTTGATGGGAATGTAAATCGGTGCAGCCACTATGGAAAACAGTGTGAAGCCTCCTCCAAAAACTAAAAATAGAGTTGCCCCATGATCCAGCAATCCTACTCCAGGGCATTTATCTGAAGAAAACTATAATTCAAAAAGATACATGCACACCTATGTTCACAGCAGCACTATTCACAATAGCCAAGACATGGAAGAACCCCAATTGTCCATCAACAGATGAATGGATAAAGAAGATGTGGTACATATATACAATGGAATACTACTCAGCCATAAAAAAGAATGAAATCATGTATTTGCAGCCACATGGATGGACCTAGAGATTATCATATTAAGTGAAATAAGTCAGAAAGAGAAAGACAAATACCATATGATATCACTTGTGTGGAATCTAAGATACAACACAAATGAACTAATCTATGAAACAGAAACAGACTTACAGACATAGAGAACAGTCTTGTGGCTGCCAAGGGGGAGAGAGGGTAGGGGAGGGATGGATTTGAAGTTTGGGGTTAGCAGATGCAAACTATTGTATATAGAATGGATAAACAATAAAGTCCTACTATACAACACAGGGAATTATATTCAATATCCTGTAATAAACCATAATGGAAAAATATGAAAAAAGAATGTGCATGTGTAACTGAATCACTTTGCTATACAGCAGAAGTTAACACAACATTGTAAATCAACTATACTTCAATAAAAACTTTTTTTGAAAAATCTCAGTGGTTTAGAAAAACTCAGGTATTTTTTTAAACATCTTTATTGGAGTATAATTGCTTTGCAACGTTGTGTTAGATTCTGCTGTACAACAAAGTGAACCAGTTATATGTATACATATATCTCCATAACACCTCCCTCTTGCGCCTCCCTCCCACCCTCCCTATCCCACCCCTCTAGGTGGTCACAAGTACGGAGCTGATCTCCCTGTGCTAGGCAGCTGCTTCCCACTAGCTATTTTACATTTGGTAGTGTATATATGTCAATACTACTCTTTCACTTCATTCCAGTTTACCCTTTCCCTCACCATGTCCTCAAGTCCATTCTCTACCTCTGTGTCTTTATTCCAGTCCTGCCCCTAGGTTCATCAGAATCATTTTATTTTTTATAAGATTCCATATATGTGCGTTTGCATATGGTATTTGTTTTTCTCCTTCTGATTTACTTCACTCCATATGACAGAAACTAGGTCCCTCCACCTCACTACAAATAACTCAATTTTGTTTCCTTTTATGGCTGAGTAATATTCCACTGTGTATATTTGCCACATCCTCTTCATCCATTCATCAGTTGATGGACACTTAGGTTGCTTCCCTGTCCTGGCTAGTGTAGATAGTGCTGCAATGAACATTGTGGTACATGACTCATTTTGAATTATGGTTTTATCAGGGTATATGCCCAGTAGTGGGATTGCTGGGTCGTATGGTAGTTCTATTTTTAGTTTTCTAAGGAACCTCCATACTGTTCTCCATAGTGGCTGTATCAATTTACATTCCCATCAACAGTGCAAGAGGATTCCCTTTTCTCCATACCCTCTCCAGCATTTATTGTTTGTAGATTTTTGGGTGATGGCCATTCCGACCAGTGTGAGGTGATACCTCATTGTAGTTTTGATTTGCATTTCTCTAATGATTAGTGATGTTGAGCATTCTTTCACGTGTTTGTTGGAAATCTGTATATCTTCTTTGGAGAAATGTCTATTTAGGTCTTCTGCCCGTTTTTGGATTGTGTTGTTTGAGTTTTTGATATTGAGCTGCCTAAGCTGCTTGTATATTTTGGAGATTAATCCTTTGTCAGTTGCTTCATTTGCAAATATTTTCTCCCATTCTGAGGGTGGTCTTTTTGCCTTGTTTACGGTTTCCTTTGCTGTGCAAAAGCTTTTAAGTTTCATTAGGTCCCACTTGTTTATTTTTCTCTTTATTTCCATTTCTCTAGGAAGTGGGTCAAAAAGGATCTTGCTGTGATTTATGTCATAGAGTGTTCTGCCTATGTTTTCCTCTAAGATTTTTATAGTGTCTGGCCTTACATTTAGGTCTTTAATCCATTTTTAGTTTAAGTTTGTGTATGGTGTTGGGAAGTGTTCTAATTTCATTCTTTTACATGTAGCTGTCCAGTTTTCACAGCATCACTTCTTAAAGAGGCGTCTTTTCTCCTCCTTTGTCATAGATTAGTTGACCACAGGTGTGTGGATTTATCTCTGGGCTTTCTATCCTGTTCCACTTATCTATATTTCTGTTTTTGTGCCAGTACCTTACTGTCTTGATTACTGTAGCTTTGTAGTATAGTCTGAAGTCAGGGAGCCTGATTCCTCCAGCTTCGTTCTTCTTTCTCAAGATTGCTTTGGCTATTCGGGGTCTTTTGTATTTCCATACAAATTGTGAAATTTTTTGTTCTAGTTCTGTGAAAAATGCCACTGGTAGTCTGATAGGGATTGCATTGAATCTGTAGATTGCTTTGGGTCGTATGGTCATTTTCACAATGTTGATTCTTCCAATCCAATCTTGGTATAAAGATATACCAAGAACATGGTTTATCTCTCTATATGTTTGTATTGTCTTTAAATTCTTTCAACAGTGTTTTATAGTTTTCTACATACAGGTTTTTTGTCTCCTTAGGAAGGTTTATTCCTAGGTTGCAATGGTATATGGGATTGTTTCCTTAATTTCTCTTTCAGATTTTTCATCATTAGTGTATAGGAATGCAAGAGATTTCTGTGCATTAATTTTGTACCCTGCTACTTACCAAATTCATTGATTAGCTCTAGTAGTTTTCTGGTAGAATCTTTAGAATTCTCTATGCATAGTATCATGTCATCTGCAAACAGTGACAGTTTTACTCCTTTTCCTATTTGGATTCCTTTTATTTCTTTTTGTTCTATGATTGCTGTGGCTAAAACTTCCAAAACTATGCTGAATAATAGCGGTGAGAGTGGGCAACCTTGTCTTGTTCTTGATCTTAGAGGAAACGGTTTCAGTTTTTCACCATTGAGAATGATGTTGGCTGTGGGTTTGTTATATATGGCCTTTATTATGTTGAGGTAGGTTCCCTCTCTGCCCACTTTTTGGGGAGTTTTTATCATAAATGGGTGTTAAATTCTGTTGAAAGATTTTTCTGCATCTATTGAGATGATCATATGGTTTTTATCCTTCAGTTTGTTAATATGGTGTATCACATTGATTGATTTGCATATATTGAAGAATCCTTGCATTCCTGGGATAAATCCCACTTGATCATGGTGTATGATCCTTTTAATGTGTTGTTGGATTCTGTTTGCTAGTATTTTGTTGAGGATTTTTGCATGTATGTTCATCAGTGATGTTGGTCCCTAGTTTTCTTTTTTTGTGACATCTTTGTCTGGTTTTGGTATCAGGGTGATGGTGGCCTCGTAGAACGAGTTTGGGAGTGTTCCTCCCTCTGCTATATTTTGGAAGAGTTTGAGAAAGAATAGGTGTTAGCTCTTCTCTAAATCCTTGATAGAATTCACCTGTGAATCCATCTGGCCCTGGGCTTTTGTTTGTTGGAAGATTTTTAATCACAGTTTTAATTTCAGTGCTTGTGATTGGTTTGTTCATATTTTCCTAGTTCAGTCTTGGAAGTTTGTACGTTTCTAAGAATGTTTCCATTTCTTCCAGGTTGTCCATTTTATTGGCATGAAGTTGCTTGTAGTAGTCTCTCATGATCCTCTGGATTTCTTCAGTGTCAGTTGTTACTTCTCCTTTTTCATTTCTAATTCTGTTGATTGGAGTCTTCTCTCTTCTTTGCTTGATGAGTCTGGCTACTGGTTTATCAATTTTATCTTCTCAAAGAACCAGCTTTTAGTTTTATTGATCTTTTCTATTGTTTCCTTCATTTCTTTTTCATTTATTTCTGATCTGATCTTTATGATTTCTTTCCTTCTGCTAACTTTGGGGGTTTTGTTCTTCTTTTTCTATTTGCTCCAGGCATAAAATTAGGTTATTTGAGATGTTTCTTGTTTCTTGACGTAGGATTGTATTGCTATAAACTTCCCTCTTAAAACTTCTTTTGCTACATCCCATAGGTTTTGGGCCATCGTGTTTTCATTGTCATGTGTTTCTAGGTATTTTTTGATATCTTTGATTTCTTCAGTGATTTCTTGGTTATTTAGCATTGTACTGTTTAGCCTCCATGTGTTTGTATTTTTTACAGGCTTTTTCCTGTAATATTTCCTGTAATTGATACCTAGTCTCATAGCATTGTGGTTGGAAAAGATACTTGATACGATTCAATTTTCTTACATTTACTGTGGCTTGACTGTGACCCCAGTTATGATCTATTCTGGAGAATGTTCCATGAGCACTTGAGAAGAAAGAGTATTCTGTTGTTTTTGGATGGAATGTCCTATAAATATCAATTAAGTCCATCTTGTTTAATGTATCATTTAAAGTTTGTGTTTCTTTATTTATTTTCATTTTTGTGTATCTGTCCATTGGTGAAAGTGGGGTGTTAAAGTCCCCTACTATGATTGTATTACTGTTGATTCCCCTTTTATGGCTGTTAGCATTTGCCTTATGTATTGAGGTGCTCCTATGTTGGGTGCCTAAATAATTTCAATTTTTATAACTTCTTCTTGGATTGATCCCTTGATCATTATGTTATGTCCTTCTTTGTCTCTTGTTACATTCTTTGTTTTAAAGTCTATTTTATCTGATATGAGTATTGCTACTCCAGGTTTCTTTTGATTGTCATATGTATGGAATATCTTTTTCCATCCCCTCACTTTCAGTCTGTATGTGTTCCTAGGTCTGAAGTGGGTCTCTTGTAGACAGCATATATACAGGTCTTGTTTTTGTATCCATTCAGCCAGTCTGTGTCTTTTGGTTGGAACATTTAATGAATTTACATTTAAGGTAATTATTGATATGTATGTTCTTACTACCATTTTCTTAATTGTTTTGGGTTTGTTATTGTAGTTCTTTTCCTTCTCTTGTGTTTCCTGCCTAGAGAAGTTCCTTTAGCATTTGTTGTAAGGCTGGTTTGGTGGTGCTGAATTTTCTTAACTTTTTCTTGTCTGTAAAGGTTTTAATTTCCCCATCGAATCTGAATGAGATCATTGCTCAGTAGAGTAATCTTAGTTTTTTCTCTTTCATCATTTTAAATATGTCCTGCCACTCCCTTCTAGCTTGCAGAATTTCTGCTGAAAGATCAGCTGTTAACCTAATGGGGTTTCCTTTGTATGTTATTTGTTGCTTTTCCCTTGCTGCTTTTAATATTTTTTCTTTGAATTTAATTTTTGATAGTTTGATTAATATGTGTCTTGGCATGTTTCTCCTTGGATTTATCCTGTATGGGACTCTCTCTGCTTCCTGGACTTGATTGTCTATTTCCTTTCCCATGTTAAGGACGTTTTGAACTATAATCTCTTCACATATTTTCTCAGACCCTTTCTTTTTCTCTTCTTCTGGGACCCCTATAATTCAAATGGTGGTGCATTTAATGTTGTCTCAGAAGTCTCTGAGACTGTCCACAATTCTTTTCATTCTTTTTTCTTTATTCTGCTCTGCAGTAGTTATTTCCACTATTTTATCTTCTAGGTCACTTATCCGTTCTTCAGCCTCAGTTATTCTGCTATTGATTACTAAATTTCATTTATTGTGTTGTTCATCATTGTTTGTTTTCTCTTTAGTTCTTCTAGGTCCTTGTTAAATGTTTCTTGTATTTTCTCCATTCTATTTCCCAGATTTCAGATCATCTTTACTATCATTGCTCTGAATTCTTTTTCAGGTTGACTGCCTATTTCACCTTCATTTGTTTGGTCTGGGCGGTTTTTACCTTGCTCATTCATCTGTTGCATATTTCTCTGTTTTCTCATTTTGTTTAACTTACTGTGTTTGGGGTCTCCTTTTTTCAGGCTGCAGGTTCGTAGTTCCTATTATTTTTGGTGTATGCCCCCAGTGGGTGAGGTTGGTTCAATGGGTTGTGTAGGCTTCCTAGTGGGGGGACTGGTGCCTGTGTTCTGGTGAGTGGGGCCGTATCTTGTCCTTCTGGTGGGCAGGGCCATATCTGGTGGTGTGTTTTGGAGTGTCTGTGAACTTAGTGAGACTTTAGGCAGCCTCTCTGCTAATGGGTTGCGTTATGTTCCTGTCTTCCCAGTTGTTTGGCATGGGGCATCCAGCACTGGAGCTTGCTGACCATTAGGTGGAGCTGGGTCTTAGTGCTGAGACGAAGATCTCTGGGAGAGCTCTCGCCTATTGATATTATGTGGGACTGGGAGGTCTGTGGTGGTCAAATGTCTTGGACTTGCCCCTCCTACCTTGGAGGCTCAGTCCTGACACCTGGCTGGAACACCAGGACCCTGTCAGCCACGTGGCTCAGAAGAAAAGGAAGAGAGAAAACAAAAACAAACAAACAGAAAACAAAAAAACAGACAGAATCCTAGGACAAATGGTAAAAGCCAACTTATACAGACAAAATCACACAAACAAGCATACACATATACACTCACAAAAAGAGAAAAGGGAAAAATATATATATATTTAAAAAAAAGGAAGAGAGCAACCAAACGAGAAACAAATCCACCAATGACAATAAGCACTAAATACTAAACTAAGATAAACAAAACATCAGAAAGAAATTAGATGCAGAAAGCAAACTCCAAGTCCACAGTTGCTCCCAAAGTCCACCACCTCAATTTTGATAAAATTTGTTGTCTATTCAGGTATTCCACAGATGCAGGGTTTATCAAGTTGATTGTGGGGATTTAATCCACTGCTCCTGAGGCTGCACAGAAAAATTTCCCTTCCTCTTCTTTGTTCGCACAGTCCTGGGGTTCAGCTTTGGTTTTGGCCCCACCCCTGTGTGTAGGCTGCCTTCAGAAGTCTGTTCCCCACCCAGACAGGACGGGGTTAAAGCAGCGGCTGATTAGGGTTCTCTTCCTCATTCAGGCCAGGGGGAGCAAGGGGTACGTAGTCATAATTGGAATGCAGGGCGAGCCTGAGGCGGCAGAGGCTGGCGTGACATTGCAACACCCGTGCTGTGTGTTCTCCTGGGGAAGCTGTCCCTGGATCTCGGGACCCTGGCAGTGGCAGGCTGCACAGGCTCCAGTGGGGCTGTGGATAGTGACCTGTGCCTGCACACAGGATTCTTGGTGGCAGTGGGAGCACCGTTAGCGGTTCATGTCAATCTCTGTGGTCTGAGCTGATAACCGCATCTTGTGCCTACCTCTGGAGCTCACTTAGGCAGTATTCTGTTTTCTGTGGGCACACTGGAAAGGAATACCCTCTCCTCACACACCCAGAAACAAAGGTTTATTTCCTCTCCGGCAGGTCCAGACCTTTTCCCGGACTCCCTCCAAGCTAGCTGTGTCACACTAGCCCCCTTCAGGCTGTCTTCATGCAGCCAACCCCAGTCCTATCCCTGGGATCTGACCTCCAAAGCCAGAGCCTCAGCCCCCAGCCCCGATCCGTCCCGGCGGGTGAGCAGACAAGCCTCTCAGGCTGGTGAGTGCTGGTCGGCACCGATCCTCTGTGCGCGAATCTCTCCGCTTTGCCCTCCGCACCCCTGTGGCTGTGCTCTCCTCCGCGGCTCTGAAGCTTCCCCCGCCTGCCCACTCCCCATCACCACCAGTGAAGAGGCTTCCTAGTGTGTGGAAACTTTTCCTCCTTCACAGCTCCCTCCCAGAGGTACAGGTCCTGTCCCTATTCTTTTGTCCCTGTTTTTTCTTTTTATTTTGCCCTACTCAGGTACATGGGGATTTTCTTGCCTTTTGGGAAGCCTGGGGTCTTCTGCTAGTGTTCAGTAGGTGTTCTGTAGGAGTTTTTCTTCATGTAGATGAATTTTTGATGTATTTATGGGGAGGAAGGTGATCTCCACTTCTTACTCCTCTGCCTTCTTGAAGGTCACTCTATTTTTCACTAAGACCAACTATCATCTATCTGGTGACTCAGTGATAGAGGCTGATGGAGGTTTTGTCATCCTACAGCTGTGCCATCTGGATCACATGGCCTCCATGGTCAATGTGGCAGGTAAAGGGAAGTGCAAAAAAGGTCTTAGAGTGGAAATTAAATATTTCATCTCAGAGATGATACACATCACCTCCTCTCAGAGCCCATTGTCTAGTACTAGACACATGGTCCTATCAGACTACAAGGCAGTAGGGAAATGTAATTATTATCCTGTGCCTGAAAGAGAGTGGAACTGGATATAGGTAAACACTGAAAATCTCAACCACAAAATCATATTGTTCTAGTTTATTAAATGGAGAAGATAATCAGTGGGTTGTCATTGTGCTGACGATAATTACTGTGTCAAACATGACACATGACAAACTTTAGTGGATTGATGTGTCAACACAATTTTTAAAACATATCCTGAAGTATAACTAGTGACATATACACTTAAAGTGAGTATCTCTATTAACACAAAAGAATATTCAGTAAGAGCTCACCAGCACTCTTGAGTGGTGGAAGCCTCTTGGATACTACTTTCTATACCTCGGTTTGGGGTAATTAACCTGTCTGTTATAATTGGAATCCCACAGAGAAAAGGGCACAACCTTCTGAGGCCTTCTGGGAGTAGAACTGTAAAGGATATGAGGTAGAAGGACGGAGCATTTTAAGTCTCTCCAGAGACATAAATGGCTTTGGGGTAGATAAAACATTCCCAAATTGCTCTGAAGCCAACCAAGTATGAAAAATTCCATGCAACAGAGAGCTGTGTTAAACTGAGATAAGACACCGTGTAGACATTCAGCCTGGGGAAAACAACCAACTCTACTCTAGAGGTCATGGTTGGCGGGAGGTGGGTTGATCATGGAAGTGTGTAGCCATGGCTCATAATGCATGAACCTGACAATGTTTGCCTACCATCTAATGAGCTAGACTCTCCAATAAGACATCAGTGCCCAAAGTACTGAAACTGTGAATTGGAAGAAATAACCACAGGGATAATAAAACTATTTTATAGGCTTAGAAAAATAGAAAGCAGTGTTTCAAAATGAGTCATGCTATACAACTGGTAAGTCCATACAGGAAGAAAAATTGGTAATAGGGAGTTAATAAGAGAGAACTAGATGAAAACTGTGCCTTTGTATCTTGGCTATGATTTTATTTCTAACATCTCTATTGGGTATAAAGAGTAAGAGCTGCCTGGGAAGTAACATTGTCCAGACACAATTCCCAGAAGTATCATTTTACTTTTGTTCTTCCAAGCAATTGTGTTAAATTTATGACTATCCCAAGCTGCCAGCCACACCTCCTGAGTGTGAGCTGCTGGGCCACAGGGCTCTATTTTCCCAGCTCAGCTCAGAGTCCTAGAGACCTGTTCATTGCAGCTTCTGTAAAACTATCTGGTTCTGTTCTAAGGAAGAGTGGATACAATAGATGACCGTTCTTCAAATGGTGAAAAAATATGAGACGACTCTAATATTGGGTTGAAAAACTGTATATCCATGTAAATAAAGTGACATATATGCCTGTCAATGTTCTTGGGAGGGTCACTGCCTTCAAGGTTCTGGGATATCTAATTGTTAGCTCTTCTTTATTGGCTGAGGGTAAATGGTGTACTTCAGAAAGAATCTACAATGTTTATGCCAAATTTTTTACAGGCTAGGAGTGTCATTCTTGTACACAATATTCTGAAGTGAATTAGAACTTACATCATCTGTAGGTCATCTTGCATAAAGTTGAGAACACATGAACCTAGCACTACACACACACTCACACATGTGTACACATATACACACACATATACATGTATAAATTGATTGTTATTATTTTAGCGGCCATATACTCCTAGGAAACACTAGCTTCTTTCTTTAATTTACCATGGATTCTGGCCAAATGCAAGGATTTCTGTACTTTGAAGAGTACAGCATTACAGCATTCACCGTTTTTTTTTTCCAATTAGTAAGAAAAAGTAAAAGTAAAATGTCTCAGAGACTCTTAGAAAATCTTTCCCTGAAAACCAAGGCATTGTGGCCATTGTCATGATTATAACCATTCCTTTATCTGGGGACAAGAATGGACTTGAAAACGTTGTTACCTAGAGACCATAGAACACAAGGTGTGAGTCCTTCAACTCTCAAGGGAAAATGTATGTAAGTTACCATAAAAGTAAACAATAAATGTTGAGATATTCTGTAGTCTTTTTATCTTACATCATGGCATGATAAATGTTTCACGCTTACTACCTTGCTATATCCCTATCAGTAAATAGGAGAAACTTAACTTACTTTTAAATATTTTTCCTAGAGAAGAGAGGAAGCCCCACTTACAGAGCCCCACATGCAAAAGGAAAACTTGTCACTGTATATTACTACCGTCACACATGCTGAGAATAAGTGAGACAGGCAGGTTCTCACCCCCAGGAGAAATAGTGTGGGAGTGTGGTCTGCTGAGGATAACAGGGCTGGTCACACATACCTGCTCACCTCTTCTAAGATGGAAAAGGAGGGCATAGTCTTCACTGCTTCCAGAAAAGAAAAAAAATTAACCTACTCCAGTAACAAGACAAGAAGCCATACCAAGCGTTTTCTTCATTTTGCACCAAGACATTTTAAGTTGAAAATAAAAATATTTTTCTAAAGGAACAATCTTTCCTTTCATGTGTCATGTGTCTTCTAACACATCCACTCACTGCCTTATACAAAGAATCAAGTGTATCTCTGCTGATCCCTAGAATACCAGCTTCCTGCTGTATTCATGGAGTTCTTCCTTTTCCCTTATCACATCTTCTCCTTACTCCTTGCATTTAGATTATTTCTCTCATTCCCATCTTACCTTTTGAAGGTTTTCCTTTTTCTCTGTCATTAAATTATGGGATTCAGACATTTTTCCTTGAAGTACAAAATAAACCACTCTCAAAGAGATTCGAGGTCCTGGTGGAACTTAAATCACAGCATTGGCAACCTAAAATGGAAAGTGACAGAATGAAATGTTTTAATTCGGGGGGTTTACAGTCTTCTTAATTATTTTCATTTCTCCCTGTCTAATGTTTTTGTCCCAATGGGGAAAAGAGAGGTGTTATTTATCCATCTCCTTCAAACCAAAATATAAATTCTAAGCAAATTTAAACATTCCAGATCATCGAAGTCCCTTGGCCATTATACCACCTAAATTTGCTCATTGGTTATCTCTCCCTCAGACTTAAGTACCCTTAGTCACCCCTCTGTCCCAAGATCTACCCCATCACCAACATCCCCTGCCTATGTGCACAATCTCTCTTCTCCTCACCTGATATTAGTTTTCTTTATCTCTTTTTCTTGGGTTTACCCAGGCAACTCAAAATCCCTCTTAACTTTTTTTTTCTCATTTTTCTATTGTGTTAATATATACATAAAAAATTTATTATTTTAATCATTCATAAGTGTACAATTCAGTGGTATTAAATACATTCATAATGTTGGCTAACCATCACCATTTTCTATACCCCAAACTTTTTCATCATCCTCAACAAATACTCTGTACCCATAAAATTATAACTAATCCTTCCCCTCTTCCCCTAGCCCCTGGTGACCTCTATTCTACTGTCTGTCTCTGTGAATTTGCTTATTATAGGTAGTTCATGTAAGTGGAATCATACAAAATTTGTGTATCTATATCTGGCTTATTTCACTAAGCATACTGTCTTGAAGGGACGTCTATGTTTTAATAATTATCAAAACTTTAGTATTTTTTTCTAATGAGTATTATTCCATTGTATGTATATACCACATTTTATTTATCCATTAACCTGTTGATGGGAACTAGGACTATTTCCACCTTCTGGTTATTGTGAATAATACTGCAATGAACACTGATGTACAAATATCTGTTTGAGTCTCTGCTTTTAATTCTTTTGAGTATATGCCTATGAGTGGAATTGCTGGGTTGCATGGTAGTTCTATGTTTAATCTTTTGAGAAACTGCCAAACTGCTTTCCACAGTGGCAGCATTTTACATTCCCACCACTCATGCATGGGGGTTGAATTTCCCCATATCCTTGTCAACACTTATTATTTTCCATTTTTATTATTATAGTCATCCTATTATGTGTTAAGTGGTATCTTGTTTCCATTCACATTTCCCCAGTGACTAATGATGTTGAGCATCTTTTCATGTGCTTACTGGTCATTTGTATATCTTCTTTGGAGAAATGTTTAAGTCCTTTGCTCATTTTTGAACTGGGTTGTTTGGTTTTTTGCTTTTGAGTTTTAGGATTATTTATATATCCTGGATAATAATCTCTTAACAAGCATATGATTTGCAAATATTTTCTTCCATTCAGGAGGTTGTTTTTTTCATTTTCTTGATGATATCCTTTGATGTACAAAAGTTCTTCATTTTGATGACATCTAATTTATTTTTTTCTTTTGTTGCCTGTGCTTTTGCTGTCATATGCACAGAGTCATTGTCAAATCTAATGTCATGAAGATTTTCCCCCAAATTTTCTTCTAAGAGTTTTACAGTTTTAGCTCTTAAGGTTAAGTCTTTGATCCATTTTGAGTTAATTTTTGTATATGATGTAAGATAGAAATCCAGCTTCATTCTTTTGCATGTGGTTATTTAGTTTTCCCAGCACCACTTATTGAAAAGGCTGTTCCCAGCTCATCCACTTTATATTCAAAGCAGCCAATAGAAGTAAATAGTAGAGCAATTTACCCTAGGGAGACAAGATTCTAGAAGCATGTCCAGGCAGTCATGATTTTATAGAGGAGGGATGATTTACTATAAGTTCCATGAAAGGAGAAACTGTTTCTGTCGGGTTCAACACAGGAACCTCAGCTGCTAGAATCATGCCTGGCACATCATAGGCTCTCCATAAATATTTGTTAGAAAAAAAATCAGTGAATAAAGGACTTATCCTTTGCACTCTAAAATAAAGTGTAAGAAGAAGGCAAAGATTGTGTAGGCTAGTGATAGATTTGAAAGTTCTGACACGTGGTAATGGAGATATTTTTGGGGAAATTCAGCCTTCCTGATCTCAGTGACACTAGAATGCCACCACCATAGAGCATACAGAGCTGTAATCTGCTGGTTTCCATGGTTCTCTCCTTTACTACAGTGAAACTGTGAAGGCAGCAACACCCTCCATACTCCCTCCTCACGGTTTTGTGCCTACACTCTGTCCTTGGCCTAGAATACTCTTTTCACTTCCCAATTACACTCATCTTCACACCCCACACACAACTGAGCATATACCCAACACAGATGTGTCTACACACACTTTGCCCAGCTAATCCTTATCACTTTGAATATCTCAGCTCAGTATCGCTTACTCACCAATACCTTCTCTGTCTCTATCCTGACAAGGTCAGTCCTCCAGCCAGACCATCCTTACCACTCAACACATATCAGTGTATATTTGTGACATGATTTGATAAACGTTTCTTTCCCTCAACTGCCATAAGCCTACCGCACTTCTATGTGCATAGTAGGATCTCAAAAACTGCCCAGTAAACAAGCCTATAGGAGACACCCCAAGTGTGGTTAACTGTCATTATTCAGAATAAATCATTATCTAGATCTAAAGATGATATCAAAATAGTGAGTTGGACTGGTAGGCAAAGACCATCAGACAACAACCATGAACACAATGACGAAAACAACTCAAGAGAAAAACTCTTCACTGTGTTCCTCTCTCGATAATCACAAGCAAGCAACATTCACATTTGAAAATGAGTTTAGCTGAGGACTATTGATTTTCTCTCTGCTTTGCCTCAGGCTTTGTGCTGAGACTCCAGCTCTCAAGAGGGAGAACACCCTGCCCTGATTCCACTTGGCCTTGGTTTACCTCCAGCTCAAACATGCTTGCCTGTCTGTCAGATTTAATTAAAGGGCAAGATAATAGCAACAACAGCAGAAGCAGGGTAGTCAAGAGACCTTGCTTGTTTTGTGAAATGGAACATTTAAAGAGGATTTTCAGAAGGCAAATGAAAATCTTCCCTAATTTTTATTAGGGAATCTTTCCATCTTCCCCAATTTTTATTTGAAAAAAAAAAGTTCAACCCCTAGAGAATCTGAAAGGATATTATAATGAATGCATATGTATTCTTCATTTAGATTCACAATTGCTAGCATTTTGCCACATTTGCTTTATCCGCATATATATGTGCACACACACACATTTTATGGGTACAGAGTATTAGTTGAGGATGATGAACACACACACACACACACACACACACACACAAACACACAGTGGATTTTTTTCCCAAAATCTTTTGAATGTAACTTGTAGGCATCATAATATTTCAACCCTAAATACTTTAGACTATATCTACCTGTAGAACACAAGGACCTTATCTTACAGAACTATACTACTATTATCACACCCAAGAAATTTAACACTAATATGGTAATTGCCTAACATGTAGTCTTCAAATTACCCAAGTTCTCCCCAAATATACTCTTATAGCTCTTTCAAAAATCCAAGATCCAACTAAAGGTCTCTCATTGCATTTGTTTTTTATGTTTTCTTATTGTCTTTAATATACACCCTCCTCTCCTTTATTCATCTATGTTTGTTTGTTTACTTTTATTCATGGGCAATTTTTTAGAGAATTTCATGCTAGTTGTCTTGCACAATTGCCCCAAATTTTGGATTTTTCTGATTCTTCATGACTGAATTCTAGTTAAACATTTTGGGGAAGCTATTGTGCAATTGACTTTGAATAACATCAGGGGGCACATAATGCAAGTTTATCCTATTATTGGTGTTGCTAAATTTGGTCAGTTGGTTA
This sequence comes from Pseudorca crassidens, assembly GCF_039906515.1. NCBI lineage: Eukaryota > Metazoa > Chordata > Mammalia > Artiodactyla > Delphinidae > Pseudorca > Pseudorca crassidens. Next base: position 16,874,155 of record NC_090302.1, on the reverse strand, counting down.
AGGTGTTAGTCCCCAGGTGTCTCCATTATTAAGAATCTCAAGTGACCTGTGAGATTATGGTTTGAAATCTCATAAATGCCCTTTTTTTCAAGACACTTTTAACCAATGGCTTAAACTTCTGTTATTGACTCTCCATGAATCAATTATTTCTTGATGTTACCAAACAGTGACTTTCTATTCTATTATTCCAGTGACATATATTAGTTAGTATTCTTATGTTAAGAAAGCTCCCTTTTCTCTTTCAAAGGGGGGAGGTGTAGATTGTGTCTTGAAGACAAGACCCCAAAGTGTGTAGGAATAAAGCCCAGAGTACTAATCACATCCTGCTTAAATGTTCCACATGTAGTTAGACGCTTTCTTGTAAGACTGGTCTTCTCTGATGTGGGTTCCAAGCCCTCCAAGATCTTTGGATACCCCAACAGCATAGGTGTCTGATTTTTCTGGCTCTCTGGGCATGAAAATCACCAACATTATATGAGAAATTTAGAGTCAAAAGTATGGAAACACCCTTGTAAACTATGCACATGTAATCCCTTATTAGGGCTGAGGTTAACCCAGTAGGGAACCAGTCTGTGGTGGAAATAGGATAGGAGATCTTAGGGTCCATATTGAAAGAGCTGTGGCAAGGAAGATGCATTAAGTACTGTCAAATCCATAAAAGCTTAACGCCTAGTGTACAAACCAAGTAGGATAAGAGGAATAAAGGAGAATGAGCAAGAGATGGAGGTTCCAATGCATGTCTGAGACAAGTAGGAGAGGGGCACAGAGGGGCTCTCTTATCTACTTCAGAATACTTTGGACTTACTGAAGATTGAATGCAGTTTTAGCTCCCCTCAATGGAGCCCCTACTATGTGAGAACAGACTGCGTTAACTGCATCAAATGTCTGATTGGTGTAGACAAGATTGTTGGGGTGATGTCCACATGACGCTCTTGCACCTAGTCTCTGTGACTCAGTTCCAGTGGGATTTGGTCTTCTGCGGTCTCAGCAACAAAGCTGACATGTAACCTCTCCATCTCTACGTGGCAAGGAAGTTCCTGCAGAGGTTAGCAAAGGCGAAAGTGGGCTTCCCCTAGTGGCGCAGTGGTTAAGAATCCGCCTGCCAATGCAGGGGACACGGGTTCGAGCCCTGGTCCGGGAAGATCCCACATGCCGCGGAGCAACTAAACCCATGCACCACAACTACTGAGCCTGTGCTCTAGAGCCCACGAGCCACAACTACTGAGCCCACGTGCCACAACTACTGAAGCCAGCGTGCCTAGAGCCCGTGCTCCACAAGAGAAGCCACTGCAATGAGAAGCCCGTACACCATAACAAAGAATAGCCCCCGCTCGCCGCAACTAGAGAAAGCCTGCGCGCAGCAACGAAGACCCAGTGAAGCCAAAAATAAATAAATAAAAGTAAATAAAAAGAACAAAAAAAGGGTGACATTTAAAAAAAAAGAAAAGGGGAAAGTGAGTACACGTGTGGGGGTGGGGGAGTACGGCGGCAGGGAGCAGAGGGTAGAGACAGGTGTATTTAAAGCAGCAGAACTATCAGTACTAGGCGGGGCAATTTTGGGATTAGCGCTTTGGATTCTATTTTATTCTATTTTTTATAAAAAGGGAAGATCTCTCTCTGATGAAGAAGTCATGCTGCTCTATTGTTGTAGTCTCACCTCCACTCACACAGTTTCACCCCGTTTCATTTGTGACCCACTTCCTTCATCTCCTTTGCTTGTTTCCTTCAAGAGCAGTTTTAGCTCCCAACCCCAGCCAGTACCTTGCTTAAACTGCTTTAATCCCCAAGTGCTTCTTATATTGATTTTAAACAGTTAAGCTGCCAATCAACTCCTCTCCTTGTGCAGCAGCTGAGGGCAGAGAGATTAACACAAACAAACAAATAAGGCTGGAGCCAGGAAGTTGGTTAGAATTTCCAAGTGAATGTCAGCACATACGGGCAGTCCCTCTTTCCCCCTCCCACCATGGAGGTGCAAGGTTATTACAAACAGACTATGCTTAGCTTTGTAATGTTAACAATAGCCAGCATTTAATGAATAGTTGCTCTGTGCCAGGAACCCTTCTGAATACTGTACTCTTATAAACTCATATAATCCTTGCAACAATCACATGGGATAAGTCATATCAATATTCTGTTCTAACAGAAGAGGAAACTGAGGCACAGAAAGGTTAAGTGACACATCTAAGGTCACCTTAGCTAGTGAATGGCAGAGCATGATACCAAAGGCAGTCTGCCTTTAGAATATGAACTAGTAGCCAGTAAGCTATATGGACTCCCTTGCCAGTAAGCTATATGGACTCCCTTGCCTTGTTACAAAGTCCTCCCCAGGCTGTAGCACAGAAAGAAGCAGGAATGCCCCCTTCCAAAATTCAGAGGGGAGACTGGTCAACACAAGTAAAAGTTAAATACCTTTTAATCCAATAAGCATTCATGAAGCCCTGGTTACGTACGGGCACTAAGCTTGACGTTGGAGATACAGAGATGGCGAAGATGCAGTTGCAGCTATCAGAGACGTCAAAAGAGTGAAGTAAGTCAGAAAGAGAAAAACAAATACCATATGCTAACACATATATATGAAATCTAAAAAAAAAAAAAAAGGTTCTGAAGAACCTAGGGGCAGGACAGGAATAAAGATGCAGACGTAGAGAGTGGACTTGAGGACACGGGGAGGGGGAAAGATAAGCTGGGATGAAGTGAGAGAGTGGCATGGACATATATATATACTACCAAATGTGAAATAGATAGCTAGTGGGAAGCAGCCGCTAGCACAGGGAGATCAGCTCGGTGCTTTGTGACCACCTAGAGGGGAGGGATAGGTAGGGTGGGAGGGAGGGAGATGCAAGAGGGAGGAGATATGTGGATATATGTATATGTATAGCTGATTCACATTGTTATAAAGCAGAAACTAACACACCATTGTAAAGCAATTATACTCCAATAAAGATATTAAAAAAAAATATATATATATCTAACAGAATCTAATCACAGATAAGCAGTCCACCTGGGAAGATGGTAGTTAAAGAGGAAGGAGAGGCAGGCAAGTGATCAAACAGCTCCTAATCGTTCACTTTATGACTCAAACCTCACTTCTTCTAGGAAGCCTTCCCTAACTACCTTCCGCTGCTTTGCTCTTGTCATATCACTTGCTCTTTTTTTCTTTTCCCCTGAAGATTTATTTATTTATTTAATTTATTTTTGGCTGCATTGGATCTTAGTTGTGGCACACAGGCTCCAGGGCGCATGGGCTCTGTAGTTGTGGCGTGCGGGTTCCAGAGCATATGGGCTCTATAGTTTGCGGCACGCAGTCTCTCTAGTTGAGGTGTGCAAGCTCAGTAATTGTGGTGCATGGGTTTAGTTGCACTGCAGGGAACTAGGATCTTAGTTCCCTGACCAGGGATCGAACCCGCATCCCCTGCATTGGAAGGTGGATTCTCTACCACTGGACCACCAGGGAAGTCCCCATGTCACTCACTCTTGAACACTGCAATGGTAGGATCACCTGGTTGTTTCTCCAACTAGATAAGGGGCCTGCAAATGACATCTTAAAGGGCAAATCTGGCCCACCACCTGTTTTTATAAATATTTATTGAAACACAGTTGTGGTCATTTGTTTACATATTGTCTAGGACTGCTCTTAAGCTACAACAGCGGAGTTAAACAACTGCATCAGAGACTTTTTGGCCTGTGAAGCCTAAACTAATTAGTATCTAACCCTTTTCATGAAAAGGTTGCTGACCTCTATACCAGACTATCAATATTTTTAAGGCAGGAGCTTGCTCTTTATTTCTGAATCTGCAGTAGCCAGCACTGCAGATCATTCTGGGTAAATCTGCATCTGTTAACCTCATGGAAGCATCATTTACGTTTGTCCTGGGATAGATTCTTAAAATGAAGGTTCCTGCTGGACAGAGAAGCAGAGGGGATGCTGGAACTCCTACCCAGCTCTTCTATTTCCTGGCTCAGTGCACATCCCACCAGTGACACAGCAAATGGCCAGGTGATTTAGCAACCAAACCCAGGCCTGCTGAAAGCACTCTGTAAGAACTAACACACATAACAAAGAGAAAATTTGGGGCAGGCAGAGGGAACGAAGTGGAGACAAAGATAAAACAGACCATGTGTGGGATGATTTTCCACTTTAATTTTCCTAGGGGGTGATATAACTTCTGTGACAGGTACGTTATTTTGGTTCTTCATTAGAACTCTTATTAGTATGGTATTGGATGTACCTAACTGCACCTGCTGTGTTAGGGATCATAAAGTGGTGTGTATAATGTTGCATCTATCTTGGGAAGGACCAAATGTGAGCTGGTGTGAGGGTGGGCAAGCAACAGACTGGACGGCAGGTAGAAATTACCTGCAAGATTTCCATGCTCTGAGCTGGTAACAAGCCTAGAATGAACACTTGATCCAAGTAATTGCTGGCAAGAGGGTCATCCGTCTTCAAAGAGAACATTTTTGCTCAAATCGCAGTGCACCATGCAAGAGCTCAGCTGGTCTGAACATTTTTTATATCTTGGTCCGCAGTTTTCTCCGAAGTGGTATGTGGGGAACAGTAAGTTTTCAGAGGGCTGGCTGCAACCTGCAGAGTCAGGAGGGAGGTGTAAACCTGCTGAAAAGGGGTGACACATGATCCCTAATTTATATGACTAAGACATTGCCAAAGTGAGACAGGCTGGGCTTTTGTCGTCGTTGTTCTGGGAAATCTTGCTATGTTACATCTCAACTTGAATCAAGCACCCCAAAGGCTGTCAGAGTCTATATTTTTCCTTCCCTGTGGGACAGCTGAGAATCTCCATTCCCCTGTCATAGGTTGGTGGTCATTAGAACTTCAGGTTTAAAGGGATGTTCAAAATGAGCTTCTATCACTTAACTATTACAGTTCAATTAGGGAGTTCTTACAACTGATGGTGCTTGAATACCTAATTTCTTGCATACCTCCTTTCTTGAAGAACTCAGATCTCCCCAAAGCACGCAATAATATCTTGGACCGATTTAACTATTAGAAAATTGTACAGTGCACTTCATATAGTACAAATAGCGGTCTTCTTGATGTCAAAGGATGAGCCCAATCTTGCTTTTACATAATATATCTTCATGGGTTTGTAGATTGTTTCCTTTCTGTCCCTACCCCCAAATCATAAGTATTCTCTTCTCTAGCTTATATAATCCCACTTCCTTCAACCTTTCCCACAGACGTGGTTTTGACTGCACTCACAACTTTGATTGATTTTTTGGTAACATGCCTCAACCTGTCTTTGGCTTTATTTTAGTCTGTTATCCAGAAGGAATGCAATGATGCAATGCTTCTTTCCTCCTGCTAAATGTGCTTCTCTCACAAGACAAAATACAGTACTTGGGACCACTCTCAGATGTCGAAACTAATCAGCTCTCAAGGAGAAGTCTTCACACCCTTATCGTAAGTTTAAATCCAAAGACCAGAAAGCCTTTCATGGGGGAGGGGGATTATTAGGCACAGTGGATTCCTCCTCCTGATTTCAGAAGTACTCACCCAGTCACTGGAACATTGAGTTCTCTGGTTTAGATTCAAAGATAAGTTTTTTGGGTTTTGTTGTTGTGTAATTTTTCTAGGATTTGGGAAAATCTGTTCATTAATTTTGAAATTATTTTTTTTCTTAGAGACTGTTGTGCAATAAAATAAAAGTAACCTGAATGGTTGTCAGCAACACTTTGTTCACTTACACCACTCACCTCTGAACTAACTCCTTCTCAGTGACTGCAGTGCTTTGAAAATGCAGAGCTAATTTTCATGCGTTAACCCAGTGAGCTCTGTTTTCTTTTCTTCTCCCTATGATTTTGGCAAGAGTTTTACTTTCCTAGCTATTCAAGTGATTTCCAAGCCATTTTATGGACAAAGATGTGGCACTTCGCTTGGGCCAGAACTTTTTCAAAAGAACCAAGCTGTAGGATGTCAGCAGTGGAGGAATCTGAGAAATCATCAAGCCAATGCTCTAACTTTGTGAGTGAATGTCAGCTAGAGGTGATCCTGGACTGAGTCGGAACATGAGACAAGGCTTCCTAAGAGTCATTAACTTCTGCTGAAATTGAGGGGTCTCACTAACATGCTTTTTTACTCTTATAGGATGGTAGTTATCAGAAATGCAATCATGGAAAATTAGACAATTTCTGTACTGCTTTTATTTCCTTCTTTTATTTATTTATTTTTTTCCTTTGGCTTTTTTCTAGAGTGCTTCTTGAAAATGTCAGCCTGTCTCAGCTACACTGAGGGGAGATAAGAAAAGGGGGATTATCCGACACTGAAGTAGAGTGTTAGGGAGAGGGCTGTGAATCCTGGGAGCCTGTGGTGAAGGTGGAAGACAAGTCAAAGCCAGAGAGAAGGAGACGGTAGATAAGCACCCTGGAGTGGGCCATGCAAAGCCATCTTGAGGCTTCGCGGCACCCTAATGTTCCGGGCACAGCCTGAACCACTGTGTTCCATAGCCCCAGGGGACGATGGGGTGGTCAGGGAACCCTGCAGAAACTGCAGCTAGCTTGAAACAGCCCCAAATCTCCCATTTTATCTTTAAAATTTTATGTGAATTGTAGATTATACTCCATATTACTATAATCCATAAAATCTAAGATGCATTTATTATGAAACACATCATTGTTTTATCACTAAGAAAGAAAGAAAAAACACTGTAAATTAAACTGTGACATAGCATTGATTGTAAAAGGCATTCTGATTTCCAAGGTGTTAAACCATAAATGAAATATTGGATATCTGTCTGTTTTAATATAAAACTTTATTTTCCTTCTGTCTTCCCCCAATCTTTAAAATAATTTTACTTCATAAAATGCACCATGGTTGTCCTTTGGCTTTGTGTATCCACTGGTACCACATCACAAACCCCCAGAAGTATTCACACTCCCATTTAAGACACATTAATTACGCCATTTCCTGGAGTTAGTGGTACAAAGCATCTTTGGGGCACACAGGGAGAAGCTGTGGAACTATTTTCATTTAAAACCCTACCAACTCAAGACAATTAAAAATTTATGTTCAAACAAAAACTTGCACATGAATGTTTATGGTGGCATTATTCATAACAGCCAAAAAGTGAACATAAGGCAAGTGCCCATCAAGTGATAAATGGATAAACAAAATGTGGTGTATGTGTGTAATATTATTCAGCCATGGAAAGGAATGAAGTACTGATACATGTTACACCTTGAAAACATGATGCTAAGTGAAAGAAACTAGTTACAAAAGACATGCATTATAGGAGTCCACTTATATGAAATGTCCAGAATAGGCAACTCCATAGAGACAGAAGTATTAGTGGTTTCCAAGGGCTGGAGGAAGGGTAGGATTGGAAGTGGTGAGTGACTTTAATGAAAATAGGTTTTGTTTTGGGGTGATGAAAATGTTCTGTCATTAAATAATGATAACAGTGGTACAGCATTGTGAATATACTAAAAGACACTGAAATGTACAGTTTAAAATGGTTAAAATGATGAATTTTATGTTATGTGAATTTGATCTCAACTTTAAAAAAGGATTTAAAAAAAGCTATAAAAAAGTTTCCTGTTTCTCCCAGTTAAAAGGAGAAGCAACTGTGTTGGAAGTAGAATTGGGAGGATGTTCTAGCTCAGCCTTGCTCTTACTCCAAGAGAACCCCTGAGGTCCTTCTGCAAAACCCTGGGGTTCTGAGGAGCTAAGATGAAACCCACTGCCTTAAACTCTCCTCACAAAGTGGCTTTCTCTTTCCTGGTGAGTTGCAAGGCCCACACTGCCTTCTTCCAGGAGCAGGTTCCCTGAGTAGCAAGAATAGTGTGTTTCTCCCACATATGTCCCCTCTTTCCTTCTCCAGATCTTCCAGGTACTTCAGATTCAAACTGCTCCCTCCCTGGCACCAAGTTCCTCACACGTTTGGGAGCCAAGTTTTTATACCACCCACATCCTCCATGAAAGGCCAGGCATGAGGACACTGGAGAAGTAGCATGTTCTGCTGGAAAGATTATTTCCAACTTTGAATTCCCTTTGGAGTGATGCACATGCACATGTACATTTCACACTCACATGTGAAGTATGTGCTTTGCTCAGGCCAGGTGCTGCTGTGCTCAGAAAGGTCCAGGTGAGCCTGCCCTAAGCCCAGGATATTTTGAGAGTTGATCACATCAGACTCATTTATTCTATGTTCTGACTTGGCTTATTTTTCACAGTGACTTACTTGCCCGCACCTCCATATCCCTAGTTTCATGGCAGACATATCATCTCTGAGTCCAGATTCGCCTGGTCCTCATGCCTGCCACTGTGTATTCTCTCCTTCTAGTAACTGTTGGCTCTCAGAGCGGCCTGGATAGAGGCAGCCAAGAGCCCCAGGTTCTACCTACGCTAAGTCACCAAGATGGAGCCCATGATGCTTTTTCCCACTTCTTTCTTTATGCTATTTTCTCTCCTTGACATACCCTTCCTTCTTCTTTTTGCCTGACTGTCTCACTCATGTTTGAAAACTTAGCTCAGATCCAGTAAATGGAGGCTTGGGCATGTCTGGAAAGATTCATCGTATCTCCCACACTACAAACATAAAAATGTTAGATATTATATAATAATAAGTAAACAATACACACCCAGTCTTAAAGCATAGAGAGGGAAATCCACAATGCCTGGAGTTGGAGCTATGAATACAGACTGATCCCTAACTCACAGGGGTAGGGAGAGGTCATATAAATGAGTATGGGCTCTGCTCTCCTGGGTGAACTGAAACCCTGAAAAAATTCACAAGCCTTAAAAAATGCCCTATGTATAATATAGGGATTTTACCACTAGCCCTCCCCTCCCAGGGCTATAAGTGGAAATCAGATCCCTGTGGGAAGTCAGAATCCTTGGCCAAAGCCAAATATACTTGTAGACTTTAAATTCACATAATCTCTGGAGTGTTAAGACTCCAAATGAAAAACTAATTTATATATAAAAAAAGAATCTCAAACTAACGCATCAGTTTGCTTCCATAAGACAATCAATACACAAGCGGCTCCCACTATACACACCCCTACTGAGACAACTTCCTAGTAAAAATTGTGTACCACACAAGGAAACAAGCCACAACGAAGGACAGTCTACATATGAAGCAAATGGAAGAATTTACACTGAATGAACCTGAACACTAGACAATCTGAAAGAGATTTTAAAGCGTATTTAAAGTGGTCAAAGGAGATAAATGAAAGTAGTACATGTAAGTAAAGAACAATAGAATATGGAACAAATAATAGGTGGATTTAAAAAAAATAAGTTTAGAAATTAATGTATTTGTAGATATTAAAAACACAATGGATGGATGATACAGTAGACTAGAAGAGAAGAGAATTCATGAACTGGAATATAGCTTTGAGGAAATTACCTCAAACTGCAAAAAAATGCAGTTCACAGATATAAGAAGAAGGGTAACATTAGATCTCTAAAAACTGTGAATATCCAACATGCATTTAATAGAGAAAATGTAAATCTAGAGGCAAGTGATGTTCACAGAAAAATAGGCTAATTTTTTTTCCATTTTTTTTATTGTAGTAAAAAACTCGTAACATAAAATTTACAGTCTTAGCCATTTTAAGTGTACGGTTCAGTAGTGCTAAGTATTAATATATTCACATTGCTGTGAAACAGATCTCCAGAAGTTTTTCATCCTATAAATCTTAATTATATTTGTTAAACAACAAATCCTCATTTCCCTCCCTCCCAGCTCCTGGTAACAACCATTCTACTTTCTGTTTCTATGAATTTGACTACTTTATATACCTCATATAAGGGGAATTGTATAGTAAATATTCATCCAGTTTTGAAAACAGATCAAATCAACATAGAGGATCCTAGTTAAGACAAGTAAAAACAAATCTATACCCAATATATTTTATACCAAAATGAAGACATTTTCAGACAGAAAAAAGACTGAAGTGGTCTGTCTGCTTACTGGCCCCTCCAAAAGGACTACTAAAGGTTGAACTGAAGTGAAAAAGGAAGCTGAATCTGAATGGAAGGTATAAGACGCAGGAAGCGAAGTTGAGTAAACAGTATTAAGCATACTGTCAGCACTAAATAAACACAAACCTCAAATATTTACATATATAGCTGTGTGTACACACACACAAATAATGGAGGGGTTTTAAAACGGTGGAAATAAAATATCTGTCAATACATGGAAAACACAGTTAAAGGGTCGTATGTGCTTCACAATATTCATGTAGAAAACAGAAATGATCAATTTTAAACTTATTAAATACAGCATGCATGTTTAAAATTGAAGCTCAATCTCTAAATTAAGCCAAGTAGAATGTATAGTTTTCAATTTAAAAAGAGGAAATAAAGACAAAATTTTTCAATTAATAGAAGGCAGGAAAGGAGGCAAAAAGAAGGCAAGATAAGGAATGCTACCCAGCAATGCAAATGAATGTCTAGATCTGGATGGGTAGATCACAAAAATATAACATTCAGGATAAAAGAGAAAGTTGTCAAAGTTTAGGTATGATTCTAACATATGTACCTCCTATAACAATGATATCATGATATGTATTGCTCATGGATATATACAAATACATAAATATAATTGTGAAGTTCTAACATCATTACCAGGCTAGGTGTTGTTTCTAGAGATTTAAAAAAAAAAAAAGAGTATAGAATTGAAAAGTCCCACAAAGAAGTTTTCTACTATATTGGTAATCTCTAATTCTGTATAGGTTTTGAAGCATCTATGAAACAATGTTGGTATTAGTTACTTCCAGGTGGGGAGTATGTGTTTTATAATGTTGTATTAGTCTGATACATTTCTATAGATTTAAAATATTTCATGTCTATAGAAAGGTTCAGCTCAGGATGCCTCTCTCCCAGGAAGCCCTCTCAGGCCCTTTGTCTCTAGACCACGTGTGATACCTCTCCCCTGTGCTCTCAAAGCCCCATGCACTCACTCTATCAAAGCACCTACTGTACAATGGCTTAGGAGGTGTTCTCCAGAAGCAGAGCCTGAGATAGGGATTTGGGTCCGTGCAATTTACACAGGGAGAGTACTAGAGTAGGGTAAGGAAGGGGAAAGAGCCAAGCACAGATGTGGTCTGAGGCACAGCCTAGCCTTGGCCTGATCCACAGGGCAGGATTCTACAGCAAAAACCACACCACAGCATTGTCTGTCCTTAGTGTCCATTTGGCTGTGAGCTGCTCACTAGTGGAGGTGGGTGGCTTCGGGCAGCCAAGTGTCATTCTCTCAACAGGAGGTGTGAACCTTACCAGCCAATACTCACTGCAAGTAGAGCTCAGTGCACTGACCCTGTAAATGGCATATGTGTCAGCCTCTATAACACCTACATTATCTTAAAATGCTCATGTTCCTCTCTACCTTCTCAGTATATGAACTCCTTAAATCAGGGGCTGGGTCCTACTAGTATTCTGACCTCCAGGCCTACCTCAGTGACTACACAGCATTGACTCTAACACACACTTAATGAACTGAAATGAACCTGGAGGAAAGTGATACAGCAATGCTAAAAGGGGAAAATCAATAGGAAAAAGGCCAAAAGTCTGTTCTTGCTTCTGTATTCCTGAACCCATTGGTGGAGGGCTGACTTGCTGATTTTCTGATAAATATACATGTATGCATGCATCTATTCAGCATCTACTGTGTGCCAGGTACTAGAGATTAAAAACTGTATACATTAAGCTTATATCCTCAAGGAGATTACATTATAGTCAAATGAGTAAGGCAGTTGATTCCTATGAGCTTATATTCATGGAAGGCCCAGCTTCCAGGATCAGTGGGTACATTCCATGCTGAATAATTGATGCTAACTGCCCATAAGCGCTTACAATTCAGAAAGGGAAACAGGACTGCACATAAACAAATTTGCTATCAGATAAGCTGCTGTAAATGCAATAACTGGAGTTCAACTCTGTGATATATGTTCAGTATGATATATAATTCATTCATTCATTCAATTATTCATTTGTTCATCTTTCCTTTGAGCAAATATTTAACAAGGGACTGTTGTGTACTAAACACAGATGCACTGGGAATAGAGTGTTGAACAAGACAACATGGTTCATAAATTTACAGACTACAGACTAGTAGGAAAGGCAAATATTCTAAAGTTACTTATGAATAAATATATAATGGCAAGTTGCAGTAAGTCTAGCTTCAAGTTTCCTGCACGTGAAGAAAACCAAGTGCTATGAAGCAAGGTTATGGAGGATGCCCTGATTTGGTCTTAGGAGATATGAAAATCATCTCAAATGAATTAATTTTTTTGTTTGCTATGAACAAAGAATTTGGACAAGCAAGGAGTGAGGAAAAGAGTATTTCAGATGTAGGGAAGAAAATCACAAAGTTTCTGATGTTGGCTGGCATTTAGCACAGGATTAGAATGAGTTGGAGAATGGTTGGAGTGGGATCTTAGGGGCCAGATCATGCATTACTTTGCAGGCCTCCTTAAGATATCTGAATTTCATTCCAAATGTAAAGGGAGGCCACCAGAAAGTTTAAGCAGAGGAGTGATACGATCCAATCTGTATTTTTAAAAGGATTAGTCTACTAGAGTGGAGAATGGATTGGAGGCAAACAAGAATTGATATGCGAGGGACAGATAAACAGTTGTCCAGCACTGAGATGACAGCAGCTTGAAGCAGGCATGACAGATTCAATATGTATGTTGAGGATTGGATGGACAAAGCTGGGATGCAGATTGTCTATGAGAGGTGGAGGAGGGGAAGACAAGAATGATTCCAGATTTCAGGCTTAAGCAACTGGGTAGATGGCAGGACTATTATCTGAGATGCAGGATGGAGTAGAAATTAATGCTGACTAAGAGAACTCAGGAAGGCCTTCAGGGGTAAGTGATATCTGGATGACAGGAGTTATAAAGGAGGACATTAAAAAAGATTAATATAGGGAAAGGGGGTTGTTCTAAGCAGACAACGATGTGAACAAAAGCCTGGGGATGAAAGAATACATGGTCAGGAGAATGGCAGTGAAAGAGTATGGCATTGCGTATGCAAAGTGACACTGTGCAGATGTTGCTATCAGGGTACAAAATTGAAAATTTAAGTGACATACGATATCAAAGTCTTTGAAATTAATCTGGGAAAAAGATAATTTTTAAAGGTTTTCAGACAGTGGAATAAAATGTTCAGACCTGGGTTATTTTTTTTTAATTTTGTTAAATTTTTTTTTTTTTTTAGTTTTATTTTAGGAAGGTCTCCAGAATTTCTGGAGCTCTGAAAGGGAGAAAAAATAGTTGGTGTTGGAGAAAGAGACATTTTGGGAAAATTGAAATATATGCAATCTTTTTTTAGCATCTCTAACAGATCAGTTTAAGAATATGAGCATGCATTATGTATAATTTGGGTTGTTTTTAAAAGTATCATGTTTCATGTTTGTTATATATAGAGCTGCTAAGGCCTGGACAATTCTTGGAATAGATTTTATTTTCCCATTAGGATGGAGGTGTGGGTGTGGTGGCTACCCATTGGTCAACAATATTGCCTGGTTAAATCTTGCCATTTCCAACCTAAAGTTTCAAATCTATTTTATAATTCAGAAAAGAAAGGCTGGTTTTATTTTTATTTTTGGATGGCCTGATCTATTGCCCACTAAAGTGTTCTCTGGACCAAAAAGCAAAGGAAAGAAAAATATGACTGGGAAATTATGGGACAGCATATACTATTCACGGTGCGGAATTACAAAAAAAAATATTAAAATAACTTTCCTAGTTATGCTTTCCTGGTACTTTTTACATTAAAAAAAAAAAAAATCAAAGCAGTGTCCTTGACCTTGACCAGTGTCCAGACTCCTTGACCAGGAGTCAGTAAACTTATTCTGTGAAGGGCCAGATAATAAATATCTTAGGCTTTGTGGACTCTGATCTCTGTTGCAACTCTTTAGCTCTGCCTGTAGCACCAAAGCAGCCATAGATGATACAGAAACAAAGGATCATGGCTGTGTTCTGATAACTTTGTTCACAAAAACAGGTGTTGAGCCATATTTGTTGACCCTTGCCCAAGACCCCCAAATCTGATAATATCATAAGGATTCTTTTTTTTTTTTTTTTTTGCCATAAAAGGGCCTCTCACTGTTGTGGCCTCTCCCGTTGCGGAGCACAGGCTCCGGACGCGCAGGCTCAGCGGCCATGGCTCACAGGCCCAGTCGCTCCGCAGCATGTGGGATCTTCCCAGACCAGGGCACGAACCCATGTCCCCTGCATCAGCAGGCGGACTTGCAACCACTGCGCCACCAGGGAAGCCCAAGGATTCTTGTTTTTGGCTACTCTTTAAACATGTCTATTTCTGCCTTTGTAGATCATACATAGTTTATAGAGTATCACTATGGCTCATCTGCCACTTATAAATGTTGCTCAGTGTAATCCACTCATATTCAGGTAGAGCCAGTACCCAGTAAAAGTGAGCCCCAGGTATGGTAGCCCTTTGTCTTAATCAAGATTATGAAAATTTGTTCCCAAATTCGAACTTACTTTAGTGTCCCCCACTTTTGATTTGTCTTGAGTTAATGTTTTTAAACATCCTGCTTGATGACTAGTAAAATTTGTTTCTCGGGTAAAATTCTCATTCACCCTCAGAGAGTGGGGAAGAGAAACAGCAGCAGGAAGAAAAGGAAAATGAGAACAAGGATGACGCGATGGATAAAGTGGAGGATGCTCTGCATGGTTTTGGTTGTTGCTGTTGCTGTTGTTTTGCCTAGAACTCACAGGCCAGGCTCTGTGCCAAAACCTTGCCAATGCTATTTCCCCCAACAGCCCTACAAAGGAGGTTACAGTCACCATGTAACTCTTGGCAGGAACACTTTTAGGTTGGGTTTCTCCACAGACAGATACTGGGACAAGGATTTGAATGCAAATAGTCAACCAGAGAGGTAATCCCAGGAAACAAAGGGAGGGAGGGAGAAAATGAGCCAGGAAAAAGGGAAAGACCGTAGGGAATACGTTATCGAGGGGACAACTGACACTCAATCCGTGTCAACTGACACTCAGCCCTTTCAGAGACTGTGGAACACACCTCACAGCTGTCCCCCTGAGAAGCCAGGAGGCTTATCTAACCACCAAACCCCATCCCTTGTTGGTTACGTTTGCTCCTGGGGCCCTTAACCCCTTGTACCACATGTGGGTTGGTCCCATTCCTGAAGCTGGAGAAAGGCTTTAGGGAGAGACAAACAGGTGCTAGAGGCAGGAACTGATGGTGTGTACAGGAATTGTCCACTGAACTTCCAGATGACCTCTGACAGGGACCAAGGAGCTATGGGTAGGGCACCAAGAGGATGTGCTACAGACACTGAGGACAAAGTCTCTAGGGCATGCATGGTTCTACTTTACCTGACTCACACCCATTATTTGTTCCTCTTTTGTCCCCACTCAACACTATAATCAGTCTAGAGCTAAAGGGAAGTCTAGGGCCAGTCTCCAAGAAGGGGCTTCAACTGATAATTCTTCTAATTTTTCCAAGCCCTCTCTCTTCCCAGTATGTCAGAGCCCACTCTTAACGCTAAAAATTTCAGTTCGCATTCACTCTGGCACAATACAATTTTAGTAGGAAAGAAATCAATGCAACAGAGTCACAATCCATTAAATCATCCCCAGCCTTGTCATTTACCTGCATGGAATACAGATGCAGGATTTACTAGGTAGTCACCCATAGATGGTGTGGTTCACAAGTCTGATGATGGCTATTTTAACAGCAATGGGGAAATTTTCTTTGTTTGCAAACTTAGAGGCATGCACCCAGGAATGGAGGGAAAAACGTGTTTCAAAAGAAATATCAAGTGCTTAATAAGTGTTAGCTAGTATCATTATCATAGATTTTTGAAAAACTGACTAGTTTTTAACATACCTTCCCCTCCCCTGCTTTAGCTCCATCTTTCTGAGTTGGAATAAGCAGGAGACTGATTTATTTATAGCACAAGGGCTAACATACGGGAAAGACATGAGACCTTGTTTCTGTGTTCCTCTAGAGGGCAGAGCCAGAATTGATAGAGGGAAGGAACTCCAAGAAATAATTGAACTCAATATGAGGGAGAACTTTCTGGCCGTTAGCATGATCCAAGACTAAAGCTACACTGCCTTGTGAAGTACTGAGCTCCCCATCACTGGAGGGGCTAGCTTCCCATGTGTTGCAGCCAGAATAGTGGGAGAGCTATGGCATTAAGTGAATGCAGGAAAGAGATATAATCACTGCAGTTTCCTTGAAATCACAGTCTCTGGGGTCTGATAGCCTGGGTTTAATCTCGGCTCTGTTACTCTTACCTATCTGAGTTTGAGTCTTCTGATCTGTTAAAATGGGGGTAACAATAGTATATATATATATATATATATATATTTTTTTTTTTTTTTTTTTTTTTTTTTTTTGCGGTACGCAGGCCTCTCACTGTTGTGGCCTCTCCTGTTGCGGAGCACAGGCTCCGGACGCGCAGGCTCAGCGGTCATGGCTCACGGGCCCAGCCGCTCCGCGGCATGTGGGATCTTCCCGGACTGGGGCACGAACCCGCGTCCCCTGCATCGGCAGGTGGACTCTCAACCACTGCGCCACCAGGGAAGCCCCCAGTAGTATATTTTTATAGGTTTGCTCTGTGAATCTCCTAAGGTTATGTCTGTAAAGTGCTCAGCACAGGGTCTAGCTATAATACTCATTAAGCTGATACTGCTCTTTGTTGTTATTAAGGGGCTCTAGCCATGTAGGGATTTACATAGAAATTCTCTTGGCAAACGCATCCTGAGCACTCTCTTTGTCTCAGGCTTGAGCCAGATGCTGAAATACAGAAATAGATACATTGGATTCTTTTCTGCAAGATACGCCAAGCATACATGTCCTTGTGTACAGGGGTCTCCTAAGGATAAATTAGTCCAGGGACATCTGCTGGCCTGGGTTTTAGGGAATGACCATCTGGCTGAAGCCCAGCAGCTCTGCCTGGGAGAGGGTTGTTCTTATGGGTGATGGAAATAGGTGAGCTACATTGTCCCATGCCATTTCTAGAGGGGCACAGTAAACTCCAGAGGATATAGGCAATCAGACAAAAAAGTCACACGTGTCTATCTAGGAAAATTAAAATGAATGCTAAAATCAGCCTTCAAGGGGAAAAAAGAAGACTCAGAAAGTCAGTCTGTCAATATGCATAGGGGTTAGCCTGTTCCAGGCCCCCCCAAAAAACAGTGATTGAGAGAAAATGGAGCTGCGAGGAACTATAATTTGTTGAGCATTTACTAAATACCAAGCACTGCCCTAGATACTTCATATGCATTGAAGTATTTAATCTGTTTGGTAGCCTTATGATATAGGTATTGCTATTATTATTTCACCATTAGAGGACAAACTGAAGCTTGCCGAGGTTAAACTACCCATCTCGGATCACGAGGGGCACAGGTGGGGAGAATTCCATTTACCCTGAAGGGGAGGACTGTTGGAGAATCATCCGTTTCCTAGCCATCTCCCCTAAGCCAAAATGGTCCTGATGGGCTTTTTGGGGACAGCTGAGCCTCCTGGACCTGGGATCTGCTGCTGACTGGTTTTTGCCATTGCTACTTCTCTGTTGTAACCTGGAATCACACCTGTCGGTAAAATTGCTTTGAGGTGAATAATATGAAATGGGGAACGAGGATTGAGGACAGAAGTGGCAGTTGCCATGGAAATGCAGGGATCTTTGTAGAGCCCAGTTTTGGGTGGTGACTCTCATAAAGGTGTGTGAAATGAGAACGTTCTCCTGTGACGGTATATAAAGGTGGGATGATCACAAGGGAGACCTCTTTTCTGAAACAGTGGTTGGATGGTTTGACCTAAGTGGGAGTACAGAAATAGTCCACTATTTATAAGCCCAAATTCTATGTGATTTCCCAGCTATGTGATCTTGGACTGGTCATTTAACCTCTCTTGGTTTCAACTTCCTTTTAGGTAGCGATGTCTCCTTTGCAGGATGGCTGCCCATATTAAATGAGTTAATAATTCAAAGTGTCAAGCATTAAGTCAAGTCAAATATTTCAGACTGCTAGTCATATATGAGCCTTTGTGTGACCTTGGATTCATTCTTCTACCTGTCTCGAGTGAGGTTCATTCAATGTGAAAAACGGGCCAGAGCTCAGCTTCTCTCCTGATCTGGCAGCAGAGTAAAGGTGGGAACGGTTACCTCTGCCAATCTCAGCTAGGTCTGACCTTGTGGAAAATCAAACAAACAGAATCTTATTTTCAATCCCCACAGGAAGAAGCCTGTGTAGGGGTCACTCTTGCTCTGCCAACTATTGGCTTTCTTTCATGGACACGTTAAGAAGTGTATTTCACTGGTAAAACAAAGCCCACTGGTGTCTGGCAGAAAAGCTGAAAGCAGAAGGAGGCTTCTACTCTCCTCTCCCTTATTACTAATGCTTATCCCGGCCTACTGATGAGGAAGCAGTATCTGTTAGAAGGTTGGTAGCTACAATGTGGTGATACCTAGGGCTTTCCAGAATGTTTCAGCCCCAGACTTATAAGCAGAAACTGCTCCAAAAACAAGACTGGACACCAGGAGAAAAGGACATTGTGGTTATATGGTAGCATTTATCTGTGATGTCTAATGGTTCTAAATGCATTGACTGGCATGTGATACCTGCTCAGATCTTTCACACCTTTACCCAACTAACCACCCTGCCTTCCCCCCCCCCCCACAAAATACAGTCTTATTAATATAAAATCAGTGAGCTTCCACTAGATGGATTCTAGAGAAACCATCTTGACCAGGTGGGAGATGACCACTCCTTTCATAACTGTGGGGTCTTGAACAAATGACTATGTCCTTGGGGTTTCTGTTCCTTCCACTATAAAAGGACAGTGCTGCTTACTTTAAAGATCATTATGAACATAGAGACTTCCTACCAACTTATAAATTAATGGGTACATATTAGGCATTATTCTGAGGGCTGTGGAGGCAGGAGTGAATAAGACAAAATTGCCCTTCAGGAGTCTATGTTCTTACAGGGAAATCAGACAATAAACACATAAGCAAATAAGATAGTTTTAGCTACTGACATGAGCTATGAAGAAGATAAAACAGAGTCATGTGATGTAGAAAGACAAGTGATGCTGCTTTAGTGAAGTGATTAGAGGAGATCTTTGAAGTGGTGACCTTGGAGTTGACGCACGAATGACGAGTGGGTGTCAGCTCTGCAAATATCTGAGGGCAGGACATAGTTGGGAGAAGAAATAAGTGGAAAAGCCAACAGATGGGAGCACAATTTGGAATACCTGAAGGTTGTGGCTGGCAGCTAGTGACCAAAGGAAATACTGGAGAGAGATGAGGGATCTCAACAGCGTTTTAGCCACAGTAACTCTTAGCTGACTCTCAGTTCCAAAGCTAAAATCTTAGTGGAGAGAATTCTGGTTCAGCTTGAGTGAGGTGTGTAGCTCTCAACCTGTTAATTCTGGCTGGAGGGTCAGGTTTATATCAGAACATGGTAGCTCCAATGGTAATTATATTGATGGGGTGAGGGGAAATGTAGTTCCCCCACCCCACCGCCCCCCCAAAAAAGGAGAGTACTGTTCCCCAAATGAAAGAAGAACGGCTGGTGCTTAAAATGAGTCATTCATGAGTCAACCCATGTTCTGTGGTTCCCAAAAACTTTGATCTTCCTGGCTGCCTCTTGAGGTAGGTTGAGCAGGTCATCCTATGTCCAGCCTAGGAAGAGGAACCATGCTGCAAAGACTGAAAAGTTTTATCTAAGGTTACATAGGTTATAAAAGGCTAAGTAAGACAGGTAATCAGATTTGAGGTTGAAATCCTAAGACACCATCCTCTATTCTTTGTTCACTTAACTGTTCATGTTTACTTGCTGTTTATTATATTCTAATAGCCATTGTCCTTTAAAAAAGTCTTTTCTCAAAGAACTTTGCAAAAAAAAACAATCTACTATGCTTTGGATATTCTTATATTAGCATAAAAAACCAAAGTACTTGAGTATAGAATTTATTAAAATTTCTTCGATCACTGAACTTGCTTTCTACTATGTGAGATGCTACACTAAATGTCTTTTAGTTATTCCTATTCATTTGAAAATTAAATATCAAATATTACTGCAAGGTATAATGGAAAAACAAGGAGTTGAAATCAAAACATCTGGTTTAATTCCAGCCTCTGCTGGGTGATGGTAGGCAAATCATCTATTTTCTGTACACTGGGTTCCTAGTCCTTTACCTATAAAATGAGGAGAGTTAGACTAAATGAGGCTAAAGTCTCTTCCTGCTCTGATAGTCAGTGATTGTATTTCCATTCCCCAATGCTGTAAAAGTTACAGACTAGAAGAAATATGGTTCCTGACTTCAAGGAATTTACATTGCATTTGCAAAAGGAGACTGCACAGACACACACATACAGCATCATAAATGTGTGATTATATAGTCCTAATTATATATAACCTTGCTCATCTCAAGGTGAGAGTAATGACGATGTTGTTCGGTTGTTCTATGGAGAGCACAGGGACAATAAAAAGGTTACATGATTTCCCCAAAGTCACATTATGTTTAATTGCAATTGCTATTGCCACACGTGTCCTCAGTTTGGGACCTCCATAAGTTAACCCATCCTTAGAATAGAATTTATGCTGCTTGGAAAAGTACAAAATGGACAAAATAAGAACTCATATTTGAACAACTCTTTACAGTTTAAAACGAGTTTTGCTTGGACATACTTCACCCAATCTGCACAGCCTAGTATATATATCATTATGACCACCATCTTTACATAAATAAGAAGGCTGTAGTGCAGAGCATTTAAACAACATGTTCTAGGTATAATAAGTGGTAGGGCTACTTCTGTCCAACTCTGTAGCTATTCGTTTCCATGATTCTGCCCTCACTGGCCTAGTAAAAACATTGTACTCCTAGACCTGGAGGTTGAAAAGAGATGATTCCCCTGTCTACACTGAAATCCCAATATTTCAACCCAAAATGGGAGAAAAGACACCATCCCCATTCCCTTTTCCCCTCCCAATGTGAATATTTTCATTCCCAATTTGGTTTTGTTATTTGGGATATCTGAGATGGAAAGGAAATAAAAGATATTAACGATATTACTCATACTAGTACATACTTAGTGACTCGCTTGGCATTTGCTCCTTGATGGCAGGATGCAAAACATACAAATCCCTTAGCCATTACTCTTAGTTTCCTGGAAAAATCGTTCTCATAGAGCTATATTCAGAATTGAATATTACACAGGAGAGAGCATATGTAGAATCCAAAATCCCCAGTTCCTGCAATTTAAGGGCTGTGGAGTCTTGGTTGATTTACCTCTTTGAATCTCAATTTCTTAATCTGTGAAATAGGAATAATTTTGATATTTTAATAACTGCTCTTGTAAAGATCAAACAAAATAAGCCTTGGACATGCATTTTAATCTTCCATGAGAGATGCATACATAAGGAAATACTACTTTAAGAATGAATGTTATATTCAAGAAAAGTGTTTGTACAAGAGCTCAAATTTTGTTGTAACTAGATTAAAAAAGCTTTGTTCCTAGGAGTCATATACCAAAGTACAGAATTTTATTCTACATAATTCTGCTTTTTCATTGTAATCTTTTTGAAATGAAATTTGACCTGTATTCAAGAGAGAATGTAGCTAGATGTTGGCGTCAGGATTTGCAAAAGACAAAAGGCAGTAAAGGAGAGGGGTGTGAAGGAGAGGGGAGATATTGAGCAAATCACGATTGTACGGATCTGCATCCAGGTGAATCAAATCCCCAGCAGCTTCCAAAAGCCACATCTGGGTAAACACACATTGTCTGTTGTCAAGGCCATGTGCTCTCCCCTACCTTGTCTGGTGCCTGTCAGTCACAGCTTCTAAGCTCTGACAACGGGGGAAGAGTTTAGTAGCCTGTTTGCTGTCACACCCAAGTGTCTGCAAGCAAAACTACAGCAGCCACAGGCAGGGTGCAGGGTGTCTCCAACTGGGACAGGATTCCAGATCCCTGCGATGAAAAGAATGCTAGTATTTCATAGCAGTGTTTGAGTTTTACCAGCCTTGACCTTCCCAAAGAGAGGTCTCCATCCATTTTAAGTATTCTATAAGATAGCACATATGGACTTTGGGACACACCTGGGTTTGTCTGAATAGCTTGCCTCAGGCAAGTCACTGCACATTTCTGAATATGTTTTCCTTCTTTATGAAAATAATCCTCAGACTCATTGTAAACATTATAAAGGGTAAACAGTGAAAGAGAATAGTTGTTAAGTTCACCATTAATTCAGCGGCCAAGCAAACGTCTGAAATTAGGAATTTTGGCAGTCAGTCGGGTACTCCTTTTACTGTTTCTTTCAGGGGTCAGTTTGAACAAAGCAGAAGTCTCAGAATGAAAAGAACCTTGTATTTATGTCCAGTGGGAGGGTTTGATATATTCTGAGAATCCCTTCTATGACCACCAGATAACTGGAACTAAAATGTTCCACGGCAAATTGTTTGCTTACATTTGGGGCAAAGATGCCTGCCTCACACAGAGAAGATGAAAAACATAAGCTTCCAATTGCCACTATAGGCTGTGATTTCCACAAAGCTGCACACTTAGGGAGGAGGGAGGACACAGACACAGCCCATAGCCTTTCTATCAAGAGGTTAACCAAGCCCCACCAGCTAATTTCCACCTGGAAGAACTTCTACACCGATGCTTCTCAGACTCTGTGCCCAAAGAGCAGTTGTTGGTTGTTTCCTTCTCCCTATTTCAACACAGAGTTGTTGTTGTTTAGTAAAATACAATTAAACTAAATTGAAAAATGAAATAAAATGTAGACATACAAATACAAGATCAAATTTTGTTGTGTTACATTTGACAGAAATAAAATTGCTTTGTCAAATGAATATAAAATTTTCCAGGGCCTTTCTCTAAATTTTTATACTTTTCTCGTCATGGACAGGTTACAGTTTGTGAATCATCACCATTGTGGTCTTCACTCTAAATAATCATGCTCTATAGCACAGTACAGCAGGAGCCCCTAACCAACACTCTGGACTGGGAGCCCTGGAGGAACAGGTGCAGTCAATTATGAGATCATTAACATGCTATATGATTTATACATGCGTTATGTCTATCGTCTATTTCCTTCCATTGGAATGCAGGCTCCATGCAAGGAGTGATTTTTGTGTGTTTTGTAGCCTAGATATCCCCCAGAGCTACATAAGGACTGTTGCATAGTAGCCTCTCAAATCATATTTATATATAAATATGTGGATGATACAAGAAGGGGTGAGAAGAAGAATAGGGAGAAAAACAAACATTAAAATGCACACACCGGGGCTTCCCTGGTGGTGCAGTGGTTGAGAGCCCGCCTGCCGATGCAGGGGACACGGGTTCATGCCCCGGTCTGGGAAGATCCCACATGCCGCGGAGTGGCTGGGCCTGTGAGCCATGGCCGCTGAGCCTGCGTGTCCAGAGCCTGTGCTCCGCAACGGGAGAGGCCACAACAGTGAGAGGCCCACATACCACAAAAAAAAAAGCACACACACACACTTTCACATATGAGGAAAGTTAATACTGAGAAAATTAGCCAGCAAAACCAAGCATCAAAACATGAATACACCATGAATTAAATAAATTCTGCAAAATGTTTGACAAAGGTTCATAATAAGAATATGTAGGTTAATCACAGGAAAAAAAAGAGAAAACTTGAATCACACTGGGAATTAGGAAACAAGCAAAAAAAAAAATTAAATTGGAGAGTGTGGACATAAAAAATAACCAGTTAGAAATTTTGAAAATGGATACATTTAAATCAAAAATATAAAGAATGGAATAAATGCTAGTTAATAACAATAAAAATGGTGATTTGGAGTGGAATTATTAAGAACCTCACCCAGAATTCTCCAACAAAGAATCAACTAAAAAGCTACAGTAATCAAGAGAGTATGGTACTGGCACAAAAACAGAAATATAGATCAATGGAACAGGATAGAAAGACCAGAGATAAACCCACGCACACATGGTCACCTTATTTTTGATAAAAGAGACAAGAATATACAATGGAGAAAAGACAGCCTCTTAAATAAGTGGTGTTGCACAAACTGGACAGCTACATGTAAAAGAATGAAATTAGAACACTCCCTAACAGCATACACAAAAATAAACTCAAAATGGATTAAAGACCTAAATGTAAGGCCAGAGACTATAAAACTCTTAGAGGAAAACATAGGCAGAACACTCTATGACATAAATCACAGCAAGATCCTTTTTGACCCACCTCCTAGAGAAATGGAAACAAAAACAAAAATAAACAAATGGGACCTAATGAAACTTAAAAGCTTTTGCACAGCAAAGGAAACCATAAACAATACGAAAAGACAACCCTCAGAATGGGAGAAAATATTAGTCAATGAAGCAACTGACAAAGGACTCATCTCTAAAATATAGAAGCAGCTCATGCAGCTCAATATCAAAAAAAACAAACAACCTGATCCAAAAATGGACAGAAGACCTAAATAGACGTTCCTCCAAAGAAGATATACAGATTGCCAACAAACACGTGAAAGAATGCTCAACATCACTAATCATTAGAGAAATGCAAACCAATACCACAATGAGGTATCACCTCAAACAGGTCAGAATGGCCATCATCAAAAAATCTACAAACAATAAATGCTGGAGAGGGCGTGGAGAAAAGGGAACCCTCCTGTACTGTTGGTGGGAATGTAAATTGATTACAGCCACTATGGAGAACAGTATGGAGGTTCCTTAGAAAACTAAAAATAGAACTACCACATGACCCAGAAATCCCACTACTGGGCATATACCCTGAGAAAACCATAATTCAAAAAGAGTCATGTACCACAATGTTCACTGCAGCACTATCTACACTAGCCAGGACAGGGAAGCAACCTAAGTGTCCATCAACTGATGAATGGATGAAGAGGATGTGGCAAATATACACAGTGGAATATTACTCAGCCATAAAAGGAAACAAAATTGAGTTATTTGTAGTGAGGTGGATGGACCTAGTTTCTGTCATACAGAGTGAAGTAAGTCAGAAAGAGAAAAACAAATAGCATGTGTGAACACACATATATGGAATCTAAAAAAAAATAAAATGGGTCTGATGAACCTAGGGGCAGGACTGGAATAAAGACGCAGAGGTAGAGAATAGACTTGTGGACATGGTGACAGGAAAGGGTAAGCTGGAACAAAGTGAAAGAGTAGTATTGACATATATACACTACCAAATGTAAAACAGCTAGTGGGAAGCAGCTGCCTAGCACAGGGAGATCAGCTCCGTACTTGTGACCACCTAGAGGGGTGGGATAGGGAGGGTGGGAGTGAGATGCAAGAGGGAGGATATATGGGGATATATGTATATGTACAGCTGATTCACTTTGTTATAAAGTAGAAACTAACACTCCATTGTAAAGCAATTATACCCCAATAAAGATGTTTTAAAAATAAATAAATACAGTTCCCCTTGAAAAACATAAAATAAAATAAAAAGAGAAAAAGAGAGATATCAAGGATATCTTGAGAAGCTCCAACTTAGACCCTGTAAAAGTTCCAGAAGACTGAATGAAGGAAAAAGGAGGAGAAATATTTGAAGAGGTAATTACTGGCCTTTTACAGAACTGATGAAATACAAGTCCACAGGTCAAAGATCCACAGAGAAGAATAAATCATACCAAGTAAATACGTACTCATTGAATGAAATGGTAGAAGAACTAAGGCAAAAATACAGTCTTAAAAATTACCAGAGATAAATGTCAAAGTGACCACAGAATCATAGTATTTAGACTGATAAGATATTTTCTTTCTCATTTTGACAATAATGGTGCCCTAAGATCAAAGGGTAATATATCACTGTATTGAAGGAAAGCATGTATTAACTCAGGGTTTTAGACCTAGCTAAACTTTTAGTCAAGTTTGAAGGAAAGACAAAGCATTTTTTTTAGAATGCAAAGATTAAGTGAGGTTAACACTCTTAGGTTCTTTCAAGAAGAAAAAATGCAGGATGTCTTTTATTAATAAGGAAATGGTAACCCCAAATAAAGATGTGGGATATAAGAAACATTGTTAAAAGTTAAAAAAAACAAAATAATGGGAAAATTTCTGTGAGTACAGAATTGAAAAAAATACCAGTACATTTAATTAACTTTAAATGTAAAATTAATAATAATTATGTTTGTGTAAAAAATGTAATTCAAAGTCTGAACAATAATTACCATGACGGGCTGGAGTTCAGCAGTAAATAATGTGTTCTAAGATATTTGCTATGTTCAGGAAAACATTTAAAATTTTGAATAATCTTAGTCATGGTTAAAAATTTATAATTACAGTCATCCCTTGGTATCTGCATGGGACTGGTTCCAGTGCTCCTGTGAAATCCAAAATCCACAGATGTTCAATCCCTTATAAATGGTATAGTATTTGCATTTAACCTATGCACATCCCCCCGAATACCTTAAATAAATTCTAGATTGCACCTAGTACAAAGTAAATGCTATGTAAGTAGTTGTAAATACAATGTAAATGGTATATAAACACTTGACAGCATGCAGCAAATTCAAGTGTTGCTTTTTGGAACTTTCTAGAATTTTTTTACCAAATATTTTCAGTTTGAGGTTGGTTGTATTTGCAAATGTGGAACCCCAGGATTTCGAGGGTTGACCGTATCTATGTATGTGAAAAAAATACATTCCTGAAAGATCAGAGGAGAATAATAAATATGGAAAATATATCAATCCTAGCAGAATCGAAAAAAGGGAAAGAAAAAAAGAAGGTAGAAACAAGTCTAAATGTATCTGTAATCACTATTAATGTGTATGAATAAAATTTGCCATTGTAAGATATATTATCAGAATGGATTTTCAAAACTACAGCTATAATGTTCCTTAAAAGAGAATCACTTGAAACAAAAATCACACAATAATTTTGAAAGGTAAAGTAAATGATATACTAAGCAAATACTAATGCAATGAAACATAATGAGGCAACATACCAGCAAAATGAAATCCAAAGCAAAGAAGCATTACTAGAGATGAAGAAATATATTACTTAAGAGTAAATTTTAAAAAGTTACTAAGCAAACATAATTTAAAGAATACTGATGCACTTAACAACAGATCCTCAAAATATAAAAGCAAAATTGATATCATTTTTTTGCAAAATTATCAAACGTCCTATCATTAGTGGGAGTTTTTAAAATATCTTTATCAGAAATCAATAGATTAAATAGACAAAAATAGTTAACAAAATTAGCAAGGTTTGTCATATGTATGTGTGTATTTGTTCATATGTATAAATATGTTATACGCAAAAATTGGTAACATAATTTTTCTAAAATGTACCAAGTATGCATATATAACTATCTACACATATGCTTTTGTGACATATATAGTCATAAATAAATTATCAAATATTTTTTTTAAAAATTGGTACTGAACAGACTACATTTTCTTTCTGCAATGCAAATAATTTAGACACTGACAATAAAGCAGCAGAAGTGTACTTTACATATGGTAAGTAAGATAAGGTAAGAGAAACATATATTTTGATAATCTTATTGATTGAACGCTGGCATCATCCAAGGGGAATATAATAAACGCTGATGCCTGGATCTCACCCCCAGTGATTCTGATGAAACTGGTCTCTGGATATGCAACCTGGAATTCTAATGTGTAGTCAAAGCTGAGTACAGTGGTCCCTCAGTATACAGGATTGGTTCCAGGATCCCCCCCACCCTATTCCCATCTCCTGTGGATGCTCAAGTTCCATACATAAAATAGTGTAGTATTTGCGTATAATGTACACACATCCTCCTGGATACTTTAAATCATCCCTACATTACTTATAATACCTAATACAATGTAAATTCTATGTAAATAGTTGTAAATGCAGTGGTAATGCTGTGTAAATAGTTGCTGGTGGGTGGAAAATTCAACCTTTGCTTTTTGGAATTTTCCGGAATTGTTTAAAAAATATTTTTGATCTACAGTTGGTCGAATCCACAGATGTGGAACCGGTGGATACAAAGGGCTGACTGGACCACTAATCTAAGTTCTGCCAATATTTCTAACCTATGTATGTTAAAGCCTTTAAAGACTCTATCACAAAGACAAATGCTTTATATTACTCTTCAAGGGTTATCAAGATACAATCTTAACTGAAAGCCAAGTGTCTGGTGATGTAATCAGTACAGCAGCTGTCAAAGTGCCGTTAGTCACTGTGACCAAATTCCTCCATCTGTGCTTTATTTCCTTGGTTTACTATTAAGCACATATCTTTTTAAATTTTTTAATTAATTTTTTAAAAATTTTATATTGGATTATAGTTGATAAACAATGTTGTGTTAGTTTCAGGTGTACAGCAAAGTGATTCAGTTATACACATACATGTATCTGTTCTTTTTCACATTCTTTTCCCATTTAGGTTATTACAGAATATTGAGCAGAGTTCCCTGTCAAGTACACATCTTAATTGACCCTTACACAGAAGATGTCTGACTGTGAGTTGCTGTGGTCTCCGTATGTGAACGGGTCTGAGTCAGTCATTTTGCCTCTCTTCTCATGGGAAAGAAAGTAGCAGACACACTGAAGCATTTCTCCTCAGTCTAACCCAAAGGCCAACGTGATGGAGATGAAGTTCTTCCTGAAGAGGAGTGAATTGGAGTGCAATCCAAATGTTCTGGCGTTGGCCAAAAGCAAAGATAGATAACTGAGATTTTCAGGAATAGTATTCTATATTGTTTGATACATTGTATGCAATAACATATAATGTATGAATTCATGGGTTTTGAAGTTAGATATATTAGGAACAAGTCCCAGCGCAGTTAATTATGAGCTATGTCTCCTTGGGCCCATTACTTATTTGTAAAATTTGTGACATTTAAATGAGATGATGTGGATACAGTACTCAGCTCAGTGCCTGACACATAGTACGTATACGTATGTGGTCCATGGTATCCATTACTATTGTTACTGTGGTTATTATTCAGTAATTTTCCAAGGATACGTATCACAAGGGTCATGCTAGCTGTCAGTGTTTGAAAGCTAATGCGTCTTTCTTCCATTAGAGAGGTGACAGGATGGGCTGGGAGCTATGAAACATGTCTTAGAAAGTGAGAAATATAAAAATGTAAGTCCAGAGACGGAGAGAGACTTTTAGCACTGAAATACCTTAGTAACATGATTTCCAGGTTTCGACAGACAGTGATCTTTCTTGAGAAAGGGTCACTCCAATGGGGCAAGGTACTCTAAAGCTTTGGCATGGTGATTGGTAGATGATATTTTTTCACACCATTACTCCAACCAAGGGAACAACAACAACAAAAACATTTAAATTTAAAGTGGCCCAGGGCATTGAAGCTGAAAGCTGCAGATCTCATCATCTCCCTTCTCCAACAAGACATGGACAGACACATATGCATTCTGCCACTTCCTCCTCTTCCTCTAATACTGCAACCTAGGTACTGAGATGTCATGATTTACATGTTTTAATGTGGGTCTAACAGGTTACTTTCTTTTCTGATAATCCATCCACTTCTATCCAAGTCTTCTGTCCTACATTTTTGTGTTCAGAGTTTTCCCTTTCTCATTCATAAGATACACCAGACATTGTTTTTCCTCTGCTCTGCATGAAGGCTTGTATCTCATGCCATAACACCTCTTCATTGTGCTACAAAGTATTTGCTGAGTACCTACTATGTATACTGTGCTATGTGTTAGGGATGTGGGAAGCAAGAGTCCCTTATCTCAAGAAGAACACAGTCTAGTGGAAGAATGATGAAAACAAGTTATGATGGAAACGCAGAGGACAGGAACCAAACCCAGACTATTGAGTATTTGAACTGTGGCAAGTCCTAATTAAGATGTACTGAAACTGTAAAATATACATCAAATTTCAAAGACTTAGTCTTGGGAAAGAATATACAATATCTAATTATTATATTGAATCCATGATAAAATGATAGTATTTTTTGATATATTTATTTAAATTAAACTACTATTAATTTTGGGGAGAGGGATAAATTGGGAGATTGGGATTGACATAAACACACTACTATATATAAAATAGATAACTAATAATGAGAACCTATTGTACAGCACAGGGAACTCTACTTAATACTCTGTAATGGCCTATATGGGAAAAGAATCTAAAAAAAGAGTGGATATATGTATATGATAACTGATTCACTTTGCTGCACACCTGAAACTAACACAACATTGTAAATCAACTATACTCCAAAAAAATGAAAAAAAATAATTTCACTTGTTTATTTTTACTATTTAAAAGTGGCTACTAGAAAAATTAAACATATATGCATCTTGCATTTATGGCTTGCATTATTTTTTTCTATTTTTCTGAAGCACAATGTGCTTCATTAGAGGCTTTTAAAAGACAGAATATGTGATCATATTTAGCAATATTTTTCAAAGATGGGTATTTCCTTAATATGATAAATATCCTGCTTAGTGGAGAGAAACACTAAACTCTAAAAACACTTCCATTAAAGTTAGAAACAAAGAACTCACCATCAACAGAAATAACAATGACAACAAAACCCACAGCTATTAGTTAATTTTTTTTTTTTTTTTTTTTGCGCTGAAGGTGCTAGACAGTTCTGTGGGACAAGAGAAAGAATTACAGATATA
Organism: Pseudorca crassidens; assembly: GCF_039906515.1. Taxonomy (NCBI): domain Eukaryota; kingdom Metazoa; phylum Chordata; class Mammalia; order Artiodactyla; family Delphinidae; genus Pseudorca; species Pseudorca crassidens. Next base: position 16,843,572 of record NC_090302.1, on the reverse strand, counting down.
AACACTGGGAATGAATATGTAAAAGTATCACTACTGTAGATAATATGATGGTATACTTGGAAAACCTAAGAGAATAAAGTGAAAACTTTTACAAATAATCAGATAATTCAATAAAGTGGATGGGAACAATATTAATATACTGAAATCAATAACTTTCACAATACAAATAACACACAGTTAAAACAGAAAATAAAATAGAAGAAAAGATTCAATTTAAAATAGCAATAGGGACTTCCCTGGTGGTGCAGTGGTTAAGAATCCACCTGCCAATGCAGGGGATGTGGGTTCGATCCCTGTCTGGGAGGAGCCCACATGTCGTGGAGCAACTAAGCCTGTGCACCACAACTACTGAGCCTGTGCTCTAGAGCCTGTGAGCCACAACTACTGAGCCCACACACCACAACTACAGAAGCCTGTGCACTTAGAGCCCATGCTCCACAACAGGAGTGGCCACCGCAATGAGAAGCCCATGCACTGCAATGAGGAGTGGCCCCCGCTCACCGCAACTGGAGAAAGCCTACGCACAGCAACGAAGACCCAATGCACCCAAAAATAAATAAATAAAATAAAATAAATAAAAAAATAGCAATAAATAATAAAATGGCCAAGATCTATATAAAGGAAAACTGTAAAATGTTCTTGAAGACTTGAACAAGTATAAAGACAGACCATGTTCTTGGATAGTAAAACTATAAAAATATATATATATTTTTTTGGTACGCGGGCCTCTCACTGTTGTGGCCTCTCCCGTTGCGGAGCACAGTCTTCGGACGCGCAGGCTCAGTGGCCATGGCTCACGGGCCCAGCCGCTCCACGGCATGTGGGATCTTCCCGGACCGGGGCACGAACCCGTGTTTTCTGCATCGGCAGGCGGACTCTCAACCACTGCGCCACCAGGGAAGCCCAACAATATTTTTAATTAAACTTTTATTTTGAAGTAATTGTAGATTCACATATTGTTGTAAGGAATAATGCAGAAAGATTCCAGGTATACTTTATCTAGTTTCCTCCAATGATAACACATTACAAAACTATAGTACAATATCACAAACATGAGATTGACATTAATACAGTCAAGACACAGAATATTTCCATCAGCAAAAGGGACTCTAATGGGGTCTTTTAGAGCAATATTCACTTCCATTCCCCCTCCTTCTATTTCTAACCCCTGGTAACCACCAATCTGTCCTCCATTTCTATATTTTTTTCTTTACAAGAAAGGTATAAAATGGAGTCATAGAGTATATAGCCTTTAGGGATGGGATTTTTCACTCAGCATAGTTATCTAGAGATTTATCAAGAAATTTGTGTATCAATCATTTATTCCTTTTTCTTACTGAGTTGCATTTAAGTTCCATATATTTTTCTTCATGTGCTATAGTATGCTTAATCATTCACTCATTGATTGGTAACTGGATTGTTTCCATTCTGGAGCTATTATGACTAAAGTTGCCATGAACTTTTGTGTACAGATTTTTGTGTGATCATACATTTTTATTTCTCTGGAATAAATGTCCAGCAATTCAACTGCTGAGTCTTTTCGTAGCTACATATTTAGTTTTTTAAAGAAACTGTCAAAATATGTTCCAGAGTGATAGTACCATGTTACATTCTCACCAGCAATGTATGAGTGACTCAGTTTCTTCACATCCCTACCAGCACCTGATGTCACTATTTTTCATTTTAGTCATTCTTGTAGACACGTAGAGATATTACAGGCTGGTTTTGATTTGTAGTTCTCTTATGGCTAGTGACGTTGAAATGTTTTCATGTGGTTATTCGTCACTTGAGTATTGTATTTGGTAAAAGATCTGTTCATGACTTTTGCCCATTTTCTGAATGGATTTTTTTTCTCTGTTATGAGAGTTCTTTATATATTCTAGATACTAGTCCTTTGTTGAATGTGTGGCTTGCAAATATTTTCATTCAGTCTGTAGCTTCTCTTTTCAGCCTTTAACAAGGTCTTTTGCAGAAAAAAGTCTTAAATTCTGATGAAGACCAATTGATAAATTTATTATTTTTTTTTTCCTTTTCTTTTTATGGATGGTACTTCTGGAATCTAGCTAAAGAACTTTTCACTTAGCATTAGGTGTTCCATGAATTCCAAAGCTCTTTTCTTAGATGCCTACACATTTGTATAAGAACACTGCTTAGGCTCAGACCTCAAAGATGTTCTCCTATGTTTTTTCCAAAAGATATATAGTTTTACGTTTTACATCTAAGTCTGATCTATTTTGAGTTAACTTTATATAAAATGTGTGGTTTAGGTGGAGGTTCCTGTTCTTTTTTTTTTTTTTTCCTCCCTGTGGATGTCCAATAACTTCAGCACCATTTGTAGAAAAGGCTATCCTTTCTCCCTTGAATTGCGTTTACACCTTTGTCAAAAATCAATTGGCCATATTTGTGTGAATTCAGTTCTCAGTTCTTTATTTTTTTTCATTGATCAATGTGTCTATTTTTCCACCAACATTACACATCTGTGATGACTGGCTATACAGCAAATATTGAAATCAGGTAGCCTGATTCCTTCAGTTTATTCTTCTTTTTTCAAAATTATTTTATTTATTCTTTTCCCTTTTCAGATATACTTCAAAATAATCTTGTCAATATATACAAAAAATCTTGCTGAGACTTTGATAGAAATTTTGGTAAACTTATATGTCAATTTCGAGAAAACTGGCATCTTAACTACGCTGAGTCTCCCAATCCCTGAACGTGGTGACTTAGTTATATTTTCTTTGATTTCATTCATTACTGTTTTATAGTTATCAGCATACAAGTCTTATACATGTTTTGTTAGATTTGACCCTAAGTATCTGGGGTGTTTTAGTGATTATGAATGGTATGGTATTTTTTTTATTTTGATGTTCATGTATTCATTGCTAGTATAAGAACAACATGGACAATGCATTATTTAGAAGTGTGTTGTTTAGTTTTCAAATGTTTTAAGATAGTCTTATTATCTTTCTGGTATGATTTTTAGTTTTATTTTCTTGTGCAGAGAATGCATTCTACTTCATATCAATTCATTTAAATTTGTTGAGATTTATTTTACATCTGAGAGTGTGGTCTACTTTGGTATAATTATCATGGGTATTTGAAAAAAAATTGTGTATTCTGGTGTTGGGTGTAGTGTTTTATAAGTTTCAATTAGATACTCTTTTTGATGGTATTGTTGAATTATTCTATATCCTTGCTTTTTTTTTGGGGGGGGGGGTCTGGTTTTCTATCAATTGCTAAGAAATAAGTGTTGCAGTCACCAACTACAGTTGTGGATTTGTGGATTTATCCTTTAATTTCCATCAATTTTTCTTCATATATTTTACAATTCTGTTGTTTGATGCACATACATTTAGGGTTGATATGTCTTCTTGGTGGATTGATCCTTCTATCATTATAAGATCTGTCTCTGTTTGGGGTAATTTTCTTTGCTTTGAAGTCTATTTATCTGTTATTAATATAGCTGTTCCTGCATTCTCTTGATTAATGTTTGCATAATGTATATTTTTCCATCATTTTACTTTTAACCTACCTGTATCATTGTATTTGAAGTGAGTTTCTTGTAGACAGCACACAGATAATACCCATTTAAAAACCCAGTCTGTCAATATCTGTCTTTTAACTGGAGTGTTTAGATCATTTAAAATGAATATAATGATTGATAAATGAGGGTTTAAGTCCTCCACTTGCTTTTTTGTTTGTTTTCTATTTACCTCTGTTTTGCATTCTCTTTCATTTTTTCTACCTTCCTGTGGGTAACTTGAACATTTTAGAATTCCATTTTGATTTAGCTATAGTGTTTTTGAATATGTTTATTTTTTTAGCGGTTGCTTTAGGTATTACTTTTTTATTATTTATTCTTTCAGCACTTGAAAAACATTGTGTCACTTCTGTCCGACCTCCATAGTCCCTGATGAGAACTCTGCTATAATTCAAAGTGCCCCCCACAACTTCCTCATAGCTAAAGTATTATTATAGATACTTAAATGCATGCAGAAAACAGAGAACATCGGTCACCTTTCATGTAGAGAACTGGGTTGCTGGTGAATGGGGTAATATATTGTTTTGTATTTTGAACTATATGTATGTTTTAGCTATTAAAAGGCACATTTAAGATTCCTCAGCCAAATGTTACCATATGTTAGGATGCCCCCCAAAACTTTTAATCAGGGTAAAATGAGATCTGACAAAAATATTAGAGGAGGAGAGCAGAGTGTGGGTAAAGACAGGGAGTACTATCATTTTGATAGTGAGAGAAATTGAAAAGTGAGAAGTTGAGTGATACTGTGAACTGGTTAAGTACGCAGGCACTTGTGTTAGGCAAACCAAGAAGCATATACACATTTGGTTACTTCCTAGCTAGAGGACCAGGGACTAGTTCCTTAACTTTTCTGAGCTTTAGTTTCCACATGTGTACAGCGGTGATGATAAAACCAGCCTTACGTTGTGAAGAATGATGAAATAATTTGGTATGTGCACACTACATACACAGGGTGTGACATATAGGAGGCTTTCGATATAGGAACGTTATTATTCTTTGTTTTCTTTCTTGTATTTATAACAATACATACACTCATCTAAAAATATTATTTCATGAGAAATAGGATCATATCATAAAACTGTAAAAAACTGTTCTGCAAATTTGGGGCTTAATTTAAAATATTATGAGCACTTTTCCCTGTCAGGGCACATGATTTTACCTCAATTTTTAATATGGCTAAGCACGAATCCTCTGTTTGCAAGTACTAGGATTTATGACTTTATTCCACAGACAAGTACTGTTAGGTTTTTTCCTAATATTCTATTCTTACAAATAAGGCTGAGTGAACACCTTAGACCCCTATGTTTTGCACTAATTTTGTAGGATTTCTCCTATATTAGGTTATTATTTCTATGTGGTCACAAAGTTTGGTTAACAAATGAATTTTCTCTAAGTCAGCAAAGCTTCTCAGAACTCTTTGCCTTTCATTTCAAGATGGGTCCACTTGAAGGTATTCCTCTGTAGGACTAGAGGATGAAAATCACCAGTGTGACCCCAGTGGAGAGTATCCTGGTCGCTGCAATTTCTCTAATCACTCTCTTCAGCTTGATGGATGCTGAAGGAGGTAGATGCCTGTTGGTTGGGTAATTTCTACAGTTATAATGGTAGATTATTTTTAAGTGAGCAAAACTCAAGCAGCACATTCTGGTAATGAGGTGGGAAGGAGAGTAATGAGTAAAGTTCAGGGTATGAAAACATCATGATAAAGAAAACTGCTTTGGAGCAGAATGACTAGGAGAGTGATTAAGGGGCAATGTTGGGAATGAAATGATCCCAGGCACAGCAGAAAGAGCAAGGAACCACAGAGCTTAGATGGGCTTTGAAAGGTCATCCAGTCCTTTCCCTCCTTATAGGTAGAATTACTATCTGTTCGAGTAGGAAGGTGTCTAGAGACCTATGGATCTGTGCCAATCAATAGGAGTCTGTTCAACCCCACAGACAAAGCCTCGGGGGTTCAAGAAGCCTATGCGCCTTTTATTTGGAAGAGTTTTAAATAAACAAAACAAATCCAACAAACAAAAGCACAGCAGAATAATACTGCAAACAATCCTCTACTCAGCTGCTTAGAATTAACAAATATTTAGATTGTTATTTTGCCTTACACTTAAGAAATAAAACACAGCAGCTAAAATTGAAGACTCAGCCTCTCATAGCTCCCTCTTCTTTTAGTCTGCCAGAATGTTATGTATGTGAGTATGTGTGTGTGTACAGTTAGCAAAAATAGCTGTCATACATCCTTCCCTTTCTTGCATGCTCATGGTACCATTCTTATCAAGAAGTAAAGTCTATTTCCCCTCTCCCTGTATCTGGGATTGTGACCTGTATTGACCAATAGAATGCAGCAGAGGTGACATTTTAGGGCTTCTGACCCCTGGCCTTAAGAAGTCTGAAAGCTTCTGAGTCTTTCCTCCACAAAGTCAGCTGTCATGTAAGAAAGCCAACTATCCTGAGATCACTATTTCATGAGGAAACCCAAGCTAGCCACATGAAAAGGCCATGTCGAAGAACATTGAGGTTCCAGATATGTGAATGAATTCGTGGAACTTCTGGCCTAGACCATTGGTAGCTGAATTCAGCTGAGTGAGCGACCCATCCAAGGCCACATGGAACAAAATACCCATCCAGTTGAGCCAGGTCAGCCAACAAAATGATGAGGAAAATAATATGTTATTATTTTAAACCACTAAGTTTTGGGGTAGTTGATTATGCAACAGTAGATAAATAAAATATGCATATATATTTATACCAATAAAATATTAATAGTGTACATAAACAACAGCTGTTTCAACTAATGGGCAAATAAACCTCTATCAAACTGGTCCTCCCATGGATAACAATAAGTAATGGACAAAATATTAAAAAGCAGCTACTTCAAGGCAATGGAGAGGGAGCAGAAGTAGGTGTATCCTGGAGGGGACTTGACATTTGGAGGAAAAATGAGGTCTTCCTTTTCATAGCTTATCTCAGCATGAGGGCAGTCCATAATCTGCTCTATGCAGAGCAGTTAAAACTCTGATAGAAGGCACACAGCCTTTCTGGCTTCAAAAACAGAAGTTAGAGTTTGGAGCAATCGTATTTGCTGGAAAGTGAGGGGCAGATCTTAGAAAGGACAGAGCCAGAGATGGACAGCCCAAATTCTGTTTATAAATTCTTCCCAAATCTCTGTCTGACAGCTTAATCACTCATGCACGGAGCAGAGTTTAAATAAGCTAGCTACGGCTAAAAGAACTGAACTTTGCATTCTGCACCCAACCATGTTATCTTCTATTAAAACAAACAGACAGAACCCCTCACTTTTTCAACAAGTCCAGAAGAATTTGCCATCTCCATACCATAACATTTTCAATATCTAGGAGCTAACCATAAATAACTTGATATATGGAGAAACAAGAGCATGAGACACATCCTCAAGTGTATAATGACTTTGCCAACAGCACAACCTACCATTTAATGAATGACTCTATGCTTCAGGACATATTCTATGCACTTTTACACATATTATGTAAATCCTCATGGCAGCTCTATTATGTTGATACAATAACCTTATCAGTCAATATGGAATTAAGAAAGCAGAAACCAGTTTAGGTATTTCAGGCAAAGAGACATCAAACATATAAATATAGAAATTTGAGCTCTTTAATAGTTACAAGGACCAGAACCGCACTCCCCCTCCCCCTCAAAGGGCAGTGTTATCCAGACATAAAGAACTGTGGGAAGTCACTACTGTCCTAAGATGCCTCACTAGGTCATCAGCTGCTACTATGGCAAGAGTTGGCCATTGCACAGCTGCTACAAGAGCCTGCTATGGCCACCAATTCCATGGAAGGGAAGTTCCCTTGTCTGCTGCTACCAGCATCACTGTAGCGGTCAATCTTAGTCTGCTGCCACCACTGAGGCTATCAAAAGAAGAATGACCCTTCCTTTCTTTTACCGTATCGTCTTGCAGAAGTGCTTTACATTGGTGGAAACTACATTGGAATACTACTGGTAAGGATGTAGAGGAAATGTAGTTTCTAATCTTCTAAGCCTTGTAATACAGGGAAGAACTTAGAAGAGCAGGGAGAGTGTAAATATGAACAGATATTATTCAGCACAATTGCCATTATTATTTACAGAACAGAAACAATTTTAAGCAACTTGCCCAAGATCACACATCTAGGAAGCATTAGAACTCAGAAAGCTTAACTCCAGAGGTAGTGTTTTTAATATGATGGACATTTACCTTGTTTTTAATTATTTAATATTATAAACAAAGTCACAGAGAATATTTTTGTCTTTGGGTCCTCATGCTAATTATCATTTTGATAATGACTTAAAAATAATTTTGCATTCCTTAGATGTTTCTAAATTACAATGTTACAATCAAGACTACCATCTAATTTCAAAACCTGTATTTCTATTTGTTTTTCATAATTATGTCAATGCTAGATTATGATGCCAAGTGGCAGCATTTAACTTTTAATGTGTTGGTAAGCAAGTTTGACAGCATGTAGCTTTCACATCCTAATGTCACAATGACAATATTTGCTCTGCATCTGCCACTGTATTCATTAATCCTTTAACATTTATTATGACAAAATTACTCTTTCTCAGCAATGGGTTGTATTCAAAAGATATTTTCATGGACTATGAAATTAATTTATTGACTTAGTTGATAAATTAAGAATTCAATTTGACATCATGAAAATGATTCAGTGAAGGGGAGTGTCACACTATCTTGAATGTTGCAGGCTAATGAGAAAACTGTACTGCTAAAGACTTCAGAATAAATGATGCATTTGAGAGCCAACTGACCTCATGAAAAGCTATAGGGACAAATAGTCCTTGGCAGTTTGAACAAAGAAAAGTGGAGGGAGAATTGAGTCATCAGAAGGCACACAATGATGTTCCTAAAAGAGAACAAAACAAAACATGTGCCTTTGCACTTACTGTTATAATTAAGCTTTGAGCAAAACTGGAACATAGAGCTCTTCTTTATATGTATTATTTAATATGAGTTTAGCAATAAATTTGTGAGTAAAAACATTAGGAAGAATTCACGTGTATAGAAGCAAATGTATATAAACATACGTGCACATACTTACTAACCTAGTGTAAGGCATTACTACCAAGGTAGGTTCTGTTATAGTAACTGATAGCTTCAAAAATTTTAGTTTTTAATCCAATCAATGTTTACTTCTCACTAACATAACAATCCAAGGTCATAGGTGGCTCAACTTCATATGATAATTCAGTTTTTTTCTATCTTGAAACTCTGCCATTCTCTGAGTCTCACCAACATCATCATTTACATCCAGCAAAAAGAAGGAAATAACTCAGAAGCTTATATAAGTCGGCATGGAAGTGAAACAGACCATTTCCAATCACATGCCTTGGAGATCAAACAGAATGTACAGTCTTATTTGCCTAAAAAAATCAGACAGAGTTTGGGAGTGCCAGAGCAACTGGGAATTAAAAGGGGGAAATGCTAGAAGCGGGGGAGCCACAGAAAATTAATTCTAAAATCTGATTATTAGCTTCCCTCGAATCCTTGGCTGACTCCTGACATGCATGCCAGAGGCATGAAAATGTAAGTGGTCCACAGGCAAAACAGCACCTGGAATCCTTAGATTTCTGATCAGAGGTTTCAGCAGCTCCCTACCTCATGGAAGGCAGAGTTTTGGGTTTAGGTCAAGTTACGTAAGAGGGAATTGGTAAACACTTGGGCTTATATTAGAAGGATGACACAGAAGAAAATAACAGGTCTCAGATTAAGGAATTTGTTTTAGAACTCAGAAAAAAACTGGAATAGGTCACCTTTCCAAGACCGGAATCTAAACCTCTAAGATCCAGTTGATCTGCTAGTAATTTAACTGTCTGCCAGAACAAAACTCAACACTATACAGAGGAAGATAACAGAATCTAGAATCTTCATTGTTTATTATTCACAATATCTAGTTTACAATAAAAGACAGGTATACCTTGGAGATACTGTGGGTTTAGTTCCAGATCACTGAAATAAAGCACGTATCACAATAAAGCAAGTCACACAAACTTTTTGGTTTCCCAGTGCATATAAGAGTTATGTTTATACTATACTGTAGTCTATTAAGTGTGCAATATCATTTTGTTAAAAAATGCACATACCTTAATAAAAAAATACTTTATTGCTGAAAAAATGCTAACCATCTTCTAAGCCTTTGGTGAGTCATAATCCTTTTGCAATAGCAGCATCAAAGATCACTGATCACATATTACTATAATAAATATAATAATAATGGAAAAGCTTGAAATATTGTGAGAATTACCAAAATGTGACACAGAGATATGAAGTGAGCAAATGCTGTAGGAAAAAAAGGCACTAATAGACTTGCTTGATAGCAGGGTTGCCACAAATCTTCAATATTGTGGCAAAACACAGTAACTGCAAAGCATAAAGCAAAGCACAATAAAATGAGGTATACCTGTAATTATTAGACATATATTAAATATAACAATATGATCTGTAGTCAAAAGAAAAATCATTCAATAGAAACACTGACAATCAAATATTGAAATTAGCAGACAAGGACTTTAAAAAAAGAGAAATATGCTCAACATCATTAATCATTAGGGAAATGCAAATCAAAACTACAATGAGATATCATCTCACATCAGTCAGAATGGTCATCATCAAAAAATCTAGAAACAATAAATGCTGGAGAGGGTGTGGAGAAAAGGGAACACTCCTGCACTGCTGGTGGGAATGTGAATTGGTACAGCCACTATGGAGAACAGTATGGAGGTTCCTTAAAAAACTACAAATAGAACTACCATATGACCCAGCAATCCCACTACTGGGCATATACCCTGAGAAAACCATAATTCAAAAAGAGTCATGTACCAAATGTTCATTGCAGCTCTATTTACAATAGCCCGGAGATGGAAACAACCTAAGTGCCCATCATCGGATGAATGGATAAAGAAGATGTGGCACATATATACAATGGAATATTACTCAGCTATAAAAAGAAATGAAATTGAGCTATTTGTAATGAGGTGGAGAAACCTAGAGTCTGTCATACAGAGTGAAGTAAGTCAAAGAGAAAGACAAATACCGTATGCTAACACATATATATGGAATTTAAGAAAAAAAAAATGTCAGGAAGAACCTAGGGGTAAGACAGGAATAAAGACACAGACCTACTGGAGAATGGACTTGAGGATATGGGGAGGGGGAAGGGTGAGCTGTGACAAAGCGAGAGAGAGGCATGGACATATATACACTACCAAACGTAAGGTAGATAGCTAGTGGGAAGCAGCTGCATAGCACAGGGAGATCAGCTCAGTGCTTTGTGACCACCTAGAGGGGTGGGATAGGGAGGGTGGGAGGGAGGAAGATGCAAGAGGGAAGAGATATGGGAACATATGTATATGTATAACTGATTCACTTTGTTATAAAGCAGAAACTAACACACCATTGTAAAGCAATTATACCCCAATAAAAATGTTAAAAAAGAAAAGAGAAATATGATAAACAATTTTCAGGAAAACTTTAATATAATTAGTGAAAAGTTGTGGAATTTCAGGAAAATATTAAAACTGTAAAAATGAACAAAATGAATATTCTAAAACTGAAAAGTAAAAATTAAAACTTGCTACCTGAAATTAAAAAAAAAATGGGTTTAGCAGTTGATCGAAAAATAACAGAGCCTCAATGACTTTGATAAAATATCAAGTGTTAGGGCTTCCCTGGTGGCACAGTGGTTGAGAGTCTGCCTGCCAATGCAGGGGATGCGGGTTCGTTTCCTGGTCTGGGAAGATCCCACATACCGCAGAGCAGGTGGGCCCGTGAGCCATGGCCGCTGAGCCTGCGTGTCTGGAGGCTGTGCTCCACAACGGGAGAGGCCACAACAGTGAGAGGACTGCGTACCGCAAAAAAAAAAAAAAAAAAAAAAAAAATAGGGTGACCATATGTGCGTAGGCTTATCTCTGGGCTTTCTATCCTGTTCCACTGATCTATATTTCTGTCTTTCTACCAGTACCCAATTTTTTGATTCCTGTAGCTTTGTAGTATAGTCTGAAGTCAGGGAAACTGATTCCTCCAGCTCCATTTTTCTTTCTCAAGATTGCTTTGGCTATTTGGGCTCTTTTGTGTTTCCATACAAATTGTGAAATTTTTGTTCTAGTTCTGTGAAAAATGCCTTTGGTAGTCTGATAGGGATTGCACTGAATCTGTAGATTGCTTTGGATAGTATAGTCATCTTAACAATGTTGATTCTTCCAATCCAAGAACATGGTATATCTCTCCACCTGTTTCTTTCATCAGTGTCTTATAGTTTTGCATACAGGTGTTTTGTCTCCTAGGTAGGTTTATTCCTAGGTATTTTATTCTTTTTTGTTGCAATGGTAAATAAGAGTGTTTAATTAATTTCTCTTTCAGATTTTTCATCATTAGTGAATAGGAATGCAAGAGATTTCTGTGCATTAGTTTTGTATCCTGCTACTTTACCAAATTCATTGATTAGCTCTAGTAGTTCTGTGCTAGCATCTTTAGGATTCTCTATGTATAGTATCATGTCATCTGCAAACAGTGACAGTTTTACTTCTTCTTTTCCAATTTGTATTCCTTTTATTTCTTTTACTTCTCTGACTGCTGTGGCTCAAAATTCCAAAACTATGTAGAATAATAATGGTGAGAGTGGGCAGCCTTGTCTTGTTCCTGATCTTAGTGGAAATGGTTTCAGTTTTTCACAGTTGAGAATGACGTTGGCTGTGGGTTGGTGATATATGGCCTTTATTATGTTGAGGTAAGTTCCCTCTATGGCTACTTTCTGGAGGGTTTTTATCACAAATGGGTGTTGAATTTTGTTGAAAGCTTTTTCTGCATCTATTGAGATGATCATATGGTTTTCCTTCTTCAGTTTGTTAATATGGTGTATCACATGGATTGATTTGCATTTATTGTAGAATCCTTGCATTCCTGCGACAAACCCCACTTGATCATGGTGTATGATCCTTTTAATGTGCTGTTGGATTCTGTTTGCTACTATTTTATTGAAGATTTTTGCATCTATGTTCATCAGTGATATTGGCCTGTAGTTTTCTTTCTTTGTGACATCCTTGTCCGGTTGGTTTCAGGGAGATGGTGGCCTTGTAGAATGAGTTTGGGAGCATTCCTCCCTCTGCTATATTTTGGAAGAGTTTGAGAAGGATATGTGTTAGTGCTTGTCTAAATGTTTCATAGAATTTGCCTGTGAATCCAACTGGTCCTGGGCTTTTGTTTGCTGGAAGATTTTTAGTCACAGTCTCAATTTCAGTGCTTGTGATTGGTCTGTTCATATTTTCTATTTCTTCCTGGTTCAGTCTTGGAAGGTTGTGCTTTTCTAAGAATTTGTCCATTTCTTCCAGGTTGTCCATTTTATTGCCATATAGTTGCTGGTAGTAATCTCTCATGATCCTTTGTATTTATGCAGTGTCAATTGTTACTTCTCCTTGTTCATTTCTAATTCTATTGAATTGAGTTTTCTCCCTTTTTTTCTTGATGAATCTGGCTAAATGTTTTATCAATTTTGTTTATCTTCTCAAAGAACCAGATTTTAGTTTTAATGATCTTTGTTATCGTTTCCTTCATTTCTTTTTCATTTATTTCTGCTCTGATCTTTATGATTTCTTTCCTTCGCTAACTTTGGGTTTTTTTTTCTTCTTCCTCTAACTGCTTTAGGTGTAAGGTCAGGTTCTTAATTGGAGATGTTTCTTGTTTCTAGAGGTAGGATATTATTGCTATAAACTTCCCTCTTAGAACTGCTTTTGCTGCATCCCGTAGGTTTTGGGTTGTTGCATTTTCATTGTCACTTGTTTCTAGGTGTTTTTTGATTTCCTCTTTGATTTCTTCAGTGATTTCTTGGTTATTTAGTAGTGTATTGTTTAGCCTCCATGTGTTTGTGTTTTTTACAGATTTTTTCCTGTAACTGATATCTAGTTTTATAGCATTGTGGTCGGAAAATATACTTGATACGATTTCAATTTTCTTAAATTTACCGAGGCTTGATTTGTGACCCAAGATATGATCCATCCGGGAGAATGTTCCATGAGTACTTGAGAAGAAAGTGTATTCTGTTATTTTTGGATGGAATGTCCTATAAATATCAATTAAGTCCATCTTGTTTAATGTTTCATTTAAAGCTTGTGTTTCCTTATTTATTTCCATTTTGGATGCTCTGTCCATTGATGAAAGTGGGGTGTTAAAGTCCCCTACTATTATTGTGTTACTGTTGATTTCCCCTTTTATGGCTGTTAGCATTTGCCTTATGTATTGAAGTGCTCCTGTGTTGGGTCCATAAATATTTACAATTTTTATATTTTCTTCTTGGATTGATCTCTTGATCATTCTGTAGTTTTCTTCTTTGTTTCTTGTAATAGTCTTTATTTTAAAGTCTATTTTGTCTGATATGAGAATGCTACTCCAGCTTTCTTTTGATTTCCATTTGCATGGAATATCTTCACTTTCAGTCTGTATGTGCCCCTAGGTCTGAAGTGGGTCTCTCGCAGACAGCATATATACGGGTCTTGTTTTTGTATCCTTTCAGCCAGCCTATGTCTTTTGTTTAGGGCATTTAATCCATTTACATTTAAGGTAGTCATTGATATGTATGTTCCTATTACCATTTTCTTAATTGTTTTTGGTTTGGTATTGTAGGTCTTTTCCTTCTCTTGTATTTCCTGCCTAGAGAAGTTCCTCTAGCATTTGTTGTAAAACTGATTCGGTGGTGCTGAATTCTCTTAGGTTTTGCTTGACTGTAAAGGTTTTAATTTCTCTGTCGAATCTGAATGAGATCCTTGCTGGGTAGAGTAAACTTGGTTGTAGGTTTTTCCCTTCCATCACTTTAAATATGTCCTGCCACTCCCTTCTGGTTTGCAGAGTTTCGGCCAAAAGATCAGCTGTTAACCTTATGGGTATTCCCTTGTATGTTATTTGTCGCTTTTCCCTTGCTGCTTTTAATATTTTTTCTTTGTGTTTAATTTTTGATAATTTGATATGTGTCTTGGTGTGTTTCTCTTTGGATTTATCCTGTATGGGATTCTCTGTGCTTCCTGGACTTGATTGACTATTTCCTTTCCCATATTAGGGAAGTTTTCAACTATAATCTCTTCATAAATTCTCTCAGTCCCTTTTATTTTTCTCTTCTTCTTCTTGGACCCCTATAATTCGAATGTTGGTATGTTTAATGTTGTCCCAGAGGTCTCTGAGACTGTCCTCATTTTTTTTCATTCTTTTTTCTTTATTCTGCTCTGCAGTAGTTATTTCCACTAGTTTATCTTCCAGGTCACTTATCCGTTCTTCTGCCTCAGTTATTCTGCTATTGATTCCTTCTAGAGAATTTTTAATTTCATCTATTGTGTTGTTCATCATTGTTTGTTTGCTCTTTAGTTTTGCTAGGTCCTTGTTAGACATTTCTTGTATTTTCTCTATTCTATTTCCAAGATTTTGGATCATCTTTACTATCATTATTCTGAATTCTTTTTCAGGTAGACTGCCTATTTTCTCTTCATTTGTTTGGTCTGGTGGGGTTTTACCTTGCTCCTTCATCTGCTGCATATTTCTCTGTCTTCTCATTTTGCTTAACTTACCGTGTTTGGGGTCTCCTTTTCACAGGCTGCAGGTCCATAATTCCCAATGTTTTTGGTGTCTGCCCCCAGTGGGTAATTTGGTTCAGTGGGTTGTGTAGGCTTCCTGGTGGAGGGGACTGGTGCCTTTGTTCTGGTGGATGAGGCTGGATTTTGTCTTTCTGGTGGGCATGACTGCATCTGGTGGTGTGTTTTGGGGTGTCTGTGAACTTATTATGATTTTAGGCAGTCTCTTTGCTAATGGATGGGGCTGTGTTCTTGTCTTGCTAGCTGTTTGGCATAGGGTGTCCAGCATTGTAGTTTGCTGGTCATTGAGTGGAGCTGAGTCTTAGCGTTGAGATTGAGATCTCTGGGAGAGCTTTCACTGTTTGATATTACATTGGGCCAGGAGGTCTCTGGTGGACCAATGTCCTGAACTCAGCTCTCCCATCTCAGAGGCTCAGTCCTGACACCTGGCCGGAACACTAAGACCCTGTCAGCCACACAGCTCATAAGAAAAGGGAGAAAACAAAAGGAAGAAAAAAATAAAATAAAATAATTAAAATAAAAAATAACCAAAATATTATTTAAAAAATATTTAAAAAGTAAGAAAAAAGAACGAAGAGAGTGACCAAACCAAAGAACAAATCCACCAATGATAAGAAGCGCTAAAGTCTATACTAAAAAAACAAAACAAACAAACAAAAAAACGGACAGACAGAACCCTAGGACAAATGTTGAAAGCAAAGCTATACAGACAAAATCACACAAAGAAGCATACACATACACACTCATAAAAAGAGAAAAAGGATATATATATATATATATATATATATATATATATATATATATATATATATAAAGGAAGAGAGCAACCAAATCAATAAACAAATCTACCAGTGATAATAAGCTCTAAATACTAAACTAAGATAAACATAAAACTGGAAACAAACTAGATGCAGAAAGCAAACCGCAAGTCTACAGTTCCTCCCAAATTCCAGAACCTCAATTTTGGGATGATTCATTGTCTATTCAGGTATTCCAAAGATGCAGGGTACATCTAGTTGATTGTGGAGATTTAATCTGCTGCTCCTGAGGCTGCTGGGAGAGATTTCCCTTTCTCTTCTTTGTTCGCACAGCTCCCAGGGGTTCAGCTTTGGATTTGGTCCTGCCTCCACATGTAGGTCACCTAAGGGCTGCTGTTCCCCACCCAGACAGGATGGGGTTAAAGTAGCAGCTGATTAGGGGGCTCTGACTCACTGAGGCCAGGGGAGGGAGGTGCACAGAATGCAGGGCGGTGACAGAGGCCAGCGTGACATTGCAGCAGCCTGAGGCGCGACGTGTGTTCTCCCGGGGAAGATGTCCCTGGATCACAGGACCCTGGAAGTGGCGGGCTGCACAGGCTCCCAGGAGGGGAGGTGTGGTTAGTGACCTGTGCTTGCATACAGGCTTCTTGGTGGCTGCAGCAGTACCCTTAGCGTCTCATGCCCGTCTCTGGTGTCTCTGCTGATAGCTGCGGCTCACACATGTCTCTGGAGCTCATTTAGGCGGTGCTCTGAATCCCCTCTCCTCACGTACCACAAAACAATGGTCTCTTGTCTCTTAGGCAGGTCCAGACCTTTTCCTGGAATCCCTCCCGTCTAGCTGTGGCACACTAGCCCCTTGAGGCTGTTTTCACGTAGCCAACCCCAGTCCTATCCCTAGCATCTGACCTCCGAAGCAGGAGCCTCAGCTCCCAGCCCCCACCTGCCCCGGTGGGTGAGCAGACAAGCCTTTCAGGCTGGTGAGTGCTGGTCGGCACCGATCCTCTGTGCGGGAATCTCTCCGCTTTGCCCTCTGCACCCCTATTGCTGTACTCTCCTCCGTGGCTCCGAAGCTTCCCCCCCGCCCACCCTCCATCTCCACCAGTGAAGGGGCTTCCCAGTGTGTGGAAACTTTTCCTCCTTCACAGCTCCCTCCCAGAGGTGCAGGTCCCATCCCTATTCTTTTGTCTCTATTTTCTCTTTTGCCCCACACAGGTACATGGGGAGTTTCTTGACTTTTGGGAAGTCTGAGGTCTTCTGCCAGCATTCAGTAGGTGTTCTGTCGGAATTGTTCCATGTGTTGTCGATGTATTTTTGATGTATTTGTGGGGAGGAAGGTGATCTCCACATCTTACTCCTCTGCCATCTTGAAGGTCCCCCCCTGTATCTTCTTAATAAGAAATTTCAAATACATTGATAAATCTATAGGGAGAAATAGGACCAAAGCTATATTTTCTACCCCTGCAAAGGTGTTAAAACTATAGCCTTTATCCCAAAGAGCAAATGTTTGGACCAAATATTACTTAAGTTCTCTTTGGCATTTCCTTAGAGTACTTATGACTGTCTGTTTCTGGAATTTAGGAATATACTTTTAATTTTAGCTTATTTTCTCTATTGAGTTAGTTTTGTCTTTCTTTCCTGTTAAAAATAATTGTGCATTTCTAGGTATTACAGACAAAAGGGGGGCAGTGTGCATTTGCTCAGACTGCCAGTATGCCTGAACCAAAAATCACAGACCAACACAAATCTTATTTGATGCATTGTGACAGCTTCTAAAGGGTGGAGAGCAAAACTAGAGTGTGCAAGCAGGTGAAAGTAGGTAAGAAAAATGACTACTATGTAGTGAGCCCACACTATCACCAAGGCTCATGCTGAATACTTTACACACATCACATACCTAATTCTTGCAATATCCTATAAGGTAAGTATCATTTTGCTAGTTTTAGATTTGAGGATACTGCCTGAGATCACATAGCTTATAGACAGTAGATATGAGCTACAGATTCTGTTTCCCATGACTCTGAAGTCTGTATCTCTATATCACCAAACCAACCTCTACCAGTGATGAGTAAATAAGACCTATGCTAAGGAAGATGGAGGAAAAACAATGCATCTGTGACATAGCACAACTGTGACATGCAAGTCTGGTCATTAAAATGACTGAGGGAGTCAAGGAAAAGAAACTGGAAAAGGCAGAGGAAAGAGAAAAAAGGAGTTAAACATCTTTTCAGAATAAAACCTTGGTGCTACATTGTAGCCTGGCTCTCACCCACTCCCTGGGTTGCCTTAGACAAGACTCTCTCCCTTTCTGACACTCGATTTTCTCATCCATAAAATGAGAGAAGTAGAGGGACAGAATTTGAAGGTGGCATCCAGGTCAAAATTTCCATCCTTCTCAGACCGGGCTGCCAATTTCCCCATGCCAGGCACAGTGGCCAAAAAATGCACTACAGGACCTTGTCAAATCTGTATCAGCAGGAGAAGCAAAGGTAGAGAAACCACCTCAGGCCAAACTCGTTAACAGTTGTTTCATTAATCACAGTTTGTGTTTCAAATCCAAAGACAATCTGTCCAATTAGCATTAAAGCTCTGGCAGCCATGGGGAGACCTTTAGGAAAAGGCAATTTGACACAATTGCTAATAATGCTCACATTTAGAAAAGTGGCTCCCAAACATAATATTCTCCTGGTGACAGCCAGAGTCCTGTCCAAAGAGGGAGCACAGGCTTCAGGCACCTCCGCAATCTGACTCCTTCTCTCCACCCAGCCTCACTGCCCTGGATGCCCGTCACATGCCAGTTTCCTTAGCAAGACCAGTTTTCCAGAACACACCAGTGTCATTCACACCTCTGTACCCTTGTCCATTTGAACCCACAGCCTGTTGTCAACCCAAGTTCATGTGCCCAACACACAGTGAAGTCAAACAAACCAAAATGTTGGAGTTTGGAGCAGAGAAAGGTTTATTGCAAGGGTCAAGCAAGGACTATGGGGGGCTTATAACCAAAAGACCCAAATCCTCTGATGGCTTTCAGGGAAGAGTTTTTAAAGGCAAAATCTGGGGTGAGGGCTGCAGGGTGAGTGTCTTCTTCTGATTGGTTGGTGGTGAGGTAACAGGTGGTATTCTAGGAATTCTGTGCCTAGCTTGGAGTTACTATTCTCCACCTGGGTGGGGGGTCCTTAGTTCCTGTAGAAGAACTCGAATATAAGTATCAGATTGTTATGTATATCCACTGGAGGGGAGCTAGGTCTCTGCTTTATAGCTGCACTATAATTTATTGACTGCTTTTTTCTCCGGTTCTGCATTCCCTTACTTCCCTAATTAGGAACTGTTTGAATCTGCCCTTTGTAACTCAAGGAAGGCCTACACAGAGAAGGTTTTTGTACCCAGGAGGAACCCCCAGGGTCAAGCCCACATGCCTTCCTGATTATTCTGTGGTCTAGTCTAAGCTCCTCCATATTATATTTCCAGTAATACTTATTTCAACAAATAATTATTGAGCTGTGTTGAGACTTGGGTTTGAACCTCATTTCAATCAATCATCAATGTGGGCATGCTTTATGTTTTTATTTTCAAATAATACATATACACAGACAAAAACATTCTAATACTACAAAGGGCTATACAGTAAAACCTAAATCTCCCTTTCTCTCTAGCTACCAGGATCCTCCTTGAATGCATTCTCGGTTAATAATATTTTGTATTTTCTTCCAAAGATGTGTATACAAGAATATACATAAATAAAAATTTCCCCCCACACTAATAGTAATATATTAGGCACACTATCTTACCCCTGACTGAACAAAGTATCTGAGAGATTGTTCCATATCAGTACATATAAAATTTACCTCTCTGAGCATCAGTGCCTTTACAGGTGAAGTGGCATAATAAAATGATTCAAGCCTTGCTCTTGGGTGCCTGCTCTGGGTACATACCTACTCCCTGAGTGCACGGCACTTAGGACACTGTTTTATAATTGTCTGTTAGTACTTTGTGAAACTCTGGCAACCAATTATTGACATTTGTGGAGTGAATGACTGTGAATGTAAGGAACATTGTGGAGGTATGATAGTCACTTTTATGTGTCAGTTGACTGGGCTAAGGAAGGCTGAGATACCTGGTAAAACATTATTTCTGGGTGTGTCTGTGAGGGTGTTCAGGAAGAGTAGCATTTGAATTGATGGAGTGCATAAAGGAGGCCACCCTCACCAATGTGGGTTGGCGACACTCAATCCATCGAGGGTCTGAAGAGAACAGAAATGCAGAGGAAGGGTAAGTTTGCTCTCTTTGCCTGAGCTCGGACTTCCCTCTTCTGCCGAGGGACTTCCGTGCTCCTAGTTCTCAGGCCTTCAGACTTGGACTGGGAGGACCTAAATCATCAGCTGCTCTGATTCTCAGAACTTTACTTCAGACTGAGATTGAATAATGCCAGTAGCTTTCCTGGTTCTCCAGCTTGCAGGTGGCAGATCATGGGACTTCTAATAAATAATCTCTATCTATCTATCTATCTATCTATCTAACTACCTATCTACCTATCTATCTATCTACCTATCTGGCATCTATCTGTCTGCCATTGGTTCTGCTCTCTAGAGAACCCTGACTAATACAGGCAGTTACATGAGATCACACATCAAGAACAGTACCTGGGACTTCCCTGGTGGCGCAGTGGTTAAGAATCCGCCTGCCAATGCAGGGGACACAGGTTCGAGCCCTGGTCCGGGAAGATCCCACATGCCATGGAGCAACTAAGCCCGTGCGCCACAACTACTGAGCCTGTGCTCTAGAGCCCATGAGCCACAACTACTGAAGCTTGCACGCCTAGAGCCCATGCTCCCTAACAAGAGAAGCCACCACAATGAGAAGCCCATGCACTGCAATGAAGAGTAGCCCCTGTTCACCGCAACTAGAGAAAGCCCGCGTGCAGCAACAAAGACCCAACACAGACAAAAATAAATAAATTAAAAAAAAAAAAAGAAAGAACAGTACCTGACACATGGAAGGTAGGTAATATGAGATTCCTCTTCCTCTCCTCCTTACTTTCATAATCGGCACAGGCTTAACCGTACAACAGAGTACTGATCTTTATTCTCTCTTATTTACCAATGTGTGTGTGTGTATGTCTGTCTGTCATGATCTCCAGATACACTGGAGGCAGAGAGGTGGACTGTTTAGAATGAGCACTAGGAAAAATGATCAGGTCAGGAAAGTTGTTCCTTCCTCACCCACCACTTCCCTAAGGAATTTTTGAATGGGAAAAGCATTAAGAGTTAGAGAGAAGCTTTGGTTGAGAGTCACAGTTGTACCAATTCCATGGAGCAATCCTATGACTTCCCCCAGGCTTTTGTCACTCATCTGCATAGTAGGAGTAAGGGATAGAGCCTGGGTAGGGTTACTGTGAAGTCTGAATCAGATGATGCATAGGAAAGCACTTTACAGGTGGAGTGGCTTTAAAAGTGACCGCATTACTGAGGGGATCATGCTTTGACACTGTTGCCTGGCTGCCTTCCCTACTTCTAACACATTCCTAGACCAGGAACCAGATAGCAAAATGTTCCAGGCAGATAGTAACAATAAAGATTCATGAAGAATTGCAACGTATTTTTTTGTGATCTGCCCATTTGTTAAAATTCCAATCTTTCTGTTCAGGATATGGTAAACAGGAGATTCCTGGGGCTGAAACAGGCAAGGGCTGGTCTCCAGAACCCCCAAAAAGTGACTGAAGGTCATTGGTGAGCAGTCCTTGAGGGAGTCTGAAGTATGGAAAGTAGAGAGAAGAGAGGCCACTGTGTCAGGAATACTCTTCTTATGGATAAACTGCTAGATCCGGCAGTTTCTAGCAAAGGTGGATAAAGACAATCTATTTTACAAGTGCTGGTTTATTGAGAAGTTGGGTGTCGGGGAAGGGAGGAAACTGCACAACTCTGAAACTGCCTAGGTACCCATGACTTAGCCAAGACACCTCAAATGTGGAATCTGAAGTTAATATATTTTCTGCCCTGGACAGGAAAGGCTCAGGTATTGCTGGGTGGGGTGGAGGGTCCTTTGGGAGAATCACACATGGAGAAGTAAGGAGGGATCAAAAAGGAAGCCTCAAGCATTGCTATAAACTCTCCCAGAGCCTGGCCTTTCTGGAGGGTTGGGCATCCCATTGCTCACTGGTAATTACCAGATGCATTCAGCTGCTCATAAGACTCTGATGTCAGAGGATGGTGCCTTCCTCCCCCCTCCTCTCTCCTCCTGCTGGCTGGCTCTCCCTGGGTGTCCTTGCCACTTTTTCTTCAGATTCTTGCTGGCCCTGGTGAGGCAGCAGACCAAACAGAGCTATCATCCTGTTGATTATTTTCTCTTTTCCCCATGGAATCATTGAACTACACCTGGGGAAGGGGAATGGAGGGAAATGAAGGGGTCATTAGACACCAGGAGAGGAGGGGATGACCTTTGAGACAGTCTTTTCTGAGTGACACCTGAGCAGTCCAAGCCTGCAATTTCCTCCATGACTGTTCAGCCTCTTCAGATAAGTCCCCTAATGACAGTGTGGGCGATGGATGGAGACAGGGCAGTTGAAGCTTAAAATATATGCCAAGGAGATATTAAAAGCCATAGAACTACCTGGGGGTGGGGAAAACAGGCAGGAGAGCAGAGGAGATGGGAGAGGAGTTCTGCTGCTTGTTGGTTAAGAGGCTGGAATTGTCTTTTGTTCATTCTTCTATTGTTCTGCACGCCATCATACTGATGCTTCATAACGCCTTCAGTAGCTCTCCACTTCCTCTCTATTTCCAAAGTCACCAGGCTAGCCTAAACCTTAATTGCTTTTCTCCTTGACAATTACAGTTATAGACATCCTGACTCCAGGCTCTGCCACTTCTAGTCTACCCTGTAGATGTCACCAGATTGAACATCCTAAAATATCACTTTAAACATGTTATTTTCCTGCTTAAAAATTTCAACGACTCCCCATTGTCTGCAAAGCAAAGGCTGAAAATCTTAGTCTAGAAATCAATGCTGCCAAGACCTGAGACATTCTGTGTCCACTGTGAAGGCTGCAACCAGATCTTATTCATCTATGAGAAAAAATAGGATTTATTCTTCATTGCTGACATATAATAAGCTCTCAGATGATCACTGTTGGATGAACACATTAATCAACTCCTTAATAGTGTATGGCACAGTGTATGGTAGGTACCCAAAGTCTTTGTTGAAGGTAAGGGTGAGGGGAGACAGGCAGGGAAGAAAGATGATGCTGAATTAAAACAGGCAGCTACACAGATAGATGGCAACTATGGTTATGGGCCTCTAGAATCAGAGCAAGGCAGTAGAAACTTTACAAAAGGAGTTAAGATAGGGATGAAGCAGAGGCTTAAGGCCATCTGAGGTTCAGACCAGATATCGGGAATGGAAGCAGACCAGAGAGGGAGACTGAGCAAGTTGAGGGACTACTAGTGGGCACTGTTTAAGAAGACAGGCAGTTATGGAAGCAAAGCTGTAAGTGGGGAGCTTGGGAGCCCAGGTAAGGGGACAAGGAGTAGTGACCCATCTGGATGAGGAGCCAGGAGCTCGGAGAGTTTGCACAGCAACCAGGATGTGCCGGATAAGTTTTAATAACCACTACTGCTTTCTACGGGTAGTCCTTCAATTTTGGATATTGTGAATGTCTCTGAGACTTGCATGACAGCTGAAAGACCCGTTTGTTGGAAAAATAAGTAAACCCATAAAATTTTACACATAATCACAGAGGTTGAGAGATTTCCCTGAAGCCAATCCCCAGGTTAAGAAAACCTGTTTCATGTAGTCTGGATACCTCACATTTACATTTTATCATCTATTAACTTGAAGGTTTTTATCATCCATTAATATGTTGAATCCTTGCAACTCTCTGAAATTGGTAATAATTTATTCCTATTTTGAGAAAACTGAGCTTTCTTGAGAAAATATGCCTTGTCCAAGGGAGAAGTAAGTAGCAACATATTTAGAGTAGAAGTCAGGTTTGCTGGTTGCAAGTTGAACGGTTTTTCCTATCATATGTTCACCCAACCAAGCTGTACATGAACCAGAAAACCCTTGTACAAGTATAGACTGAGTACCGGCTGTGTCAGGCTCTGTGCGAGGCACTTGGCATATACCGGGGAACAAAAACAGCCAATATTCCTGCTTTTGTGGAGCTCCAGACCCACACTGAGGTCAGTGTTTTCCCAGCCTGAAAGCCTGGATCAGAACACATTCTGGTCATAACTGTTGATTCAGATGCTTAATGAAAAACTACAATCCAGCAGGCAGCATCCTAAGTACTTGTTGTCAAAGGTAGGGTTTTATGTCAGTTAGCACTGAACAAGTATGCCTCATCCCCCATCATGAGCTAATCACTAATTTTCATTTCTTTTTGTTGTTGTTGTTGTTCTTCTTCCATTAAAAACATTTTAAACTTGAAGTCTCTCTGTTTCCCATCTCAGCAAAAGAAATAAGGCCCAAGTAAGTCATCTAACGCATGGTTGTTCAGAAGAGGACTAATCAAAACCAGGTTGCGCTGGGAGACCCAGGGCCCCAGTACCAACTCCGTTGTTTGTGGTATTCCTTTTCCTTGGCCCTCAGCTTCCTCACCTGTAAAGAAGTCTGTATGCTTCTGTGCTCCTTCTTTGTCCTAAAATGCAAGGGATGCCTAAGGGCTTTAAGCCTGTCTGAGAGAAAACTTTTATAATTGCAAGGTGGTGAGATACAGATGGTGAGAGAAAACTCACCCCCGCAATTAGTAGCTGCCCACCTTGGCTCTGGGAACCAAACAGTTCTTAGCTGAGTGGGATGTAGGGGGAAGGAAAGGTAAAAGGCAGGACACAAGCTTGGTTTCTCATCAGAGAAGGAGCAAGACTCATCAGTGGGCTGGATTGGTGTGTGCAGTATGTCGTGGGCTGTATTTCCTTCTGAAAAGATCAGTGCACTGTCAAGCCAGGGCTGCAACATGGGGTCTCTTTAAAAGCAGACAGTCAGAGAGGTTGCCACCGAGCTGGAGAATGTGGGGCAAACTCAATTGATGGCATGTCGGGACAGAAAGGGACCTGATCACGTTTGTGCAATTCCCTCCTTCTATTTTGCACATAAAGGACACTGAGGTTCAGAGGGTGTGGTTAGGAGAGGTGACATGCCCATGGTCACAGAGCTTGCAGCCAGCAGGGCCATGACGAGAGCCCAGGAACTCCCCATTGTTGCCTAAAAGCAAACCTCCCCTTTGCTCTGCTTGTGGCCACCTTTAATGAAATGATTCTTTTTCTTCCATCTGCTACTTGCTTAGCATCTCAGAATTAATAAAATGTGATAGTAACAGTTATCCCTTCTTGACGGCATGGAATCTGACACTTAAAAATTCAAGATGTGACTCATCAAATCTCTAGGTATGTTTTTAAGAGTTATTTTGTAAATGATTAAGTGTTTATAATGAGAGTTGACAAAATTATACCTTTGGTTTGGATTTTCAGTTTAAATACACTCTCCTCCATTCTTTTTCTTCTTCACTCTCCACCTGGCCTGAGTTCTCTCTCCAGTGGAAATAATGAGAATCTCTCTCCCTGCTTGTACCTAAAATATCTCACTGGATTCTCACAATGGTTATTGCCCCCCACCCCATACAATGCCTTACCCTTCTGGACTGATTTATACCCTACGCCCACACCCTCGCCAGCCCCACCCTGATCTATTGGAACATCATTATTGGTGAAAGCAATCCAGGCAGGCTTGATAGCAAAGTAACCCTCAGCAAATTATTCAACCTCTCTGTGCCCAGTTTGATTTTCTGGAAAATGGAGATAGAAGTAATTTTTAACTCTTAGGTTATTGTAGGGCTACATATAAAAATAATTCCTACTGTTTCTCCAACACCTGTCTGTGCCACAGGAAGCCCTTTACACATCTTATTTAATTCACTTATCATAACTGTTCTCATTACTACCTGCATTTTACCGCTGAGAAAACAGGACCAGAGAAATCCCAGAATTGCCCAGGGGGCAGAGCATTTGAATAACAAGTCTGTCTAACTCACAGAACCATACCTTTCTCTAGCTCACCACATGGGTTACTAGGTAGCATTGGTTCTCAACCTGGGCGACTCTGCCCACCCACCCCCAGAGGACATCTGGCAATGACTGGAGATAATTTTGGTTTCACAGCTGGGCAGAGGTGCTACTGGCATCTAGTGGGTAGATGCCAGGGAGGCTGCTAAGCTTCCTACGATGCACAGTGCAGTGCCCTACAAGGAAGTGCCCAGCTCCAAGTATCAATAGTGCCAAGACTGAGAAACCCTGCTGTGTGGCATCCCATCATATGAACCTACCATAATGTGTTCTGCTGGATGGACATACTACGATGCATACGAATGGCCAAGCACATAGCAAACCTTCAGTAAATGCCAGCTATCCTTGTTAGTATTGCTGCTTCTACACATAGTCCACACTTTGCCTCTCCTCTTTTGAGGTTACTCCTGATACCTGCTAAATAGAAGTAGCAGTTCCCTCATCTCTTTCAAAAACTGCTTACTTTCTTTAGTATTTGATACCATTTATTATAGTCATTTAAACATGTTCTCTATCCTCTTTAATAAGTTGCCAGTTTCCCAAGGGAAGCAGTTGTGTTTACTTTCTTTTGTATCTCCCCATGTATTTAGTACAGCGTCTGGCCCATACTCATTGAATTTGAGAAACTGGACATTTTTCTGAGGAAAGGAAGGCAGGAACTATTATGCCTATTTTATAGCTGAGGAAATAGGCTCAAAGTAACCAAGTTATTTACGGCTGTATGACTTATAAATGACGGGGCTTGTACTAAGAGCTTACCTCCAGTCCAGCATTAGCTTGTTTAGCTGCTATTTATGTCATCAATTACAAACCACCAGAACTGTAGCCCATTCTTTTAGAAAGAAGTTTCTAAGAGAACCTTTGGATTCAACAAGAAAATTGATAAGGAAATAAGTTCCAATGTGCATCTGATCTGGAGATGCCTGTTGTGGTGTCCACAAAACAGAGCTGGAGAGAGCCTACCATGAAGGTCAATCCATGGAGAAGATACATGGCAGGGAGTCCAGGCACCTGGATACGAGGCCGGAACTTGAATTAGCTAGTGGTGCAGCGCTGGATAAGATATGGTGCCTCCTTGCTCCTCACTTTCCTCATCTGTCAGACAGGGACTTTATGCCCATCCTAACAAGCCCACAGGTTGCTCTGAGGAAACGGATGCCACATACAGTTAATCCTCACTATTCATAGTAGTCATGTTCCATAAAATCACTGCAAACGCTGACTCGGTGAATACTGAACCACTGCTCCTAAGGGAGATATCCGTAGGGTTGCTGTGAGCCTCTGATCACATTTTCATCAACCAATCAGTATATAAACTTGGTTTATGTGTATTCCCTTTAAAGACACCTTATTTAATATTCACTGTCAATTCATTAACATTGAACTTACAGACAACAGCCCTATAACTCATGCCTGAACAAAGCTGATTTAACACATCTATTTTCTAAGTAAGGTACATTAGAGCCTTCTTGAGCTTAGGTACCCTAGAGAGCATTTTAACACTATGCTTAGGTATCGTTTCAAACAGTGAAATCATCAACAAAAGCACAAAAATGCAACAAACATGGCAGCAAATGTACTACAAAAAGGACACTTTATAGGATGAAACTGAATTAAGAAGGGAAAAAAGTATAAGAAAGAGTGGATATATGTATATGTACTACTGATTTACTCTGTTGTACACCTGAAGCTAACACAACATTGTAAATCAACTCTACTCCGATAAAAATTAGAAAAAAAAAATCGTTCTAAAATCAAAAAAAAAAAGAAAAAGAAGGCAGGGCATCACCCTGTTTGATCTCAGCTGGGAACGTGCATGTCAGAATACAATTTTTCACTACTCTGCACATGTCTGTGAATGACCATGAAAGCATGTGAGTATTGACCTGGGGTTACAGATGAGTTTTAGAAAGTAGGAGAATTTAGAAATTGAGTCCATAAATAATGAGGATCGACAGCATGTAAGTTTTAAGAATTGGGGTGTTAATATGAGAACGATGACAGGTAATTCACAAGAGAAAAAAAATTTAAATGGCCAATGAACATAGGAAAAGATGTTCAACATCACTACTCATCAAGGAAATGAAAATTAAAACCAAAATGGAATACCACTGGACATCCACCAAAATGGCCAAAATGTAAAAGACCGATAGTATTAAATGTTGACAAAGTTGCGGAACAATGGGAACTCCAGGTATTGCTGATGGATGTACAGAGTCAGTACAACCACTTTGGAAAACTATTTGGTAGAATATACTGATGTTGAATATATGCCAATGTTAAGGCCCAAGAATTCTACTCCTAGATGTATACCCAACAGAAATGTCTACACATGTTTACCAAATTACATGTGTATGAGACAGTTATCTCTGATTGCCTAAGAGATGAAAGAAACTAAATGTCCATATAATAGAATTAAAAAAGCATGACTAAATTCACAACGGAATACTGTACAACAGCAAGAATGAAGGGACTACAGTTACACTCAACAACATAGATGACTCTCATAAACACAATTTTAGGCCAAAGAAGCCAGACATAAAAGAGAGTATACACTGTATAATTTCATTTATATAAAGTTCAAAAACAGGCAACATCTATAGTGCTGGAACTCAGAAGAGTATTTATTCTTGGGGCAACAGTGACTGGAATGGGCCTGATGGAGGAGGCTGGTGACATTCTGGTCTTGATCTGGGTAGTTACACAGCATCCTCACTTTCTGCACACTTATGAGCTGTGCACTTTTCTATGTGTACTTTATACTTTAATAAAACTTGAAAAATAGATTTTTATAAGTGGAGGTAGAGACAAAACACTCAATGAACACGTACTATGTGTCAGACATTTTACTAAGCATCTCGTTTAATCTTTGCAACAGCCCATGGGTTTTCATAGCTTGCCTAATAATAAAAATCACAGATAGCACTTGCTAAAATTAGAAAATCACCAGATCTCACTTCAGGTCTTATGAGTTAAAATCTTTAAAGGATGGTACTGGAACAATAGCCATTTAAATAGATGATTATATAATCAGCCATTGACATATATTGACTGGTATGTGTCCTGAGGAGTGAGTTTGATATGATGTTTAACATATAACATGAACATAAATGGTAGCTCTTTTTATTTTTAGGTGGTTGCCTCCATTATATAGATGAAGAACCAAGGTGCAGTGAAGGAAAATGATTTATTTAAGGTCACAGCTGGAAGCAAATACTTTACATGTTATCTTACTTTAATAACCAGTCAGGGGAGTAAAATCCATTATGTTTATCTTACCCAGGAGCAAACTGTAGCTCCAGGAACTTAAGTAACTTGCCCAAGGACATTTAGCCAGGAAATGGTGGAGGTGGAGCCAGGTCAATCTAACTCAGGAAGCTCTGATGGATTCATTACTCATAGGTTCTGCCACAGGTTAGGAGGGGTAGAAGAAAGGCAAATCCAGGAGCACAGAACACAGACTTTATTATCTTTACATTTTGTATGCCCGGTCTTTAATATACACTCTCTTTCCTTTCCTACTGAGTATTGTCACCTCTGAGCAATTAGGGTAGGCTGCATACTTCCCTGGTTCCATCTTTAAATAGAACGTGACAGGGGTGGGGGGAAGGGAGATGATAGGATGCTTGGGTGATGCGACCAGTGTCTAGGATAGTTGTAATCTGTGTCATTTACTCACACAGATAATATATCTTATTTGGGCTGCTGTCATCACTGATTGGTGAAGCTAGAAGGCAGCCTTACCACAAATTTGGGGAAATTCTTTAGTCTTTTTGGAAGGTAGCTCTTGGAAAATCCCTGTTTGAAACAGAGCTTTCTCTTGTCCTTTTTTGTGGCTAAGTAATACCTCTGGGAGTCAAGGTGGTGGCTAGAAACTATTTTGCAATGTCAGATGTCATGAGCACTGATTCCTCACTATTGTCAAAGAGCAAGAATGTTTCTGTCTCAGGTTAGAGTGAAGAGGGTGATTTTTGACCCATTTTGCTCATAGAGTAATTTTCAGTCTCACTGCCTACAACTTTTACTAGTTCACCGTCATTTGTTAAAAATCAGGACCACATTTCATTAGTGGGCAGGGTCTTCATACCTTAAAGAAAAGAAACAGACCCTGACCTATCTTTTTTCCCCCTTCCTGTACTTATATGTCATTCATTTCCACTAACCTGTGTTTATCTAGTTGAAAGAACCAAGACTTCCTCCTTGAGTAGGAGGTGAGGAATTTCTACTCTGTTCTCTGTAGCCTGTTTTGGAGCTCTGGATATAGGCTGCACAGTTTAGGTCGCTTTAACACTAGAGACCGTGGAAAAATGGGAAAACGTATTCTCTCTTGTCTGTCTTGCTCCTTTTTTAATTCTATGACACTGATGGATGTCATGTTGACTTAATTTTAATGACATTGCAAGGCCAAGATCCTAACCTTAAATAAAGCTTCAAGGGGAATGAGTTAGAAACGCTACTGAAGACTCCAGTCCAGCTTTTGTTAAGAAAGTCATAATTGGTTTTTTGCTTGCCTACTGCTCATGTGCATATAAATTGCCTAGCCAGAGGACCATCTGTTATATGCTCATATCCCACCATCACTGTAGTCATCTCATTTTTATCACTGTCACCATAATTATCTTTATGCTCAACAGTAGAAAGCTTTGACTACTACTAAAAGCCTTGACCACTGCTGACTGATACCCCACCATGGCAGCAGCATCATGCTTGGTATATTGAGTAGTGCCCAGAGGCACAGACCTCTCTGTCATTCAGACATGACTGACATCGTCCAGCCTGCACCCCACTCTTCCTTTCAGGGGATTATTCACAATGCAAACAGATCATGTTTACTTACAGTTCTGGATGAAACACAGGATGACAAAGATCTCTCAGTGCTTATGCAATCCCACCTTTTCTGGGAGGCTCCTAAACAGATAGATGTGCTGAGCTTTCAGCTGGGAGAAATGGAAAACCAACCAGACTTGGAGTCAGAAAAACCAACTGCAGCCATTTTTCTAACATTCTGGCTTTGATCAAATATTCCAGTTTTGCTTCGAGCCATTTTGCACCTAATCATTTAACTCACATGTGGTGGGGAAAGGTACTTTAATCGATCATGTTTTAGATGCACTGACATTCAGCCCAAATATTCTGGCCTTGTAAGAACAGTCCAATTTCCCAATGCCTGCAGGCAGTTGCTAAGCTGTTGCCCTGTGTTCCAGAGAGGGGAAAAGTATCCCTTTGTGTAAGAGACAGAAATTCCTAAATCCAGGGGATGGGGAGGAAGAGGAGGGGGAATAAGAGAAGGAAGAGAAAGAGGAAGAGGAGGGGGAGGCAGAGGGGAGCGCCCCAAACCCTTTGTGCCCTGGCTCAGCTTTTTCATTCCAGAATGGGGGTGGGGCTGGGGGAGTCATCTGGCTGAGGGGTGAGGTGATAAATGCAACCAGGGAAAACGTCTAATTAAGAGACAGCTGGGGACTTCCCTGGTGCTGCGGTGGTTAAGAATTCGCCTGCCAACGCAGGGGACATGGGTTTGAGCCCTGGTCCGGGAAGATCCCACATGCCGTGGAGCAACCAAGCCCGTGCGCCACAACTACCGAGCCTGCGCTCTAGAGCCCGCGCGCCACAACTACTGAGCCCGCGCGCCACAACTACTGAGCCCGCGCGCCACAACTACTGAAGCCCGCGCGCCTAGAGTTCGTGCTCCACAACAAAAGAAGCCACCACGATGAGAAGCCCGCGCACCACAATGAAGAGTAGCCCCTGCTCTTGCCGCAACTAGAGAAAGTCTGTGCACAGCAACGAAGACCCAACGCAGCCAAAAATTAATGAATTAATTTTTTAAAATGTTAAACGAAAAGAGGCAGGTTGGCACAAAGGACAGAACATTGCCTTTGAAAACAGACAGAGTGAGATTTAAGACCTGGCTCTATCACTAATCTGTTGTTGTTACTTTGGACAAGTTTCCTCACTTCTCAGTTTTCTCAGCTGTAAAGTGGGGATAAAATCTTGATCTTTCAAAGGTTGCTCTATGGATTATAGGTAATGTACCTCATATAGGTGCTAGCACATTGCTTGGCTTTCAATAAAAGACAATTACTAGCATTCTTTAATTCTAGATATTGAATAGATACAAAGATATAAAGATAAATAGGATACACAGTTGGTTCTCTAGCTGTTCACTCTGTAGGAAATGAAATGTCATGTTTCCTGGATACCATTAATAAATGTGGACTATAAATCCATGTTTGATTACAGCATTGCAATTATTCCCATCTTCCAAGGAGATAGCTTGAGGTTATCTCAACTCTTCTCCATCCCTTTATCCCCATATCTGATTATTCACTAATTCCTACCACTTTCATTGTTAAAATATTTCTCACATCAAAACCTCTTCTTTCTATATCTGTTCTTACTACCCTTGCCATAGTTCTGAACCTAATCTTCTCTGTCCCAGGTTGTTGCAGCTTCTCTTAACTGAGTTCTTCTAAACTTTTTCCACATTACTTTGTTTTCCAAGCAAGTTATTTTTTTGAAATGGCTCAAATTCTAATCCATGTTTGATTATCCTATATTGTTTACTAAGCAGGGTTTTCTAGTTTTTCTTGGTAGCCAGGATTGCCAACCTTTTGGTTCTAACCTCCCTTCCTACTGGTGGATCTCAAGTGACTGTGCTCTCCAGGGGGCATTTTTGGTTGTCAGGACTGGGAAGGGGGACTGTTATTGGCATGTAGTGGGTAGAGGCTGAGGGTGCTGCTTGACATCCCACAATGCCCACACACCACACAGAATCATTCAGCCCAAAATGTCAATACGCCAGGACTGAGAAAACCTGCTTTACACCTGAGGTAATCAGAACAAGGCTGGAAACAGAAACAGTAGGTGTGATTGCTGGTTAACAGATGGCAAGTTGGGAGAAAGCAGGATGGAGTGTGAGAAAGCAAGAGGAGAAGTTCAAGAACGATGTGCCCTTCTTACATATGATTTGCTCCACAGAAGGAAATGGGCATGGGCATGAATGATAAAGACATTGAGCTGCACTGGACATCTGGGTATAGGGGAACCTTCAGGAGAACACTGGGCAATGCACACGTGAGGCAGCGGGTTTGGGAAAGGAGAGGAATGTTGCATTTTCTCTAGGGCACCTCCTAGACAAAGTACATGTGATAAATAGGCTCATCTCTCTCTCAGAGGTAGGAATAGAGATGTTTGATATGTAAATGCAAAAATACATAAAAATAATCTCTGGAATTACAATTTATATCATTGATATATGAGACCAAATTAATTCCAGTAACAGAAATTGAATGAGAACAATGATGATAATACTAACAATTATAATAGTGATTTAGATTCATATGTCGCTTTTAACCTGAAGAGTTTGATGAAATAAAGAAATCATAATTAAGTTTCTATAGCGATATAAGAAACTGTGTGATAAAACCTTTAGTGATGTTATTTTCAGATAAAATATAAATTTCTGAAGTTCCAGAGGCAAGGCAGTGAAAAGTGTTTTTGTTTTTGCAATAAGCCACTGAATGTGAGATAATTTCAAAGGAGGATTTAATGATAAGATTTATGCAGTAAAGATACCAAGAGGGCCACAGACACACACCTTCACTTTCTTAGGTTGCTGTGGCTGATTTGCACTTGTATTAGGACGTCGGTGAGGTGACATGCATAATTAATCACTAATATTATCATTAATATCTCTTAATATAGAAGACGGATCATGGTGTATCTAAATTGCACCCTGCCTCAGCTGTTACTTTATTAAAAAGCTGAGGCCAACAGTCAGAGAGAAATATTAATGGCATGCAATTTAGTTTAAATCTTAGTTTGCAAAGAGATCTCAAAAATAATTGTATGTTTTGCCAGGAGGAATACCTGTTATGCAAAAACTGTTTTGGACCAATTCCCTTGCTCTTCAGATCAAGTGAATGTCTGTTCCATATTAACATGTTTTTTTGGTCTCAGGTTGTCAATAAGACCATTAGAGAACATTTAGCTTCAAAGACCGAGACGGCACAGTAAAGATACAAGTGTAAAGTACAGGGTGAAGCGAGGAATTTACTTTTAACCTCATGGAGGATTGGACTTTAATGAGACACTACTTTAGGTCTGACATGGGAGGTTTGCAGCAAGAAAAAAAAAAAGTTGAATGTGATTATTAACCTGATCTTGTCTTTACAAGATGCTTTCTAAGTGACTATAGCTTACATTTGGGCAATACGGTGGAGCACCTACATATGGAACACCTACATGTGGGCTATTTCATTTGACGTTCACTGCAACCTAGCCATCAGGCAGGGCAGAAGTTACCATCCCCATTTTACAGATTACGAAACACATCATTCAGAAAAGACAAGTGATTTCTTTAAAGTCACCCAGTAAAATACCTCCTCTTTACAGCCTTATCTAAAGCAGGATTTTTTTTTTTAACTAGTGACTACTACAGTCTCTCCTAAACTTGGTATTTTAAAATATGTTTAAAAAGTATTTTACATTAAGAAAGTATTACATGGTTTGTATTCTGTTTCCAAATATATTATCTCATTTGATCCTCATAACAACCCTCCAAGCTAAGCATTATTATCTCTAATTTAAAGATGAAGCCATAGGTGTTCAAAAAGTTTAAGGGCTTTGCCCCAGGTCACCATTTTAAGGACATGGCTGGAACTCAAGCCCATGTGTTGAGTCCAAATTCAAGGTGAGTTTCTACTATATCTATTCTGAAATGCAGCTTAATTGTTAGTGGATGTCAGATTCCTAGGACTATTTGACTTTCAATGAGACACTTGGAACTCCAGTGTCTTTAAAGAACCAGCCAGATGAATCCGTCATATAGAAATTTCAGGTTCTTCCAGGGATAGAGGAAGGACTTCATTTTTGGCTAGGCTGCCTTCCCAAATGCCATAAACCCTAGCGTGTGAGCAGCTGTGCTTAGGATATCCTAATGAAAAAACTGTCCCATCTGATTCCACTGTCCAAATGGAAAGAAATACAAAGAAGTTAAACATGAAAAACAAATGTCTAGCAAACCTTTGTTTCTGGGAGACCGGAGTAGGGGGAGGCTATGAAGAAGTCATTTATCATTTTAAAGGTAGCTGTGTCCCTTTAAATGCAATCTGTAATGACTTATGACTCCAGCGACCCTTCTTGATTACTGCCTGTTGCCATTCATTATCACCATGGAAACAGCATTGTTGCCAGCTGTGTGCTTTGTGGTGGGGTGGAGGCGGTGCTATTGACTGGGGACAAGAGGCTAGTACATGTGGGACTCTGGATTTTTAGGACTCTTTTTTTCAAGAGGAAAGAAATTGAGGGTACATGGCTCCATTCTTCCCACAGCAGGCCCCTAGGTGAGGTGTAATCCACAGGGGAACACCAGACCAGATGGTCTCAATGCCCTTGCCTCTCTCTGGGAAGAAAATAAGATGAGATCGGAATCACTCCAGTCTGGATGATAATCTACCAGGTGGCAGAAGGCATGAGGAAGGGGCAAACCATGTGCAAATCTCATTAACACAATTTCTCATGGAGACTCTTCAAGCATGCAAGCCAATCTTCTCTGCTGCCTTGTTCCTAAGCCTCTAGTGTATTCATCTCCAAGAGTGATCTGCAAAATCCATCCAGCCTCCCCCTCCCTGACTCAGTCTTAATTTCATCCCCATCTTCCTTCTATTTTGGTTTTCTGCCCCTCTCTTTGCTCTTCTTGTATGTGACCCTTCGCCTTTTATGCCTGCCTGCTTTCTCTCATCTCCCCTTCCCTATCTAAAGAATGATGTTAGCAAGATAGACTGGGAAAAGAAAGAGACAATCTATTCCAACCTCCTCCTGTTATAGACAAGAAAACTGGCATCCATAGTGGTTTCAGGAACTCCCCAAAACCACTCAGAGCTCTCTTGGCAGCCTCAGTACTAAAGCTCGTGTCTCTGAATTCCCAGCCCACTGCTTCCTCTAGCATATGGGCTTTTGCTCTATCATATTTTCCCCTCACTTCTTAGGCTAATTCTCTGCCACACAGAAGTACAGTCAAATCTCAACTCTAGGCCAATTATTATTTAATGCAGAATAATCCTTGCTTTCACGGAGTGTTTTTCTCGGCAGAACTTGGTTTGCCCCAGAGACTTCAGAGGACTCATTCTCATGAGATACTCAAGTTGGAGGGGTGCAGGGCCAGGATGGCTTAGTCATCTTTCTACTTTATTCAGAGTGAGCGTTAAAGTCCCAGGACATGGAAAGGCTCGAAATGGGTATATAAAAAAGTGCTAGAAAAATCAGAATATTGCACTCTGCCCTGCTGAACTCTGCTTGAGCTGCAGGCTGCTGGGGGAATGAGAGACACCATCTCTGGGTTTGCTGCAAAAATGTTTCACACAAACGTTATTTGGTTAGCAAAGGAATTTTTTACACATGACATTCCATTCAACTTCCAAGATCTCTGGAGAATGCCCACAATCAATGTCTGGTGTTAAGACAGAGGCAGGCTGGTAAAGTAGAAAGGATAAAGAACCTGGAGACTGTTGACCTGGACCCCAGTCCTGGCTCTGCAGCCAAGCTTGCATTGAAGCTGTGATTAAACCCCTTCCCCTCCTGGACCTCTATGTCTTTGTTTGTGATGTCAGGTTGTAGGCCAAGGTTATCTATCCTCTAGGACACCTTTTCCAACTTCAGCCTAATTGTAATGATAGTAGCAGAGGCAGGATTGCTACCCTTTATTTAGCCCTACTGTGTACCCAGCAACTTTGCAAGCATCATTATCCCATTAATGCTTATAACCTCTCACATAGGTAGGAACTGTTATCCCAAATTAGAAATAAGGAAATGGATTCAAACAGATTAAGGATCTTGCCTAGGGTTATTACATACTAATTTAAACAGCATAACTAGGATTCATGCCCAGGTCTGTTGGTCCAACACCACTTTACCAAATGACAATGTCTTTGAAAAGTCTATGATTTTGCTATCATTTCTGACTTTTTAAAAGCCACATATTCATTTATTCAATGAATATTTATTGTGTCTAATACATGCAATTTTTTCTTTGTAATACTTTTATTTCAGGCTTACACAAAGGAATGAATATCACCTCTCTTGAAAGTAAATAGTCTCTTTGATGGTACTCTGATATTATTTTAGCCACTCCAGCTTTTGTTTGATTAGTATGGTATATCTTCTCTCATCCTTTTACTTGTAACCTATTTGTGTCTTTATACTTAAAGCATATTTCTGGTAGACAGTATACAACTGGGTCCTGTAATTTTATCCATTCTGACAATCTCTGCCGTTTAAATGGAATATTGAGACAACGTATATTTAATGTAATTATTAATATGATTTGGTTTAAGGCTGCTACTTGCTATTTGCTTCATATTCGCATGATCTGTTTCCTGTTTCCTCTTTTCTGATTTCCTTTGGGTTAGTATTTTTCATGATTTTTTCTTATCTCTTTTGTTGGTTTATTAGATAAGGCTCTATGCTGTGTTATTTTAATGGATGCTTTAGGGTTTATACTATAACTTATCACAGTCTATTTTCAAATGACATTATATCACTTTGCATATAGTATAAAAAGCTTATATTAGTATGTTTTCATGTCTCTCTTTCCTGACCTTTGTTCTTTTTTTCTCATACATTTTATTTCTAATTATGAACCCCAAAATACATTACTATTTTTGCTTTAAATGGTCATTTGTCTTTTTTATGGCTTTATTTTTTTAAGAGCAGTTTTAGGGTCACAGCAAAATTCGGAGAAGGAATAACATGCAACTTTTAAAAAGCGGGGAATACAGTGATGAACAGAAGAGACAAAGCCCTGTCCTCCTGAAACTCACGGTCTATTTTATGTATTCAGGGAACTGTAATCAGATAAATATGCACGTAACTTTAGGTAGAAATCAATGTTCTGAAGAAATAAACTGGATGATGGGATAAAGCCAGTTTAGGTGGCTTCCCTGAGCAAGTGACATCTAGGCTGAGACCTGAAACAGAAGGACAAATCAGCTATTCACAGAGCTGGGGGAGAAGGGTGGCAGGTAGGGAGGAACAAGAACAGAGTCCTGCGGAGGGAAGGAGCTGGTATTTCTGAGGGAGAGCAAGTGGAGTGGAGATGAGGGGGTATGAGTTCTGGGGAGCAATGCAAAGGGTGAAAGATGATCTGGCCAGAGCTGTAGACAGGAACCAGATGAACACAGCCTTGAAAGTGCTGTGAGGTCATACAGCTCCCTTTTAAGTGTGAGGAGACATCAAAAGAATGTAAACATGTATAACCAAGATGTATGTATGGGAATACACACTCTCTAGAGTTTAAACATGAAATGGTTTTAAATCTTTCAACACTTACCTCAACTATACTCTATGTAAGTTTCATTAACAACATCTTTTGGTCTTGCTCCTTTGCTTCTGAGCCATTTTCATATATTAGAGCACTCTAGCTGTACTACTGAATTCTTAGCCCTGGTTACTTTAATGCTAATCTAAAACTCTCTTTAAGATTTTGTCTTCTCACCTCCCCAGTGCAGACTAGCTCTATCCAAGGCTCTAGCATAGGGGCCAGAAATGTTTTTCTGTAAAGGGGCAAATGGTAAACATTTTAGGCTTTGCAAGGCCATATGTTCTCTGTCGCAACTACTCAACTCTGCAGTTATAGTGTGAAAGCAGCCATAGACAATACAGAAATGTGCGGGCGTGGCTGTGTTCCAACAATATTTATACACAGTGAAATTTGAATTTCATGTAATTTTCAGATGTCTTGAAATTTTATTCTTCTTTTCATTTTCATTTCTTTTCTATCTTGGCTTATAGGCCAAATAGAAACAGACAGGATAGTTTTGCCTTCTCTGGTGATTTGGAGTTAGAGGAGGTATATGAAGTATATGGTCCACTTTTTATACAAAATTTATCCCTCCTCTATTTTTATGTCTTCCATCTGGTGAACAGAGCCAGGGATGATAGAAGTCTTCTATGTGCCGACCCATGGTCCTTTTGCTGTATTTTCACTGTTGGCTGTCACCCTTCTTTAGGCTAACATTGAATGGGAGTAGCAGAAATTGTCAAGACCGGTCCGTATCCCCTCAGCCTATATCTTTTTCATTGACTAACTTCCAACTGCCAGAACCTATATCTCTTTGCTTGATAGTTTTCCTTGGCTTCCAGAGCACCCTCTTCTTATGCAGTAGTAGGTTGGAAGTGGTAGGGAATATTCCTCAAGAGCAGCCCTCAAACAATGATTGACAGGAGAAGGCAGATACAACTCCCAGCTCCCTCTCCTCCAGGATTATCCTAAGGATAATCCACATTGGCCTTAGCAGGATTTAGATACAGGTGTCCTCAGTGGCAACTTGCTTGATGACTCATTCTTTATTCGTTGCCTCCGTTTCACTTCCTTACTCTCTTACAGATGTTTTTGAGGATCACCTCCCTAATAAAGTACTTGAACTTGAATCCTTGCCTGAAGGTCTGGTTCTAGGGGAATACAAAACAAGATAATGGGCATCTACACTCTCTGTGTCAACCAGTGTCCAATGCTGGTCCCCTTTTAAGACACATAATGAGAGCTTTGGAGGTCTTCAGTGGGATCTGTCTGTGAATGGTTAGACGTGAATGTTGCCTTCAAATATCTGAGATTTATCATAGAGGAAGGATCTGATTTAAACCCACGTGGCTCTAGAGGACAGAAATAGGATAATCAAATAAGCATTATGGGAAGTATAGCTCAGATAAGAAAGAGAGTTTTCATAGTCATAGTTATCATGAATTAACTTGGTCTACCTCATGAGTCAGTGAGCTCCTAGTCTATGGATATATCCACATGAAATTTGACCAGTGACTTCTTGGTAGGGATATTAAAAAGTATGCAGTCAACTGACTGAAGTTAGACCTGCATATGCATTAAGATTCCTTCACACTCTTGCATTCTTGCATCTGGGGATTAAATAAAGAAACCTCGAAGCACTGGGAAAGGCAAACAAAACCAAATGTCAGGAATTGATACATCACAGAAAAGAAACTTTATCCAAATTGTGATGACTGAGTTTAGGAAATTGTTTCTTATCCAAAAACTCATAACTCATTTCACAAGATAGTTTCCAAAGGATCCTGAAACTGTTGATGTGGAGAACGGTGACTCATAGCCCAGTCTGACACCTCTTCATACCTGAAGAGAAATTTATCCAAGTTGAACAACCATAATGTCCCCTAGGAAGAATTATGGCACCATTACCCTGCCCTCCAGTGGCTCTTTCTCCTCTCTTCCCAGAGAAAACTAAGCAAAAATAAAATATTTTACTGCTCTCAAAGTCATGTCAAATATTTATTGGGGCAATTCTCTAGTTGTCACCACCAATTGCAAACCCTGGTCATGTTATAAATCTTATTAGTGTCGTACTCATGAAAGAGAACAACCTGACTTGGACACTTGGTTAGCAGGTCTTTCTTACTCCCTACAGAATGGGATTCTAAAATTTCATGTGGAAACTGGCAAGGGTAATTAATGGAGATTAGGAATTGGCCAAAACGTACAAGAAAGCTAATGAATCATTTAGAATCTTAAGCAATGGAGTGAGAGACATTTCAGAGAATGTCAGAGCTAAATCTTGTGTTTCAGTGTTGAGGGGAAGGAAGAAAATAGCACATAAGCCATGGTATCAGCTGACCAAAGTTCTTGTCTCAATTTTGTTCCTATTTCACTAGGAAACAACAAGTAAGTAGATTCCCTTCACTGGGTTTCATTTTTTTTTCATTTTTAAAGTAAAGGGATTGAAACATTGACTGCTAAATTCCCTTCAGGTTTAAAATTGTGATTTATAGCTGCATCTATTATTATTCTTTTCCAAAGTATTTTTCCTATACATTCACTCAGTAATGTGAGATGAATATCCACATGCCAAGTATACATATAAACACATATATGTTTATATATATACAAACTTGTATATATATTGTTTACATACCTGTTTGTATATGTATGTAGATGCTTGTTCGTATTCATATAAATATACACTTATAAGTAAATATACACAATCATGTATGTGTGCATGTGTCTCTGTACATACACACAAATATAACAAGCGTATATGCATAAAAAATAAGAAAGCAGAATGAGGAATATCTAGTGGAGGGATATGATTTCAAAATAA
The DNA here is from genome assembly GCF_039906515.1 of Pseudorca crassidens. Classification (NCBI taxonomy): domain Eukaryota; kingdom Metazoa; phylum Chordata; class Mammalia; order Artiodactyla; family Delphinidae; genus Pseudorca; species Pseudorca crassidens. The sequence goes on along the minus strand of NC_090302.1, from coordinate 16,802,489 downwards.
GTTAGATGTGGGAAAAGAATCACTTCAGTTTCATCAGTTGAAGAAGTCTTCCTGGAAGAAGTAGAATTTTATTAATTATTTTATGAGGTAGTGTTAAATTCTAGATGGATTGATGGTGATGGGTCATGTGTGGTCATGCCATTTGCACAAATAATATCTTGAGAGCAGACTTGGATCTGAGTGGGACAATCCTTTTAAGATGGCATTAAAGTCATCATGACAATGGCCATGGGCAGGGATTTTTCAGTTGGATTAGTAGACCATTTCAGTATTAGCTATGTTTCAGCAATCTACTATTTTCACCCAAGTGCTAGAAATACATGGAAATTAGGAAAATAAGTAAGGTATATTAGGAAAGTAAGTGATAGAAAAATGAGGCATGGTGTCTGCTTTCAAGAAGCTGACAACATGATGAGGAATAAAGATTAAACAAAGATGTATTTATTAAAATGTGTACTAAGTTAAGAGTAACAAAGAAGAGGTGGAGAAGGAAATAAACACAGAAAGAACAGACAGCATGAAAAGCCTGATGGCAAGAAACAGAGACAACTGGGTGAGCCTAGACCAGGAGTCCCCAACCCCCAGGCCACAGACTGGTACCGGTCCGCAGCCTGTTAGGAACCGGACTGCACAGCAGGAGGTGAGCGGCGGGCGAGTGAGTGAAGCTTCAACTGCCGCTGCCCATCACTTGCATTATTGCCTGAACCAATTGTCTTCCAGGAAACCGGTTCCTGGTACCAAAGAGAAGGTAGAAACATCAGATTGTGAAAGACTTAAAAACAGTGTTAAAGACATTGGTGTTTATAATGTTTTATGCAGAGGGGTGACATGATCTTAATCTGCATCTACTGGAGAATACCTTGGAGGAAGACTAGACTGAAAATAGGGAGACAGAGAGGCTATTACAGTCATCCAAGTGAGAAAAGGGGAGAACCAGAGGTATGAAAGTGAGGATGAAGAAAAGATGGCTCTCTTAGTTCCTGTGGCCACTGTAACAACGTACCACAAACTTGGTGGCTCAAGGCAACTCTGAGAGTTCTGGAGGACAGAGGTTTGAAATCATGGTGTTGGTAGGGCCATTTTCCTTCCAGAGTTTCTTGGGGGCAATCCATTCCTTGCCTGGTCTGGCTTCTGGTGGATGGTGGCATTCTTTGGGGTTGCTGGCTTGCTGCTGTATTGCTCCAAACTCTGCCTCTGCCTTCACATCACCTTCTCCCTGGCATGTCTTAAATCTTCCTCTGCCCTTCTCTTATACAGATGTTTGTTATGGTGTTTAGGACCCACCTGGATAACCCAGAATGATCTCATCTCAAGATCCTTAACTGAATCACATTTGCAAATGCCTCTTTTTTCCAAATAAGGTAGCATTACAGCTTCCAGGAATTAGGATGTTTACCGGTCACCATTCTGCTCACTACAATGACAGAGAGTAGAAACACACAGGATGGAAAAAATTTTGATCGAGAAGGATCAGGGGGAAAAGTCAAGTTTCATGTATAAAGTTCTGGCATGGATAACTGGGTAAATAGCAGTATAACTGGTTAAATAGTAGTGCCACCAACTGAAACAGAAAATAGCAAACGAGGGGTGGGTTTAGAAATTATGATGATGAGTCTTATTTTGGACCTAATGAGTTTGAGATGCTTTTGGTCATCCAAGTGAAGACAGAAGATCCTGAAGTTAAAGAAAGGGGTCTGATAGAAGACACCTATTTGGGAGCCAGTGTCTATAAATTAGCCTGGAGGCCAATGCGATAACTTAGGACAAATGTGTAGTAACATAGGCAGTAGAGCAATGATGTAACCCTAGGGAGCACCACCTGAGAGAGGCAGGAAAGTTCAAGGAAGCATAAACATACTTAAAGTAGACGCTTAAAGAGAAAAACGGTCATACGTGAAATGTGAAGATGAGTTGAGTCTATAGATGCCAAGCAAAAGTTACAGCTGTCATTTCCTGACTATCTGGACTTGTGCCAAAACTCTACATACATCCTGGAATCCTCACAACTGTCTAGTGGTGTTAAGTGCAATGATTCTACTTTTAGATAGGAACTAAAGGTTATGGAAAGGTTTTTGATTCAAGATCACAAAGCTAGCCCATGTTAGAGCTCAGATCCTAATGCATGTCTGTGTGACTTGAGAATATATGATCTTAGGCAATCTCTATTCTGTCTTCCTTTTGAAGAGTGGTTGGCTAGTGAATAGGAGAGGAGGGGAGAAGAGGACATGAACATAGCAAGTGTTCACTGGGTCTTCCCAGAGTTTGGCTGATAAAGGAAAAAAAAAAGAGACTGAATGGTTAATATAGAGTAACCACAGGCCAGATGATTTTTTTTAAAGGGTATGTGAGCCCTGAGCATGTTTATAGTATAAGGAGAAGGATTCTAAAATGAAAGGGTTAATTATAGAGATTTTGACTGATTACCTCAAGGTTGTGGAAGAGGAGAGGGGTTCAGATGCACAGGTGGTTGCACTTGCTCCTGAATCTTAGTTTCCTCAACTGAAAAATATGGACAATAAACCTGTCCCTTGTAGGAGAGTTGTGCAGATTAAATGAAATAAAGCTCCAGGAGCACTCTGTAAACTAACTACCGTACTAATTACTGGTTTGTTATCCTTAAAATGGTATCTAGAGGAGATGGATTGGTTGGTAAGGGACCACAAAGAAGCTGAAAGATATCAACTCATGTGGGTGACAGTTCTCTAAGCTGCAGTTGGCAAGAGATAGTGAGGGGATCTTAAGTTGTAGAAGCTGTGTTTCTTGGGAAACTAAGTGGGGTTGCATTCTTCCTGCCTTTGCCTGTCTTCTGACAAGAGCTAATTCGAAGCCAGGAAAGTTCCAGCTGAGGACAGAAGGGGCTGTATCAGCTGTCATGTACATACTAGTGGGAAGCAAGGTTGGATTAGGTATGTTGGGAAAATGTTTAACAACTAGCTCTCCAGGTAGAAAAAACCCTTACATAACATTTCCTGATGCCTTGGAAAAATTATTTCCATTGTGGCGGACTTCGGTCTACCAAGTGAGAGTGGAGTTGACAGAGATGTAAACCATCAGCCTTGTGAGCCAGCATGAGCAGGCTCTAGCACCTGTTGCGAAGGAAACTGGTGGTTTAGAAAGTGAATGTTCTGATTCCCAATTTCAGAGATGGAAGCAGAAGCTTAGCAGGATGAAATATCTTGCATACTTTTATGTAGCTAGCCCATAGGGGAGAGAGGCGGTTAAAAACAGTAGTTACACATACAAAACACTACGTTGTATATTTTGTTTTTAATCTTCATTCAAGTGTTTAGGTTCCAAATCCCATATTCTTTCTGTTAATTTCTGTGATAACTTTTAGGCACCTCTGATTATTTTCAATCCTTTTCTGAAACACACATTCAGAGGTTTCTCCTTTCATATTGTTAAACTCTAAGAGAACATGAAAGATTTGTAAAGTCCTTCTTCCCAGACCAGGTTTTGGACTTAAGGCAAACGAGTTCAAAATATTAACTTTGCTATAGATAAAGTTAATATTAAGAAAACGGTTTGTGCTGCATTAAGTAATCTTTCTAATGCTGAGTCCAGCATCCAGTGACAGGTATGTTAGGCCAAGTTTTTGTTGAAACTTAGGGCACTACAAACTGAGAAGAGCTTGCCCCTCCTTCCCTGAAAGTGGATCACTCACAAGTGAAAGACAGAGAAGGGGAGGTTGTTTATGTCCAGGTGTTCTTTTCAAACTCAGCAAATGGTTTACTCCACTTCCTTTTATATGGGAATTAACCCCAATCCTTCTCAAACAAACAAACAAACAAAAAAAAAAAAGAAGAAAAGGAAAAATTCATTTTATGACACCACTATTACCATGATACCAAAGCCAAAGACATCACACATGAAAAAATGAGAGACCTATATCCCTTATTCATATAGATGCAAAAATTCTCAACAAAATACTAGTGACTGAATCCAGCAGTATATAAAAAGGATTATAAACTATAACCAAGTGGGATTAATCCCAGGAGTGCAAGGTTGGTTCAACATATGAAAAGCAATCAATTTAGTACACATATTACTAGAATAAAGGGGGAAAAACCACATGATCATCTCAATAGATGCAGAAGAAAATATCTGACAAAATTCAATACCCTTTCTTCATAATAACACTCAACAAACTAGGGGAGAAAAACCATATGCAAAATGCAATTGGAGCTTTCTTCACATGAAAGGAAACATCATCAGAAATAGGGGAAAAAATTTCTTCCCTAAAAATTAAACAAAAGTGTGAATTTTGTCAATTACCTTGATTTTCTGACCCCACCCTGAAAAGAGCCATTTGATGGACACAGAAATTGTTATGGCTGGAAGGAACGGAGAGAAAAATTCTGAAGCAGAACTGGGTAGATTGCATGCTATAACACAATTATACAAGTATTGGTTTAAATTTTGAATGATTATTTATTAGCGGTATGATCTTTGGGCATCTTAAGCTTTGTGATACTTAGTTTCCTCATCTGTAGAATTATTATAACAATTATTTGCTAAGGTTGTTACAGAGTCAGGGTTAGTATGTGTGAAGAGCTTAGCATGGTCAATAGTCAGGCACAGATTAGGCACTTCCTAATAATAATTTTACTATTATTCATAGCTACAGGGAGCAGGATGATAGGATGGGAGGGGAGTTAGCTTGGCTAGGGGGACACCCACTTAAGATGTGGATTTGGGTATATACCCTAAAAAAGTGAAATCACTATCGGAAAGAGATATCTGCATCCCCATGTTTACTGCAGCATTGTTCACAATAGGTAAGACATGGAAACAACCTAAGTGTCAATTAAGGGATGAATGGATAAAAAAAAATGTGGTGTATATACAAAATGGAATATTATTAAGTCATAGAAAAATAAGGAGGGCTTCCCTGGTGACACAATGGTTGACAGTCCACCTGCCGATGCAGGGGACACGGGTTCGTGCCCCGGTCCGGGAAGATCCCACATGCCGCAGAGCGGCCGGGCCCGTGAGCTATGGCCGCTGAGCCTGCGCGTCCAGAGCCTGTGCTCCGCAATGGGAGAGGCCACAACAGTGAGAGGCCCGCATACCGCAAAAAAACAAAACAAACCAAAACAAAAACAAAAATAAGGAAATCCTTCCATTTTTGACAACATGGATAAACCTGGAGGGCATTATACTAAGAGAAATAAGTCAGAGGAAGACAAATACTGTACGATCTCATTTATACGTGCAATCTAAAAATGCCAAATTCATAGAAACAGAGAGTAGAATGGTGGTTGCCAGGGCCTGGGGGATGGGGAAATAGGGGATGATGTTCAAAGGGTACAAACTCCCAGCTATAAGATGGATAAGTTCTGGGGACTATAGCTAACAATACAATATTGTATATTTGAAAGTTGCTGAGAGAGTAGATCTGAAACGTTCTCACCATCATCACAACAAAAAAAATGATAATTATGTGAGATGATCTGTGGTAATCAATTCACAATATATATGTGTATTAAATCATCATGTTTATACCTTAAAATTATACAATGTTATGTCAATTATATCTCAATAAAGCTAGGAAAAAAAAAGAAATGGAGTAGGACAGCACTCATAAAAGAAGAAAGCAATAGAAGTTCTCTCTAGTTTATTCTATGACATCTTGCGTAATCCTGGGTAAGTCATGAATCTGATTCTGGTTTTCACATCCCCCATCTGTAAAATGGAACAGGTGAGTTACGTGATCTTTAGGATATCTTTTAGTTCTAAAGCTCAGAGACTCTCCAAAGTGGAGATGGCACAGAATAGAGGTAGGAGAATGCCACATGCAACCCTTTCAGCATAACTGTAGACTGTGTTTGAATACGAGCTCCAATTTACTTCTATCAAAGGTAACAAGAGCAAAGAACATCAACATGATGACACTCCTTTTTGGCTCTAAAAAGCTTCCAGATTGTGTCTAATTTTAAACCACTCTCTGGAGGCCAAAGAGGTGCCTGTGGACAGCTTGACGATAAATCTTTCAACACACATAACTCTTCTCTTTGTCATCTCAGTGTGAGGAACGTGAGCACTTCAAGCTTCCTCCTCCAGAGTCATCAGTCTGACACCTGTCACCAGCATCTGATTCATTATAAAAATATTTAATTCTTCCAAGATGAATTGGCAGAATGTCCAAAGAGAGGGAATAAAAGGCACAGGAGAGATGGAAAAGGCTGTTTTCAGAGAGGGCTTCTGCTTGGCTCAGAATCCAATAAACATTTTTAGAAGGGAAGCCAAACCCAATGGTTTTCTTCATCACCAATATCAGTAGCATCATTTTGGTCAAATTCAGCAGTAATGTTAATAACCCATTGATCTTTCTAGCCTCACAGTTCTCTAAGGTTGTCTCCCGTGGGAATCCTTACCTCCTCTAATCTTTGGTAGCCCCACATATTCAAAGTCAAAGTTAAGAAACTTTCAGACCTGTTTCTCTTCCAAGATTTTCAACTCAGGAGGCCTTTCTAATCCCAACCTTAAAGGAACTCTGATAGCTTCCCACACCTATAGGATAATGTTCAAAGCCCTCACTTTCAAAGATCAAAAATTGTCACATGCCTTCAACCTATTTTCTCTGCATCAAGATATTTCCATCACTCTGAACTAATCATGACCCCTGGCTTTATGTTCACCTTGTTCTGGGATGTTCTTTCTTAATAGCTTTACTTCAGAGTTTTTCAACCTTATGCCTAATGACATTTGGGGACGGATCATTCTTTGTGTGGGAGCTGTTTGTGCATTGCAGGATGTTTTGCAGCATCCCTGGCATATCCCAAGTATGACAAATGAAAATGTCCACTGGAGCTTAAAAATGTCTCTGACTGAGAGCCATTGCTCTACTTGGAAAACTTCTAACCAGCCTTCACTATGCAGTTCAGATGCCACCTCTTCTGCAGAGGCTTTCTAACCTCTCTAGGAAAACTGACTGATTTCCTCCCATAACTTCCTTCTCACTATGGTCAGGCATGCTCTGCTGTAGTTATTTCTGTAAATGCTTGTCTCTTCAACTAGACTGAGCTTCTCTAGGGAAAAGACTATGTCTTAGTCATCACTGCATTCTCATCTCCTAGCATAGTAGCTGGCACCGCAACTATGGTTAGTGATCAGAGTCTGTTAATTTATCTGATATTTATATCAGTCCCATGATGTGAAAAGAGCAAATATTATTTTTTAATTAGGCAGGTAATTTTTCCATTGGGCAGATGTAGTTCCAATGGCAACTGACAGGATTATAACTCAAATTGGCCTGGGAAAAATAAGACATATTATGGCTCATGTATTTAGATTAAAAAAAAAAAAATCCAGATTTAGACTTCAGGCATAGGTGGATCCAGGTGAATAGATCCTGGGCAGGAGAAATGTTAGTTCAGATTAGGTATTCAGAAATTTTTAGGTGTTGAGAAATTTTAAAGGAATTTTAGTGAACTTGCCCGAAGTACAGGATTAGGCAGAGATTGAAGAGGGAAGAAAACAACAATGTGGATTTTATTCAAGTTTGCTTTAATGTCAGTTCTAATGCTTCTTTTGGAAGAGAAAATGCTTCTCAGGATTCACACCAGCACCTGAATCCTGAGATAAGGGTTCAGGGGCTAGTGTGGATCCTTATTATTTCTAGTATATCACATAAAAGTACTCGAGATTCACTGACTTTTAGATCCTGTGTAAAGTTTAATGTTTTCCAGGATGAAAGAATCTAGAAATGTGTGATTTTATAGTCCCAGCGATATCTATTCCCAAGAATAACTTAATTTAGTCAATAATTCTGCTATTCATTGATCCTGGTCACCCAAACTTAATGTCTAGGTTCTGGGTCTTAAACTACGCTTTGCACCAGTGATAAATCATTCTCCTCTTACATGACTGACTAGTAGGCCTAGGAGTTTTTAACTTATGTCCTTTTAGAGTTTTGTTTTGTTTTGTTTTTCCTGAGGGAAAGCCTAGCCATAGACCACACAGCAGAATAGCTGGGACTAGATCTCTTGACACATGAGTGATCAGTTTTATCAATATAGTGTAAATTAAAATTCAATAAACTTCACAGGAAGGGAATACCACAGTTGGGTGGGCAGGTAGGTAAATTCCCTAGAATACAGATCAGATGAGGGATTTCTAGGGATCTAGAAAAGGTTGCAGTTTGGAGATACCATACAAGGCAGCTCTTTTATGGACCAAGACTTTCCCCAAGGCCATAGGACACACACTTGTGAGCTGGGACAACCATACAAAGTGAAACACTCAGACTAGGTGTGTGGCAACCTAGACTTTGGCAAGACCTTAGTCAAGTCACAGAATCACAGAATATCAGAGAAAGAAGAGATTTTAACCGTAAGTTGCAAGTCTCTTATTTGTGATGGTGTAGACATTGGTCCAGAGGGACACAGATCTGGGCCACAACTATGGAGTGGCAGAGTCAGGATCAGAATCAAGATGTGTTAACACTGCACTTGCAAACCAGTATTTCTTTTGGTATTCATGATGTTCCTACTATACAGGTATTATTATTATTATCTCCATTTTAGAACAATACCATCTGTATCCAAAGTGACTTAACCAGAATCCTTTAGTCAGTATCAGTGATGAAATCACAATGCTGGAATTGGTCTCCCTGTTACAAGCCCAGATTTTTTTTCAATACTGTCTATAAAATAAGAGCTGAAAACTAAGGGGGTCTTCCTGTTCTGGGGTTGGTAACTACTCCTCTGCCTAATGAACCCTCCTCAGAAACTGTCCCATGTACCCCAGTGGGCTTTCTTGAGAGCAATCTCCTGGGAGAGCCAAGGCAGACGGACTCTGAGAAGGAGCTTTTGGGGAAGGCAAGGAACGATCTAATTATAAAAGTACACTGTGAACTCAAATGTGCTTAGCCTTTTAGTCACATTATCACATTTAATTATCACAATCATCCACTGATTGGATTTTGCCTTGCTTTACAAATAAAGAAACAGAAGCTCAGAGAGAGGTCATGATCAGTTCAAGTTCATGCAGGTATTAAGTTGAGATTTGAATCTCTTCCTCTGTGGTGCCAAGTCTACGCTCGCTCTATGCTCCCTCCGGACCACTCTGTTGAGAGCAGTAGAGCAGGAATGAAGATAACCTGATTTATTTTCCTACTAAAATTAAGATTAAATCCATACAGTTCCTTTGCCACCTGTTTGTCTCTCATCGGCTTTTCAGCCTCAGCATCTCTCATTTTCTAGAAATACAAGCCTGCTGAAGGCTCCTTGACTTCTTTAAGTTAAAAATTTTACAAGAGTTTTAGGGAAGGTGTGGGGAATATTTTTTAAAACTAAAAATAAGAATTTGGGAATTCCCTGGTGGTCCAGTGATTAGGACTCCAGGCTTCCACTGCAGGGGGGCTGGGTTCCATCTCTGGCCAGGGAACTAGGATTCCTCAAGCAGTGTGGTATGGCCAAAAAAAAAAAAAAAAAAAAGGAATTTGATGATAGCTGAATTGAAGGCATTTACAGTGTTCTGGAAAACAGAAATGGTCTAGGAATGAGCTATATCTGGGTCCTAATACTACAACTGCCTCTCAGGTTAGGTTAGGTTAGGTTTGGTTACTGTAAACAAAATCTTCAATCACTCTGAGCTTTTATTTCCTCATCTGAAAAAAAAAAGGACAACAGTAGTGACTCTGTCTTTGACATAATAATAATAACACACACCTAATGATATTGTTGTCTTAAAGAGTCAATGATATAAAATAGTTGCATACTTAGAACTGACCCATAGTATGCCTTATGTATGTATATATACAGTATGTATATACTGTATATATATATACATATCAAAGATATGATACATATGTGTGTATATGTGTGCGTATATATATATATTTTATATATATATATATATATATATATATATATATATTACTACTAGCTAGGGAGGTTTAACATTTTTAAACTCTATTTTACTCATCTGTAAAATAAGGATAATATTCTCCTGTGGGATTGCAGAGATGATAAAATGTGATACACAGGAAAGCACCCAGTATAATGTTAATGGGTGTTTAATGTATGTAAATTGACAAATGTTAAGACAAAGTCAAACAATTAAATTTATACATTTATGCTTTATGTGCCTCTTTTTCCCCAGTCTGTAGCCTGCATCCCACCCCCTGAATGACGATATTCTTAGAATTATTTGCAGTAGAGAAACACTTGTGCTAGGTTCCCAAGCATGTGAAACTCAATCACAGAGCTGGAGAGATTGGTTTAAATGCCATGGTTCTCTAAGGAAATAATCAGAGGCGTGCACTTCTCTATCATCACAGTGTTGTTTCAGTATTAAAATGTCATTAAAATACACAATCGACCAGCAGAGAACTGTAAATTAAATTGTGAAATATCTACATGATTAAATCATATACAGCCAATAAAAAGCATCTTATACAGAATGTTTGACAAACTTATCTGATCGTAGGATTCTCCTGGGATGAATTATAAAAGCATAGGCTCCACCCTAGACTTAATGAGTCAAAATATCCACGAGAGGGAATTGGAAATACAAATTTTTATCAAGTGCCCCAGGTGAGTTTAATGATCAGGCAAATTTATTAAATTCTGTTACAGAACATGTATTCTTCTAATGTGAAGAGAAAATAAAATATTATCAAATAATACATATTATTCTTTAACAATTTTGTAAAGGAAATAATAAAAAAAAACAGGATCTCTTTCTCAGTGTTGAGATTACTTTTGTAGTGTTAAGAGTATGGTACTTACTGTCAGAAGACCGGTTTCAAATCTCAAAACTGCTATTACTAGCTGTATAACACTAGGCAAGTACTGAAACACATTATGTCTTAGTGTCCTCATCTTTAAAATGGGGAAAATGAAGTATATACTTTATGTGTCATCATGAGGATAAAATAATATAATCAATACAGTTTATTGGGGACTTCCCTGGCAGTCCAGTGGTTAAGACTTCGCCTTCCAACGCAGGGGGTGCGGGTTCAATCCCTGGTCAGGGAGCTAAGATGCCACATGCCTCGTGGCCAAAAAAACAAAACATAAAACAGAAGCAATATTGTAATAAATTCAATAAAGACTTTAAAAATGGTCCATATCAAAAAACAATCTTTAAAAAAATACAGATTATTGTTAATATTTTTAAGGATACTTCCACTTCCAGCCATGAGGAAATAAGAGTGCAGAATTACTCTCTCATCACAGCCCACTAGACAGAACATACGAAAAAACGATTTGCAGAAAGTGGGCAGCATCCACCTCACTTAGGGCTGTCATCTTTAGCCTCCACCCACAACAGCAGTCTCTGTTTCCCTGGCTCCCTTCTTGACCTCTATTATCAATTTTCTACAATGCAGCCAGAATGTCCTTCCAAAGTCACTTCCCTGTTTAAACTGTCAGTGGCTCTCCATTGTAGTAAACAGACGTGGCCTCTCCTAGGATTCCATTTCAGTCTTCTGTCTCCTCACTCAGCATGTTTATCTCCCCCTGCAGTTGTACCCCCGTGAAGACTGGACTGTGTCTATCTTATCTCTGCTGTGTCTCTCTAGAGCAACTTAAAACAACGGTTGACTGAACGTTTGGGTGTCTTTCCTGTCTTCCCTTCTGTAGCTCCCTGACTCCACCCCAATCCTACCACAGGACTTCATGGTTATCTCTGTGCTCCTGGCTCCCCACACTGGATCTGTGTCCAGAAGGTATCACTAAATACTGCCCCCACTGAAGCTCCTCTAGGTCTCAATTTCCCTGGGTGAAGGGTGGCTTCCTGACCCACTGCAAAGTAATCTCCTCATATTGCCTCTTGGCAAAGTCTCCGAGAAAAATACCCCTGCTAACTTTCACCTGCCCAATGAGCTTTCAGGTTCTGTTCTAGGAGTTCAGCCTCCACATTTCTTAACAGCTCATTGGCCAAGATGTTATGATTGACATGCACCTAACCCAGTGGGTGATGAAACCTGCCCTATGGTAGGTTGTAAAAAACACTCAGTGCCTGGAGGGTTGTCCTGGGAAATGCATGACTTTGTCTAATTTCTTGGAGCTCCATCTTCTATGGACAGAGGAAGAGAGTCAGTTCTAACTGATTCATGGATGAGGGAACACCAAACCAGCCTCTGAGAGCAGAAACAGACTTACCAACCAAAGGGTTACAGTCCAAAATGGAGGGTGGTGACACCTCAGAGGTAAGTGCAGCCCCCAAAAGACACCTAGATGGTGACAGACCCTGGCAGGCCCTGAGAAGCCAAAAGAGTCACTCATAGGACATGAAAAGTCATGATAGCCTGTGACTTGTCCTAAGAGGCTCTGAAAAGACCCTGAGAGATTGTCAGGCTCCAAAAGATTCCGAAAGGTGGTGATTGATCAAAAAGTCTAGACCAGAATTCATAAGACTTGGAGACACAGAGCTAGTTTGGTAGGACCTGAGAGACAGTGAAAGGTGCAAGATATAATAAAAAGACCCAGGGTGTGTTGACAGGTAGTGACAGAAAAGGGGAGCTAAGAACGAAGAGGAAGGTTGCCAGATGGGGACCAGAGATGACAGCCCAAAGTGAGCTGGACGAGTCAGCTGAAGGCTCTGTCTACATGAACGGCAGCGGCTCCCCACTCCCCTTAAGATAAAAGCCAGCCACTTCAGCATGACCCTCAAAATCCACTGCTTATTTGGAACTTCAGCCTCTCCTCATTTATGTTCTATCGATCTCGATGGAGGGAACACTTAGAGCTCTCCCCGCTCAAGGTCTCACAACATTCCGTCCCCTTCACCGGGGACGCTCTGCCACTCCCCTTATCCTTCAGCGGCCAATTATCACCCATCTGTCAGGGCTCAGCTTGTAAGTCACTTTCAGCTGGAAGCCTGACATGACCCCTACGGGCTGTGCTTGGTGACCTCCACCTTGAGTGGGGAGAAGGCATTACCACTCTGTGGGAGAAGCAGTTAAAGACAGGGACAGGGTGTAAGCAACGGCGCCAGTACCCAAAAAAGGACCTGAAAAGAGGTTGCTTTCCCGGGGGATGTGAGAAGCAGACGTAGAGGGGGGTAGAAGGTCAGGGGCAGTGATGAGGACAGAAGAACTTTTGAGCAGAGGTCAGAGGCAGCAGCAAGAAGACAAGGGCACTGACCAGAAGGGATGCAGGATGAAAAGCGTGGAGAGGTACTGTCAGAGCCTCATCCTCAGGAGAGTGCAGCAGGCGACTCTGCCACTGACAAGGAAGATGGGCACTTCTGGGAGTGTGTGCGTGTGAGACGGGTGGTGAAGGATCTACAGCTCTGTAGAGAAAGCACTTACGTATTCCTTCAGAATCCCAAATCCCCGATGTTGTTTCTTTAGCCTGGTTGAAGCCCATCTCTACATCCTGCAGTGAGCTTTTGTGAACCTTGGGATTTCACCTCAGAGCTCCAAGCCTGCATGGTTCTTACAGTTCAAAATCCCAGAGAGGAGAAAGCATCCTTGTAGATAATTCTAAAATGTCCCAGGAGTGTTCTCATTAGCTTGGTGTGGGTCGTGTGCTTGTCTTTGAACCAGTCGCAGTGGCCAGGATGACAGAAGCTAAGGTGTCTCTAACTGACCCGGCCTGGACCATGGACACCCCTCCAGGCTTGGCTGGGGGAAGATGTTCAGCTCCCACATCCAAATAGCATAATGCCTAACATATTCCACAACAGGCTTTGTTCCCACAATCTTTGCAGCATTATTTTGCTCTGCGTTTTGGATACTCCCAGGCTCATAGAGGTCCATGAGAGAATTTAGAACTTTAAAATTAAGTCAGCAAGAGCCTTGGGCAGCTCTGGGAAAGACTCAGGTAAGTGTAAACCAGTAACTAATAAGTGCTTTCACTTTCTGTGCCATCTCATGCTCTAATAAACAACCTCTTTGGTTTGCCCATCCCTTCAGGGTCTGGGTGAGTTTGATTTTTATTAAATTTGTTTTTCTTTTATAATCCTCCTCCCCTTCAGAGCCATGGAAATTACAAGCAAGGAGCCAAGTGCCAGAACAGCCTTAGGGAGACCTGCTGATTGAAGGGACAGTTTCAGGTCTCACAGCTGGACTTGGCCACCTGGAGTGCTGGGTGACCTTGGGCCAGTTACTTTCTCTCTCTGAGTTTTCCTGCTCTCTGCTTTTGAAGAGGAACTAATCCATTTTAACCTTCTCCCTGCATGTAGAGTTGGACTAGAGAAATCTCAGACGGCAGGAAGTCGTGTTGCATGCCAGACGGATGATTTGCGTACTCTTAAATGACTCCTTTTTCCACCTACACTCACCTGGTGCCCTGCTTCCCCCCTGTTCCTGCTGTCCTCAGGTAATGAGTTGCTGGTTTTGGCTCGTGAAACATTCAGTGAAATAAACTCTCTCTAGGCTTACATATGGGTGGGGTAGGAGGGTAGGATAAAGCAGGTGAGAAGAGGAAAAAGGGGGAAATGAAAGAAAGTCTTTGGAAAATGTAAGAACTTTATTTCTGGCTGCAGGTTCAATCCTGGCACCAATAAGAGAGTTAGTTTATCTATTTACTCTCCAGAACTGCTAAGAAACTATTCCTGTGATTGGATTGAATTACCGGCTCTGTTCATTCTCTGCTTAAAAAGATGAATTAACGGAGATAGGACCCACATGAGGGAGTCAAGGACCCTTTCTGGATATCCTACAACTGGAATAATTTATCCCTAGATTATGGAAAACAATTTAGGTTTAAAATGAAAAAAAAAAAAAAAGTCAGTTGCTGCCACGTGAAAAGTAATTATTAATTAGTTTGTTCAAGGGACATTTACTGAGCAGCCAGATGAAGTCATTTTCTCATTTAACTAATACCTATGCATCGAGTGCCCTGTGTGTGCTCTTCTGGCCCCTGGGAACACAATGATGAACAAGACAAGGACAGTGTCATCCCTCATGGCGCTTGAATTCTAGTGGAAGGAGATAAGCATAGACTGTGAACAGGTAACATACATAGGAAAATTTCAGAGAGTGGTAAGCGATCTGTAGAAAATAAACCAGGTGGAAAGTGACTAGAGTGGGAGCTGGTTTAGACATGGTGTTCAGCAGATCCCTTCCCAGGGAGATGGTGTTTGAAATGAGAGCTGAAAGCTAAGGCTCCTTGAGCCACTCAGAGAAAGGGCTGGGACCAAAAACTAGTAAGTGACCTCACTTTCCAGTCTATCTCTAGTCATTAAAGAATACTCTCTCCTGACTCATCCATCTCTCCAGAGCCTGGGTGAGTTCGATTTCTGTTAACCTTTTCTTTCATATCTAGCCTCTCCTTTGGAGCTGGGTCAGCATCTACTGGGTTTTGTGAAAGTCTGGGGCACGGCTTTCTGGGCAGGGGGTTGCAGCAAAGCAGCAAATGCAAAGGCCTGAGCTGGAACAGAATTTACTTTGGGAAATAACACAAAGCTCAGTGTGTGAGACAAAGGTGAGACTAGAGGAGGCTAAGAGACCAGAAAGGGGCCACCATTGTGTGGGGCATGATGCCTGATGCCATGGTGGGGAGTTTGAATTTTAAGTTTGGAGGGTTTTGCATAGGAGCGTAGCCTAACCCAACTTATAGTCAAGGGTTGTCTGCTGTGTAGACACTGACTGCACATTAAGAAGTCCCTCATCTTAGTAAGATCATGGTCTCATAGACAAGATAAACATTGGAGTAAATGACCATGCTACAGTGGGATGATTCAAAATATGCTGAAAGAATTTTCCAGAACACGGAAATACAGGGTGAACAATCCGATACATTTACTGATAAGTGGACCCCATAAGGAGTCAAAACTTAGTGGAAAACAGGGTAGAGTGTATACAAAGTGATGGGAGTAGCACAGAGGTAGGAGGGATTAATTCTGTCTAGGGGAATTTAACAATGGAGTCCTAATAGCTCTGGCATTCCTACTTTATCTTAAATAATTAATGGGATTTTACCAATTAGATGGGGAAGGATGGACCTTGAGACAGAGAGGACAATTCTAACTAACACCCAGAACATGAAATTTGCAGGACATTAAGAGAAAGGTGACAAGAAGGCTCTTTGTAGAGGATTAAATGAGTACAGAATAGCTGGGGGCGGGTCTGGAAGACTAAACAGAGGTTGCTTTGTAACGGGCTTGTTGCCATTCCAAGCATTCTGGACCTTACTTGAAGGCAGTAGGGAGCTACTGAAGACTGATGAACTGAGGAATAACAGGGTACCTATTGTACTTTTGAAGGACCATTCTGATAGCTCTGTGGAGACTAGATTCAGCGGGATCATAGTAAAGAGAGGAGCCCAGTTAGAACTATAGTCATGTCTTGAAATAGAGGTAAGAAGACCATGAACAAGAAATGGAAAGGACATGAACAAGAAAGCGAAAGAAACTAGAGGAAGACACAGAACACAGAAATTTTCATCTGGTACAAATACCCTGGGTTAATAACCAGTGACATAATTATTTTCCAATGAGTAAGACTGTGACAAGACACTTATTTTCTGGACTGAATGGTCTCTGATCCTGATACGTGCCCAAGTTAATGGGTGTATGATGCCCAGATGTGAATGTTTCTTACACGGTAAATAAATCATAGCTTCAGACCAGGAGCATGCTTGAATATCAAAGTGCCCAGTCATCTTTTTTAGGATTGGATTCTCTCTTTCCACTTACGGAATGATCGCTGAGGTCAGTGCTCTAAGGGAACATCACCCATTTGTACCTTGCTTTATGGTTTGTAAACTCCTTTCATGGCCATGCCCTCAACAATCACAAGAACCTTGCAAGGCAAGGAGGGGGAGAGCCACTATGCTCATCTCATAAACAATGGAACTAAAGCTTGGAGAGAGTAAGAGATTTGAATACAACCATACAAACATCTTGAGGTAGAGCATTCGAATTCAGCATTCTAGTCCAAATCCCAGATCATCCACTACAGTACCCAGGCTTTAAAATTAAATAGTAGGGAGTGGCCATGATCCCTGATGGAGCAGAGGCATACACTTTGCGCTGCTCCTTTGCTCACTCTTGGCAGACATCCCAAACCCAGCTCAACACTCTTTCCTACGGAACTTGGACTTTGCCTGCTACTCTAGGCAGACACTAACCATGAATTGGGATTAGCTTTAAAATAAAACCCATTTCCCTGGGCTTCCCTGGTGGCGCAGTGGTTGAGAGTCCGCCTGCCGATGCAAAGGACACGGGTTCGTGCCCCAGTCCGGGAAGATCCCACATGCCGCGGAGCGGCTGGGCCTGTGAACCATGGCCGCTGAGCCTGCGCGTCCGGAGCCTGTGTTCCACAACGGGAGAGGCTGCAACAGTGAGAGGCCCGCGTACCGCAAAAAACAAAAAAAACAAAACAAAACAAACAAAAAAAAAACATTCCCCATTGTGGATCACATGATCTCTAAGGTTTACCCAAGCTTTCAGTTCTGTGATTCTGTATTTAATGGTGATGATTCTAGGAACTCCACTGAATCCAGCTAAGATTTATTGGAAGCCTATGGCATCCTAGGCACCCTCTATTCATCACAGAAGTAAAATATGTTTTCTAGTTTTATGCTCACAGTCTGGTAGAAGTGATAAGCAGATACATAATAACTGAGCAGAAGTCTAGTTTAGATTCAAAACAAATGTTAAGGAAGAAAAGAAAATGCAAAAATTAATGCCCGTTAAGGATAAAGATGGTGCTAGGTTAAGACAAACCTGGAATCCCTGCAGATAACACAGCATCTGAGCAGAGCTTCAGGTACAGGTTGTGAAGGAGACATTTTTAGCGATGACAGTTACCTGAGAAAGGGCATCAAGCATAGAGAGGGTTGAGTGTGGTAACCTGAAGATGGAGTGTAGATTTCTGTTCTGGATCCCATTGTGGGTAGCCACATGCTAGACAGGAATGCAACCTATGTATTGACTGAATATTTAAAAAATAATACCCAGGTAAAAGAGGAAATAATGCTCATCCTCAGGCAGCTTACAATTGAAAGAGAGAAAGGAGAAAGATTTCAGGTATCAGAAAATTTGAATTCTAGTTCTAATCCTAACTGCAACTTGAGAAGTCAGCCTCCTAAGGTCTCAGGTTCAAAGGTTAAAAATAGGTTGCATCTTAAGTGCCTACCCTGATTCCTCTGGAGGAGTGTGCTGAGGAGATGCTGCAGGACACAAATGGCTTGACGGATTAGCAAGATCTGTCACACGTGGGAGCTGGGAGCACAGCAACACCAGTGCCATAGATTTGCCATTCCCAGATGAGTCCACCTCTGAGGTCTTTGTAAACTCCATACCCCTAGGATTCCCATCACAACCTCTGGGCTGTAGCTTAACCCCAAAAGACAGCAGGGTGATGAAATGCAGCAATTTAGTCCACTTCAATAGGGAAGGAAGCACATACGATATTGGCAAGAAGAAAGGAAAACTCCTGATTACTCTCTTTTTATTTGAGATACATTTTGAAAAATCCTTAGTCTCAACACCTTCAGTTCCTGACCATCAGCCATGGTAAAATCTGTTCCTTCTGGTCCATTGCTAATTAAATAATCATAACTCTATTCATCAGGAAAACATATGCAGAAGAGATGCATAAGCCAGCAATTAGTATTAAGGCTTCCAGCCTTTCATTGACTAACTCAGAGGGCCTCATGGTGACTGTTTCACTTGAGACCACAAATATCCAAGCTCCTGGCTCTGCGCTTCCAGGGTAATGCTTCTTCAGGTGGTTGCACTGGGAGTAGATGTCTGCCCAGCCTTGTTCCTGGCTTAAACTAGAATGTCTGATAATACTGGTAGAAGGAAGAGTGCCAACAGATCATGATACTGAACAACTTATGAAGCACATAAAATGCGCCTGAGACACTGCAAGGCATAGGAAGAGGCTTCCCTAAACACAACATGGTCTTTGCTGCTTTCTGTGCATCTGTAAAAAGAAGAGGTTGGGCTGAACCATGTCTAGCAATCTATGAAATAGAACGTGACCAACCACAGACTTCCGCTCGGGTTTCTGGTCGCAGGAGCAGGGCGATTTTTCAGGTGAAACCCATCTGGATTACAGCTGGAGAGAGGCTTCTGAAGTCAGGATGAGGGTCCGTGGCTGTGTAGCTGTTGCTCAAGGTTCATGTCTGCCTCGTCACTCCCTCCCTGGGCTGTCCTCACTGCATCTCAAACGCCATCTTCCCCTTTAATCTAGAGCCAGCTTCTTTTGGCTGGGAATATAACTTGCCCTCTAAGAAGCTTTCTCGGAAAAGTCCACCACAGCCTTCACTGAATGTCATCAGCTCTTGACATAGTTTTTTTGCAGCATGCTTGTGTCAGGAGATAGAAAATCTAAATGTGAATTACAAATGGAGCTGTGATGTTTGCTGAGCACATCTATTCTGTGGCCATTTTCCTTTTGTTGTTGTTGTTGTTGTTGTTGATGTTGCTATGTGTTTTGTTCCATCTAATATTCTCTTCCAGATATTGACTGAGTGCCTATTTTGTGTATCCAAGCCCTATGCCTTGGGGTAAATGGAGAAAGATGAAAACCATGGTGCATCTCATCTCTCTTTGTACGTTCAGAGTTCCACTAGTTATGTCGTAGGTTTGTTTAAAATGCCCCGTGCCATCTGTCTGAATGGGACATTAGTGATAGTTTGACTCATTCTTCTCTATGCAGTTGGGAAAACTAAGGCTGAGAGAGGGAAGGTGACTTGCCCAAGGACACACAGCTCATCATACGGGAAAAGTCTAGCTCTGATATAAAGGCTTATAATACCCCATCCCCAGTTTACTGAAATGTTTTTTTCTGGGAGATATATATATATATGTATATGTATATATCTTCCATATATATGTGTATATAATAACTTCCATATATAATATTCCACATATATATATTTTTCCATATATATGTGGCACGTATATGTACATATATTTGTATATATATATACACACACACACACCCAAACGGTGCTCTGCAGACACATCCCCCATGATGCTCAGCACTGCGCTGAGAAGGGTAAGGATGGGGTCAGTAGGTAAGTAATTGCGGGGTAGCTAAGGTATGGAGTCATTTATTTGCAACATGCATTTAAAGACTTCCTAGTATTTGCAAATTGTGAAAAAATAAAACCGGGTCGCTGCCATCTGCCTGTTCACTTCCCTGGTAGGGGAGAGAGATACACACGCATTTAATTTCCATACGGTTTAGAATTTTAGTAAGCGGTACAATCACAGCAAACGAAGTGAAACGTGTGTTCGAAGGTGAAAGAGGTTAATCGTGCTTAGATATCTGGGCAAGTTTCTTACAACACAGGGTAGTACTTAGATTAGGGGTAAGGCATTTCATGAAAAGGGACCAGTGGATGGAAAGATGTGTAAAAGGCATCCAAATATGTTTTGCAAAATATCCCAGCACTCCTTACAGGAACGTGAAAATATCTCATTTATGATCCGTTAGAGACCAGCCCTGATCTTCCTGCACACCGCGGAACCACTGAGGCGATCATTTTTTCGCCGCTTAAGTTGGTTGCAGTGCTCACGTTAGCCACATGATGGCAGTGCAGGGCCACAAAAGGGTTGAACAACCTCTGTACTGCTTTTGAAGGGTTTGTGAAAAACGCCGGGAAAGAGGGTGAGGTGCTCAGACCAGGGCCAGATCTGCTGGGACGGGCTTCCAGGAGAGGACAGTAGCTTTCGAAGCTGGGAAGGCATGTACTGCCATTCTAAATCTCTGGCTTGTTTGGAATCTCTAGAAGCAATTTAGATGTTTTCCCAGATGCAGCTGGTGAAGAACGATGCCCCTTTGAGTTAGACCCATTTTTAACAACAGGAAAGCTTGTAATACCCCACCCCTCAGTTTCTCCAAATGTTTTTCTTCTCTCTTGGGACTGTGTTTGTGGTGCTTGAGGGGCAGTGGCTTGTTGCCACCTGGGGTAAGGAAAATAAGAGGTGATGGTGGAAAAAAGAATAAGGAAGTGTTGCCAGGGCCCCTGAGAGAAGATGCAGTGAGAAGAGGCAGTGGGAGGGGACCAGCCCCAAACCCTTCCATCCAGGCTTGCCTTCCTCAGTCCCCTCCTCAGTGTTTGCTCATCTGTGGAATGTATGAGGGGGGTGTGAGGGTGTGTGTGTGATTGTGTGTGAGATACTGGAGTGTGGTTGTGTGTGAAGTTGTGTGTGGGTGGGTGTATGTGTGAGATTGTGTGCGTGTGAAATTGTGTGCATATGTGTGATTGTATGTGTGATGTGTGTGCACATGTGTGTGAAGGTGATAGTAATGAAAGTGCTGGTGCTGGCACGAGCCATAGCTGAGGTCATCTTTGGCTCCGTGGGGTTAGGGACAGAGAAAGGGGAGAGAGAATAGGAGAATAGGAGAGAGGAAGAGAGTTCCTAGAAGATGCCTAGGGTTAGGGAAATGATTTGATTGAAATCTCTGGCAAAGAGTCAGCTTCCAATTAGAATGTTTTAACCCCTGCTCGTCTGACTCCTTAATTTCCACCTCTCCCCTCACATTCTCTATGTGTCTATCTCGCTCTTTCTCTGTCTTAATAGCCACCTGCTTCTCTCTCTCTCTCTTTCAACTTCCATCACCCCTAGTGTCCATCCTCCTTTCTGTTGCTCTCAAATAAAAACATGGTGGGAGAGAGAGGGAAGAGGGTCAGAATCTGCAGTCCTCTCGAGAAGAGAAAGAACAGAGCGCTGGAGGAACACTTGCTTACATGTGTTGCTGGAGGTGGCGGGGGAAGCAGTGTCGGAGGAGAGCGATGATGACCAGGTCAGCCCCAGGTGCAGGAGGCTGCTGTCCCGGAGAAAGCCCACTCCACAGCTGCAAAGGAGGAAAACCACGACTGTGTCCAGGAGATGGGAGCGGGGTAGCCTATAAGATGGGTGCTTGTGTGTGTGTAGAAATTGCAGCTCTTCTTTTTATTTTAAAAAAGCAGAACGTCTCAATTTTCAAGTCACAATCAATTTCCAGAAATCCTTTATTTCTAAACATTACCAGTCAAATCCCCCATTCCTTTCTGCTTTTAGAGTTTGAGTGAAATTGATGTGTATTTTTAATTTTAAAGAAAAAAAAAGATGTCCCTCTGGCTTGGAAATTCCAGGCATGGGTTTTCTCTTCCCTTTTCCTTTCTTTGCTACTCCCTCTCCTGCCACCCGAGCTACACCAGGGAGGGCCCCAAGGGTGGGGAGCCAAGAGAATATTTAATTTGCTTTTTTCTTTACTATTGATGATACAACAGAAGAAACATGTTTTTTTTCAGACATTGATATTCATAAAGACCATTTTCGAAGAGATATAAGTAGGAGAGCCTGCGTGGGTGGGATTCAAAAGAGAATGTGTTGGGTTTTTTTAATCATTATTATTTACTAACCTTTTATTCAAGGACTGCAATGGAAGATCGACAAAACAACTTTCATCCCATAATCAATTACAGCTGGAAGACAATGAATAGCTCTTCAGTGTTTCTCTCACGTTCTGGGAAAGAAAGACACATCGACTGTCTTTAAAGCTGGGGACCTTTCCATAGACCCTGGGTGGGCTGTCATAATTGGCTCTGTTAATCCAATAATCTCTATGTGCTTGGAATAAATTAAGATAATAATACTGATAAAAACAACAATTTGCTTTGGTGTTAGAGTTTACAAAACGATGACACATGCATTGTGAAATTGAATTCTTTCAACTGCCCTGTGAATTAATGATTATCCCCATGTGACTGATGAGGCAGCTGAGGCTCAGACAGCTTGAATTTACCCCTCCCACTTTATCCATGCAGATCAAGGGCCAGCCTAACACATTCTCTTTCCACAGAGATAAGGACCATGGCCAAGTGAGCCGGCAAATCCTCAAACAGAATGAGCTGAGATGGATACAAACTGCCTGGAGGCTCTAAATAGTGACCCTGAGTAGACAATTTCTTTTATTTTTCCTATCTTTCCTTTTCTTTTTTTTTCCTTTCCTTTCCTTTCCTTTCCCTTCCTCCCTTCCTTCCCTTCCTTCTTATAGGAATATTTACCATGAGATTATCCTTTTAAAAAAATTTTAAGTGTACAATGTGGCGTTGCTGACAACAGGTGCAGTGTTGTACAGCAGATCTCTAGAACTTAACTCATCTTGCATAACTGAAACTTTATACTCATTGAATACCATCTCCCCACTTCCCCCAGCCCCTGGCAATCACCATTCTACTCTGTATTTTAGATCCCTCATATGATAGAATCGTACAGTATTTATTTGTCCTTCTGTCACTGGTTTACTTCACCTAGCACAGTCTCCTCAAGGTTCATCCATATTGTCACACGTTGGAGAATGTCCTTCTCCTTAAGGCCTCAAAGATTAAAATAGGATAACCCTATGATCCAGTAACCCCATGTCTGGGTATTTATCCAAAATAACTGAAATCAGGATCGTGAAGAGCTGTCTGTACTCCTGTGTTTGTTGCAGCATTACCACAATAGCCAAGATATGGAAAGAAAGTAAATGTCCATTGACGGATGGATTAAAAAGTGTGGTCTATGCATTCAATGGAATATTACTCATCCTTAGAAAACAAAGAGTGAGAATCTTTTCTGAAGCAGAACTTCTTTCAAGTTCTTACTTCACCTGTATTAAATCAGAGGCCTGGGACTTTTAATAGACTTCTCTAAATCTTAGTTTCTTTATCTATAAAATGGGAATAATGGTATCTGTCTCTTAAGAAGATTACATGAAATGATGCGTGCAAAGTTCTTAGTATGCATCCAATACTTTCTAGTTGCTATTACACCAAATAGAATCCAAATGGACCATCAATTCCTAGACCCTTTTCAAGCCATTATCAGACACAGGTGAAAGAGAGACTGTATATTTATCCATTGCTGCATAATAAATTACCTCAAAGCATAGCAGATTAAAACAATAACCCACACCGTTTCAGTGGATCAGAATTTCAGGAGAAGCTGACTAGGGTGGTTCTAGCTCAGAGATTGCAGGGAAGATGTTGGCCTGGGCTGCCATCATCTAAAGTCTTGGCTGGGGTTGTAAGATCTGATTCCAAGTTGGCTCATGTGGCAGGATGATGGTGGCTGTTGCAGGTAGCCTCAGTTCCTAGCTACCCGGATTTCTCCACAGGGCTGCTTGAGTTCCCTCACGATATAGTAGCTGGCTTCCCCTAGAGGGAGTGACCCAATGATCCAAGAGAGCAAAGTGGAAGCTGCAGTGTCATGGATGGCCAGCCTTAGAAGCCACACTTCGCTATTTCCACAAAATAATTTTCCACAATCATGGATTATCCAGTATGGAAGCAGGCTACATGGAGGCATGAATGCAGGTAGATATAGGAAGTCCCCTACATACAAACGAATTCCATTCCAAGTGCACGTTTGTAAGTCCAGTCTGTTCCCAAGTCCAACAGAGTTAGCCTAGGTACCTAACTAACACAATTGGCTATATAGTACTGTACTGTAATAGGTTTATAATACTTTTCACACAAATAATACATAAAAAACAAAAACAATAAATAAAAGTTTTAATCTTACAGTACCTTGAAAAGTACAGTAGTACAGTACAACAGCTGGCATCCAGGGGCTGGCATCGAGTGAACAGGCAAGGAGAGTTACTGACTGGAGGAGGGAGAGGGGGTGGGAGATGGTAGAGCTGAAGGATCGTCAGCAACAGGAGACGGAGGGCAGGCTGCAGTTTCACTCATGCCTGATGCTGATGGCACAGGTTCTGGTTCCTTGCTGGATTCAATACTATGTACCTTCTTGAAAAAATGATCCAGTGATGTCTCGGTAGTAGCTCTTTTCTTCTCATCATACATGACACGGTGGCAGTGGATTGCATTCCGAATGGCTGCTGCTGCAACCTTCATGTACCGTTCTACATTCGGGTCCTGTACCTCAAAAACTAACCGTGCCTCCTCACATAAAGAAAATCCCCTTGCCATTTCCTGCCTCATGAATCTCTTTCGTTCTTCAGTTACTTCTTTTTCCTTGTGTCTCTCTTCATCCTTTCTCAGGGCCTCCAATTCCACCAGGTCTTCATTAGTAAGCTCTTCGTTCGCATCTTTGAAAGTCTGCAACTTGAAGGTTCGTATCGGGACTTACTGTAGAATCATCAGAGGCCACCTTGGAAACTGTCTGCCATGGAGCTCCTTCCTACAGACTCAAGGACTAGCACTTTTATATCAGGGATTGTTTTGGGAAGCACTCAGCCCTTGGAGAGTTAGGTGGACATGATGAGGTAGCCGTTGTCAAATAACCCCTCAGAAACCAGGGGGTCAACTTCAGAAAGCACTACAGGGACCTAGCAGCAAATAGGTGAAGCGGGCAGTAACACTTCACAGACCGAGGCAGTGAGGCCCAGAGAGTTTACGTGACCTGTTGGCTTCGCAGTTTCCAATCTGGCTTCCTTCTGCACCTTACGCTGGGCACCCAGACATTCTAATCCTTGCACCCCAGCCTGCCACAAAGCAGGCATTCAGCTCCTATCCCCCAAAGCATTGTTTCCCTGCCTCCTTTGTTCTTGAGAATCGTTAGGAGCACTTACTGAATGTAAAGATTCCAGGGTGCCTCTCAGAGAAATTTTGACTTAGGAAGCTTGGGATGGAGGCTTGGAATCTGTATTTCTAGCAATCATCCCAGGTGACTTTAATATCAAGTTTGGGAAGGCCTAAGGTACTTTAGTAAAGAGTTGATGGACTTACAAGACCTGAGTCTGTCTCCCCATCACACCACATGTGCATTGAAATTGCTCACAACCCTGGATCCTTGGACACAGTGGCTATGCCAGCCTCATGCATCCTCCAACGTCTGGCTCTTCTGCTTCTTGTCTTGTATATATGCCTTTCTGGACTTCTAATACTGTTCCCCTCCACTGCCAGCACCAAATTAACAGCCCACAAAAACACACATAGAATGTTTGTGTGTTTTGTCTGTTTGGACAGGCAGGAGGTTCCCTGGGCGTCTGGTGATAATTTCTTGGTTAAATTATGTATTTTTTCCTTTCATGTTTGAAAAAAAAAAAAAGAAACAAATTGGCTTCTTTACAGTTGCCTCCTTTCTTTCTCTCTTTATTTCCTGCTGTGGAGACAAATCTCCTACTTTTTTTTTTTTTAAGTCCCCAACACGCACGCATAATCAGTCTGCTTATAAACCGACATATTCAGCTCAAATATTGCATAGAGGAAAGAAATGAAGGGGCAGATCCTGGTTTAACCAAATAATATTTCCCTAGATTTCAACTGTTCAAGAGTGACCTCTTCGACTTCCCTGGTGGCGCAGTGGTTAAGAATTCACCTGCCAACGCAGAGAACACGGGTTCGAGCCCTGGTCCGGGAAGGTCCCACATGCCACGGAGCATCTAAGCCCATGTGCCACAACTACTGAACCTACGCTCTAGAGCCTGTGAGCCACAACTACTGAAGTCCACGCACCTAGAGCCCGTGCTCCGCAACAAGAGAAGCCACCGCAATGAGAAGCTTGCACATTGCATTGAAGAGTAGCCACCGCTCGCTGCAACTAGAGAAAGCCCGTGTGCAGCAATGAAGACCCAACGCAGCCAAAAAAAAAACAAGAGTAACCTCTTGGCTATTAAAATGGGCACATCCACTCTGCAGATAAATCATGAGGTTTGGTTCTGGTCCACTATTTCCATGCCCTTATGTTTACTGAGTCCCTACTGTGTCTTTTTTTTTTTTTTTAAGAAGGCAAACTGATAAAACTAATAGGGATTCAGCCCTCATCTAATCTATTAGGGGAAAAGGAAGAGGGGCATAATTTCAGTGCAAGGTAGAATATGAAGAGTGTCTTAGGAGAAATGAACACTAAATGTTAGTGAAGCTCCAAGGAAAGACTATTCCAGGGGAAAATCACAGAAGGCATTGAAGTTAAGGGCATGAGGCTCTGGGGTCATAACTTAGGGTTCAAATCTCAGCTCTGCCTGGTATTAGCTGGTTGATATGGGGCAAGCCCATGGACCTCTCTGGGCCTCAGTTGCATTATCTGTGAAATGGGGATAATAATAGTATTCATCTTAAGGTTGATATGAGAATTCAGTGAGTTGATGCAAATAAAGCAACTAATCAGTGTCTGGTATGTAGTATGATCTCAAAAACAATGTTAACTATTCTTGAGCTGAGCCTTGATGGATGGATGAGATTTGGGCATGACTAGACGGAGGTCATTTTAGACCAAGACAGTAATAAGAGAAAAAGCAAAAGTTGGGGGAATTTCAAGTACCTTTAGCAGAAGAAAAGGATGAGTGAGGAATAGAGGAAGGTCAGGTGGAAAGATGTGCTGAGATCACATCTCCCTCTTTTTGGTGGTTTGCTTACTTCACTGATGACACTAGTATAGTAAAATGTTAATTGTAGAGTTCTGATGGGGAGTGTATGGTGGTAAGTACAATTATTTTAACTTTGCTTTTGGGGAGAAATAGTTATACTATGATAGTGGGGGCCTATTTTGTTCTCTTTCACTTTGCTACATATTTCATCTCAACAACTGTTTCTGGTAAAATGCCCTCCATCTTGACAACCAAAATAGTTCACAGCTGTAAGGCACTGTTACTTTCACCCCAGCCACTTAGAAACAGATTTTACAAGATTTAAATTTGGCAAGGTATTTGCCTCATTTGAAGGCCATCTAATACTTTCTTTCCTTCCTCTCTTAGCTACAAAGAAATGATCTCTTCATAATGGAAAAGGCCATATTCAGTGATAGCTTATCAAGTGAATCTTTTCCCCAAATCAGGTATATACAGTCTATCTCATGTAAATAGGCAAGGATCTCAGCCTGCAGAGGCAGGATTTTTCTAGGCTCCCTTGGCCCAGGTGGGCTCTGTAAACTTCAGGAACTTGTTTTTGAAATGCCAGGCATGGAAGGTTGGGAAGAGTGCAAACCACAGGGAACAAGGTATGTTCCATCTGGGGAAAGACAGAGAAGCAATACCTGCTGGTACAGAGAGCAGGAAAACACAAACTGGGGAAACAAATATCCCTGATAAAGATGTTTAGGGTCAATGCTGTGGAATAAGAAATGTTAACATCCTATTTCTGTCTCCATAGGAAAACCTATAGTAAAGTCTTAGGAAAGAAAAAAAATCAAGTGATGTTGGGTGTGATTGAGTATCTGGAGGAAAGAGTGTGGGTGGAAGGGCAGGTTTACATTTAGTGTCAGAAACAGTGGCTTCTTTTATACATACAGCCATCTTATAAGTGGGTGTAGGTTCTCCACTGCAAGAGGTGAGGAAACTGGGGATTGGAGGGTAAAAGTGACTTGCCTATGATCACGTAGTTGATAAAGACAGTCAGGGCTCTGTCTTGGACTGTGGCACGCTAAACTCCGTCCCCTAGAAACCTGCAGAACACTTCTCCCCTGATATAGGGCCTCTGCCTCGTCCATCTTCACATATTCTAAGCTCAGCACAAAGCCTGGCACAGAGCAGATTTTCAGTGCCTGTTTATTGAGTGAACATTTCAAGGACTCCCTTGTCTCCTGCATACAGCATAGAGGTGGGTGGGTGTAATGGGGAAGGCACCTATTCCGTTAGCACTACCTCTGGTTGGTGGAGTGATGGGGGCATTGATGCTCAAGAGGGTATATGACTCTAAGTAAACCCTCATCAGTGAGCGGTACCTCTCCAAGATACAGGCAGTGGCTTTCACTAGCAGTTGGAGGGGCCATGGTAATGGGGTGTGCAATCATTTACTTTTTTTTTTTTTTAACTTTTAAAGCTGTTTGTGAGCCCAAGTGTACATATGGTGTAGGTTGACAGACGCTCTAATATACTGGCCCAGAGTAGAGTAAGTCATGGCTGCACCTTCCAAGTACAGGCTACCCTTGCAAGCTGTGCACCTAATTACACTCTGATAATCTGTATAAACTAGCATTTGCTAGTGATAAATATCACACACCAAGCCTTAAATAATACATTAGACTTAACTGAATAAACGCATATATTATGGCCTTCTAATGCATATTTGCCGTAATGAGTTGTCTTTTATGCACAAACAAACAGATTCTGATTAATCAGGTGGGGTAATGTTGCTATTAAAACGTCAGGTTCCCTGAGAAAGGTCTCAGTGTTGGTCAGATGACAGAAAACAAAACAAAACAAAACAAAAACCACATTATTTTCCTTGACTATTTGGATAAGTTTCCTATCTTTGGGAATCTCCCTAACTTTGAACCCTTAGATTTTTGCAGTGATATCAGTCTATATTTAAAACACTTCCAAAATTTCTCATTTCCAAAATTTGGATTTGAGTCTCGAATCCACTATTTACTAACTCTGTGATCTTGGACAAGTCACTTGAATTCCTTATGCTCAGTCATCCCTGTGGGTTTGGAGGGGAATAATAGCACTCCTTTTATCAATATGAAAAAATTAGATGTGTTATGTGTAAAGCATCTCACCCAGTGACAAGAACAGAGAAGCTGCCTGGTACACGGAAGCTGTTATCATTGTGAAACATCAAACAACTTACCATCTATTTTTCTCATTCAGTCATGACAAGAATTATGTGAAGAAGGCAGAGCAGATATTATGCCCAATTCTAAAAAGGAAAGAAACTGCCCCAGGGATTAAACGTCTTACTTGTTTTTTTCCATTCAACAAATATTTATTGATCACACAATGCCAAGAGCTGGAGATACAAAGACCTGACCTGGTCCCTCTCTGCCTTGGTGAACTTATAGCATAGTAGGGTGGGAGTGGGGAGGGAAGAGAAGATAATACAAAATTACCAATAATTATAATACTGCCCTAATGATAGTGTACACAAAATGTAGGGGCAGAGTCCAGGAAGTGGCATCCAAGTCATTCTCTAAAAGCCAAGGAACTTCTCCAAGAGATGATCAGAGTTGAATGGACATGTGGAGGAACAAGTCTGATGCTTGGGGTTGGGGGGTGCGTTCAGGGAAGTGGGAACAGTCATGTCAGAGAGTCAGAGAGGAGGAGCCAGTCAAGCATGAGTATCTCACCCTCGGCACTACTGGCATTTGGCTTAGTTGTGGGGGCTGTTTTCTGGGGGCTTTCCTGTGGATGGAAGGATGTTTACCATTTTCCTGACCTCTATTCGCTAGATGCCAATAGCAGTTCTCCCTCCCCCACCAGCTGTGACAGTCAAAAGTGTTTCTACACATTGCAAAATATCCCTGGGGGTAGGGGGATCTCCCACAGTTGAAAACTACGGGTCTAGGATGTAGATTGCAAGGAAGGAGTCATGAAAAATGAAGCTGAAGTGACAGCCAGATCATAGCCAACTTCTGCCATACTAAAGTAATTTCTATTTTTCTTTAGGTGATGGGGAACAGTCTTGTTATAAGTACATGGGGGAATCCTCTTACTGTAACTTACAGAGAATGCACATTTTGCCACTTTACCAGTCTGTGAGTTCATTAACAGCAATAATTCAAGTGGTACTAACTCCTGCCTCCACCTGCTGACGCAGGATCTGCAAAGCGTTCCCCTCCTGCAAAACCTCCTCTCCTCCTCCCCTCTCTCGTTAAGAGTTTTCGGGGGGGAGGGGGTTGTTGCTTTTTTTTTTTTTTTTTTCCTGAGTCCCTGGAAATTTCTCACATATGCTCCTGGACACATTTTCTGCAACTTCCACCGCTCCATTAGGAACTGCTGTTGCGCTGGACAGCAGAATTCACACCGAAGACAAAAAAGCCATTGCTAGGATAGCACTTACAAAACCATGATTTTTATGGTCCAGTCTTAGAGCACCATAGTGGGCAATATGGTCCAGCCCCCCAAACACATTTTCAGTACACATTTGTCTTCTTTATTTCCCTTCTAGCCCCGTCCATTCATCCTATCAGTTTTCTGGCACCATTCCCTTAAAAAAAGCATGCACACACACAAACTCCAAAACCCCTCTCCATCCCATCTCCGTGCAGACTTGCTTTGTGCTTCAAAAACAAAACAAAACAAAACGAAACAAAACTCCTCTAGCCACAGTTCATGTACCTCTTGCTCTTTTCTGCTTTCCTGGAATCTCTGTGGTTCTTTCTCCATTTTTTGGTATCATAAAAACCTAGAGAACCAATAAGGCAATTACAGAACAGTCCTTGGAGGGCAAGAGGTAACGTGGTGGAAGAAGCCTGAACCCCCTTTGTGGGCAGCAGAAAGGGCAAGGCTAAGAATTTTGGTTCCATCCAGAAGATTCAGCAGTCTACACAACTGGCACTGTCACTAACTTAGCACTTGGTCGCTTCACCAACCCCTGCAGTGCCCCCTATTTTCTGGGCAACATGGCTTTCCTGGGAGGGTATTTCTGCTCCTCTGTCCACCATGCACCACAGTTTCTCCTGTTGCTCTACAATTTCCTAGGGGTGGTTGCCATTGACCTGCCAGGTGTCACCATCCTTTGACACTTGAGCTACTACAGAGCAAAAGATTCTCAGCAGCCTTAGGTGATTTGAAGGGATTATTTAACTCCCCTTCTTCCTTTATGTTACATTCTCTCAGAAAGGCCATAGCAGCGAAGACTGTTCCACCATATGCTTAAAAGAATT
The DNA here is from genome assembly GCF_039906515.1 of Pseudorca crassidens. Classification (NCBI taxonomy): domain Eukaryota; kingdom Metazoa; phylum Chordata; class Mammalia; order Artiodactyla; family Delphinidae; genus Pseudorca; species Pseudorca crassidens. The sequence continues at coordinate 16,771,085 of NC_090302.1, read as the reverse complement.
TGCTGAATCAGAGCCTTCATTATTTACTGATAGTGCATGCGCCCTTCCAGTTGGCTGGCTCAGCAATGGATTTGAGAAACAATCATAGTACCGTAACTGAGATCATTATTCCCTCTGATCATTCAATTTTGTTCTTGGTCAGCTTTTCTTTCCTTAGGACATGCACATGCTGCCTGCTGTCTCCCTGTGCTACCCTATGGTGCTTCTTACCACTTAGGGTAGAGTTGGGCCACCTTGTTGCCAGAAGTGCCCACTATGGCACTGATCTGATCTCTACTTTTGGATGCAGTCTACCTGCAAGCAAATATTTCCACTGAAATGTATTTCCTGATTCTCATTTTTATGTATTTATTTCTCACTATCAGTTTGTATGTTTTCCTGTAAGCCACCTTGAACCCTTTGTGGGGTGAGATAGACGATAAAAACATGAATGAATCTGCACTTTAGGCGAGTACGTGAAGAGATTATGGAGAGCAGATAAGAGCCACGTGCATATAGTGCCCTGAGTCAAAACTTGGCTGACCGGCTGGAAGGAAAAATGGGTAATTTGGGATAAGAGACATATGACATCTCATCAAATGTAAAGGTATAAAAAAAGATTACAGTGCTGAACATGAATAGGACTGTTCTTATTGATCCAGAAGATGAGGCATTCTACTTAAGTGACATTTTTCAAAAACGGAAGCTTGGTCCTTTTAAGAGAACACACTTTCCTTTTAAATAATTTTTATGCAAACCTTTCTAAACAGAAGATTACACACTTTTAAAGGCTTCAGTAGAGGCTGACAGATTTCACTTTACCTTTGTGTGGTTGTTGGAAATTGGCCTGATAAGCATCTGCTCTGACACCATACCCCTCTGCAGTACTGCCATGATGTCTCCTTTTAGCACCTTGTAGCAACTTCTATATATTGAGTGCTTACACTGGACCTTGCACTGTACTTAATGATCCCATCTATTATCTCACTGGCTTCTCACAAGGGACCTCCTATTGAGGGAGGCAGGGATTGTGCCCTTTCACCAAATAGTTCCACTTGTGTTGCTTCTTAAAGTCTTGCGCCTGCATTTTATGATTTTTATGTCCCCTTGCTTATTGTCTGGAAATCACCTCTTACCCAGCTTCTAATTTTCTTCTTTTCATCCTCTATGTGTTAGAAAACCTGGAAACCACACTTCACAGGATTATGTAGCAAGAAAGCTGGGGTCTGAATGAGAGTCTTGTTGGTTTGTTTGGATTTATAAAATGGATGCATCACTTCAGATCCTACAGTGACTCAGGACTGCAGCGACACCCCGCCCCCCCCAGCAGGAGTGTGGGATCAAGCTGAGAAAGCCTAGAGGCCCCAGTCAGCCATCTCTTTCCATTTACAGAGTTGACCTGGCTGGGCTTCTATTCAATTTCCCTTCAATGCACAAACTTCCAGTTATCATGGGAAAAACAAAAGCACATGCTCTTATTTTATACATGTTGATCCTGACAGGTGACAGGAAGGTAATAACTGCTTATCAGAATTTAATATGCCTAAGCATTTAATTAATCTTTTAGAAATTAACCTTTGACTTTCAACAACATGTAACTCTACGCATGTCATTCGAACTTACTACAGTGCCTAAAAAGGTTTCCTAGAATGGTTTGTACCTCTGGGTATATATTTGCTTTAACAGGCTTCTGATAAAATTTATTTAAACCTTATGAAAACTGCAGTTAGTCATAGCCTAATATAAGTTGTTCACAGGATTCATTAGGGATTATATCTGAGAATAAGATTTATTGCATTTATAATAAAATATATGAATAAAGAAATAAAATGTTAACATTTCTGAATATCTATTAGGATCTGCTAGAATGCCATATGCTATGTAGAAAGGGCTGATAGGTTAGGATGCTGACTCTTTGATTCCAGAGTCTTTTTCACAGTTCTTTCTTTTTGGCAGACACTGGTGATCCCAAGAGCTGTGAATAGACATTTCTATAGAAACCTTGAGTTTGGAGATGATACAAGAACCATAATATTGGGCTATATGGAATTTTTATGAGAAAGGGTACATTACTATATGACTTAGATATTGGAACTTGGGTCATCTCTTCTCATTTGGACCTTATCTGAGGATGATCTTCCTTCAATAACTATGATCCAGACAACAATATGGGACTTTAAAAGGAGAGCTCCATATCTAGACTTGTGGCTCATCTCACTAATCTGGGTGACAGCAAACTCAGCATGTTATAGAAATAACAAAAGATCGGGGACGAGGTGGTCTAAGTTTCAGGTCTAGGCCTTACTTCTATCACCTACTAACTTCACGGTCTCCAACAAGTGATTTCCAATTGTATCTCTAAGTGGAAGAAGGAAGTAAGGACTTCGTCACTCAGATCATTGCTGGGAGAACTACATGCAGTAATATGTATCTGGGGAAAACATCTTGGAAAGTTCAATATGCCATATATGCTTTTCCTTAGTATTATTTAGAATTTTTTCCAAGATTGAATCTCCTTTCACATCAGCATCTGGATGTAGGTGAGAGTTAAGGTGTACATAACTGAAGGGGATCAGGGTCACCAATGGAATTTAGTGAACCATTAATGAAGCCTCTTTGAAGTGAGACAGCCACCCATCCATCTGTGACTCTGTGTTGCCTTGAAGTAGACTGTCTATAATTATATTAATCCTCATCCACGATAAGGGAAAAACCTTGTTTCTGTTTCCTCTCTGTAGAAGGACCCAGCTCAGGCAGCCTCCTAGGCAAGCCGGCGTGGATTCTTCATTTTGGTCCTGTCCACCATTGGCCTGTATCATTATTTTCACAGTATTGCAGGATCTCTCTCTCTCTGGAAAGATCACTGTGCACAGTGAGCACATTCTTCAGGAGGAAGACAAAGAACTAACATATCATGTGCATGTACATGTCATGCTCCAACATAATTAGACCTCAGACTGACCCTGCGAAGAACAGAATACAGCCCTGTATCGTGGCTGAGGGAACTGATGCTCCTAAATCATTGACTTAATTTACGCAGCACTGATGTAACGGGCACAGACGGATCTAACAAGCCTTTCTCTCTGTCATCTAAGTAGGTGGCTCCACTAGTCCAGCCTTCGCCCTCAGGACTTCAGAGGCAGGTGGAACGGGCCTCATGTTCAGGAAGGGGCAGAGGATTCCACTGAAGGAATCGTAAGACATGTATCATAGCATGTTTCTGTCATGTTTTTACACTTGAGAAAATCATATAATATCTTTGAACCTGTTTTTTTTCCCACCCTTGCATATCTGCCCTGCTCGTTAAGGATCAAGTGGAATAACAAAAGCAAAAGCGCTTGGTAGGCTGTCAAGGGCTCTATGAAAGTCTGAAATCGATGTTATCCAAGGAGGCCTCACCAGATTTTGTCTGATGTTTAAGAGGGTACAGGTGAGAACATCACTCGGTTGCTATTTCCATAAAGCAGCATTTTCGCCTCACCCAGTTGGTTGGCATAAGACAACCAGCCACTTATGTTCTCGGTAATGACTGGTACCAATGAAATCTCAGATAAAGTGGCCACCTGTTTATCAGACTTTTGTTGGATTGATGGTATAATCTAGTTTTAATGGCAGCGCATCTACCGCTTTCGGTATGTAGGCTTAGGAAGACTGAGCTTATCTAGCTTCCCAGTATATAAACTTTATAATCTGGGCTAGAAAGTGTGGGATGCTTATTACATTTTCTGTACAATTATAGAGAGGACAAAAGATGGGATGGTTTAGCTGGAATTATTTTAATTCTAAGTTTATTAGACTCATATACAGTATAATTTGCTACTGGAAGGAAGAACGTACAGATCAACTCATCATTGCTTTATTATTTTTTTAATTCCAAACTTCATTAGGAACCTCTGTGTGGCATACAGATGGCCAACAGGAACATGAAAAGATGCTCAACATCACTAATTGAGAAATGCAAATCAAAACTACAGTGAGGTACCACCTCACACAAGTTAGAATGGCCATCATTAAAAGTCTACAAATAACAAATGCAGGAGAGGGTGTGGAGAAAAGGGAACCCTCTTACACTGTTGGTGGGAATGTAAATTGGTGCAGCCACTATGGAAAACAGTATGGTGGTTTCTCAAAAAATTAAAAACAGAATTGCCATATGATCCTGCAATCCCACTCCCAGTTCAGATAAATGGGCATATATATGAACAAAATTATAATTCAAAAAGATACATGCACCCCTATGTTCACAGCAGCACTATTCACAATAGCCAAGACATGGAAACAACCTAAATGTCTATCAAAAGATGAATGGATAAAGAAGATGTGGTACATATATATACAATGGAATGCTACTCAGCCATGAAAAAAGAATGAAATCATGACATTTGCAGCAACATGGATGGATCTAGAGATTATCATACTAAGTGAAGTAAGTCAGAAAGAGAAAGATAAATACCATATTATATCACTTATATGTGGAATCTAAAATATGACACAAATGAACTTATCTACAAAATAGAAACAGATTTGTAGACATAGAGAACAGACTTGTGGTTGCCAAGGGCGGCGGGGGGAGGTATGAACTGGGAGTTTCAGATTAGCAGATACAAAACTATTATCTATAGAATGGATAAACAACAAGGTCCGACTGAATAGCACAGGGAACTATATTCAGTACCCTGCGATAAACTGTAACGGCAAAGAATATGAAAAAGAATGTGTATATAGGTATAACTGAATCACTTTGCTGTATAGGAGAAATCAGCACAACATTGTAAATCAACTACACTTCAATAAAATAAACTGACAAAAAAAGAACCTCTGTGTGGCAGGCATCATGCTATAGATCAGTAAGACAAAGCTGGGATAGCAAGGTTCTTGTTCTTTAAGGTCTCAAAGTCTGCAGAAATATAATACATTTTGTAAAGTCCACATGTTGTTTACTAAAGGCTGTATAATTATTAGTTCATGGCCAGATCAAAGAAAACCAATCTGGAACATTCTAATCCAGAGAAGTTTGTAGATAGCTTTCGCCTCACTAACTCCTTGCAAACATTTAAATAGACTTAAGGCTTGGATGCCTTAGTTGGCATTTTAGAGCAAAGTGTACAGTCACATGTTGGTGTTGCAATTCATGGCTTGTTGTGTGTGTGAGTTTTCTGTGCGTTCTGGGGGAGCACATGGGAAGTAGCACAGTGATGAATACCTTGGCATTAGAGTCAGCCTCATCTGCCTCTATCACAGACTTTTATATGAGGACTTGGGCAATTATTTAATCTTGTAAAGGTCCATTTCCCTTCTCTGTAAATGGGAGTACAGGTCCCTACCTTGCAAGGAATTGGGAGGAGGGTGAAAGGAAATACAATGTATAAAATTGCTAGTGCAGTATCTGGCACAAAATAAGTGTTCAAAATCCTAGTTGTCATGGAAATCCATACATGTATACATATCCCTGCAGCATGTCAGGAAGAGGCCTTCCCCCATGCTGATTCTGACACATGGATATCAGCAATATCTGTTGAATATTGAGAAAGACACCTTGTTTCTCCAAAACTGTTGCTTTCTCTGCATAAAGAAAATAAGAACTACCTTTTGGGGCCAGCGAGGGGATTTTCATTTGTTTATGCATTTATTTCATATATCTATGTCAAGCCCCTATTATGCACTAGGAAATGTTCTAGTTACTGGGGAATCAGCAGTAAGTAAGGGTGACACAACACATGTAAAGTGCTTGGCAGACAGTAGGAACTTAAATGTAAGCTAACCACATGTTACTAAAAATTGCAACAGATCTGCTATTACTGTTCAATCAAACTTGGTTATAATTATAATTAGCATTAATATTATCTATCCATAATTACCAATGTCCCTATTAGATATATTTATCTTCTTGTGCATGTGTGATGTTAATAGACTAACAGTCTGAATAGCCCATTACAGGTTACAGAGACCACTGGGACCAAACATTTGAATTTCCAGACATTTGCATGTGTTTTATCTTCCATGGGACCTTGCATTTGACCTCAACTCCAGCCTATGAATTTACATTTAATAAGAAGCTGAGTGGAAAATCAGACCTTCACCCCTGGAAATCCTTTTACTTCCATCTGTGTTTACAAAAACGATGACGCCTTGCAATGAATTTGCTCCTCTCACTGACTTCTGAAAATGTGTTTGAGGGATCAGAAATGGTAATTTGGTTCTTAGCCCAACTCTCTTGAATTAAACGATTGCACCAGCAACTGTGAGTTTCATTTCCTTCCTAGGTCCATCTGTTTCCCCGTGTATTAGGTCTGTGTAATAGGTCTTGAGAAATACCTCAATAGACACTGAGGTGATGAATACCTTAATTCCATAGCTGAGTGTTGAAGCCACCCACAGATCTCTGATCCTGGTGTGGAGCTGGCCTAGAAGTCACATGGGGTAAACATTGGTTTGTTCACCCCTAATCTAGGTGCAATCACCCAGAACACTGATGTGTGACTGATTCACTCCCTCGGTTTAGCTAAGGACAAGTCCATAAATTCAGGCCACTTCTCCCAGCCTGAGGCATCATTCTCCAGTTGACCCATAAAAGCTAGTGCATCTAGGCCAGCGGTTTTCAAACTAGGGTTCCGTAGAAGTGACTTCAAGTCAGCCTGCGTGGAGGCGGAGGCAGGCAGTTATGAGGTTCTGGTTGATCCTCCACTGTTTCAGGCAGAACAACTCTGCTTATAGTTGTTTTGCATTTTGCTTCTCCAAAAAATTTCATTTTGAAAAAGTATTCTTGATTCCATTTATGTATTCAGTTTTAGAAACAACACTTTAGGGTAATTGTTCCAGCTTTTCTCCCCTCTTAATCCTTCCCTTCCCCTCTTAGATCTGGTGGTCGTAGAGTCTTCTGCTTCTCCAAACATACACAGATGTTTGGTGTATTGCTCCTAACACAGAGTTGGTGTCCAAG